>NW_027528805.1:410591-523499 GCF_008692635.1 Crocuta crocuta
AAAATTTAAAAATAAAAGAAGGGGTGCCTGGGTGGCTCAATCCGTTGAGCCTCCAACTTTGGCTCAGGTCATAATCTCATAGCTCGTGAGTTAGAGCCCCAGGTCAGGGTCTGTGCTGAGAGCTCAGACCTTGGAGCCTGGTTCAGATTCTGTGTCTTCTTCTCTCTCTGATCCTCCTCCACTTGCTCTCTCTCTTTCTCAAAAGTAAATAAACATTAATTTTAAAAAGATAAAATAAGATAATGTATATTCTTTACTAAAATGATCTGGGCTTTTTTTTTTTTTAGCATAGCTAGCATTCTGACTNTGTACTCCTATATCCCTTGGGTAAAAATAACACTGCTATTGCTGGGTCATAGAGGAGTTCCATTGTTAACTTTATGAAGAACCTCCACACTGTTTTCCAGAGGGGCTGTCCCAGTTTACATTCCCACCAACAGTGTAGGAGGGTGCCCGTTTCTCCACATCCTCGCCAGCATCTAGAGTTCTCCGATTTGCCCATTTTAGCCACTCTGACTGGCATGAGGTGGCATCTCAGTGTGGTTTTGATTTGTATTTCCCTGATGAGAAGGGATGCTGAGCATCGTTTCATGTGTCTGTTGGCCATCTGCATGGCCTCTTTGGAGAAGTGTCTGTTCATATCTTCTGCCCATTTCTTCACTGGATTGTTTGTTTTTCAGGTGTGGAGTTTGGTGAGTTCCTTATAGATTTTGGATACTAACCCTTTATCTGATATGTCATTTGCAACTATCTTTTCCCATTCCATCGGTTGCCTATTAGTTTTATGGAATGTTTCCTTTGCCGTGGTGCTGGGAGAACTGGACAGCAACATGCAGAAGAATGAAACTAGATCATTTTCTCACACCATACACAAAAATAAACTCAAAATGATCTGGGCTTTTTTAAGGAAAAAAATTTTTAACATTTATTCATTCTTGAGAGACAGCGAGCATGAGTGGGGGACGGGCAGAGAGAGGGGGAAACAAAATCTGAGGCCAGCTCCAGGATCTGAGCTGTCAGCAGGAGTCCGATACAGGCTCAAACTCACAGACTGACTGGGGGATCATGACCTGAGTTGAACTTGGACACTTAACTGATTGAGCCACTCAGACACCCCAGGAGCTGAGCTTTTAAATAAAGAAGTTGCTTTCAGGTACGGTGCAGAGGAAGTACACATTGATTCTGGATTATTTTGTCTCATTTAAGGTAAGAAACAGTTCAAGAGATGATTGGGACACAAGTAAAGAACAAAACAACCAGTTTGAAGAAGGAACCACTGTCCAGATATTATTGTATAATAATTCAAATTCATTCTAACATAAATGAAGAAATAAAGGAAGAGAGGAAGAAAGAGAAGAAGGAAGGAAGCAATGATTGAAGGAAGGAAGGTCCTGCCTGAATAAAGAAAAGCTTTTTCTTTTAGATCTTTATATCATTAGAAGAAGATCATCTAAAAAATATAAGAAGAATTCTGGGTCAAAAATGGAGTCAATAAATGATAAATCTATAAGATCAATGTTTGGTAAACAAAATTAGTTACTAATTACAAAAAATAATTTCTACTAAGGATACCTGATAGATTGCCTTAAATAAGTCATTAAATTATTGTTCTTATATCACAAAAATTAATACCATGCACTTCCCAAAAGAACAATCATAACTTTTCTGGTATTCTCACCAAAATAACTGCAAATACCCAACTGAGCATTGTTTAAAAGAATAAACAAATAAATAAAAGAGGGGCACCTGGGTGGCTCAGTCGGTTAAGCCTCTGACTCTGGCTCAGGTCATGATATCACAGTTCGTGGGTTTGAGCCCCGTGTAGGTGCCAGGAGCCGCACCGGCCTCTCTGGATGACAGTCAGAGCAAGGAAATGGCAGTGTTTGTACAGCTCGTGCCATGAGAAATGAAAACTGGTATTGACCAGGCCTCACAATATTCCATATCAGACCAATATTCTGAACACAGATACCTCATAAGGAAAAGCATATTCCTGCCTTTGCAAGAGAGATTTTAGATGAAAGCTCTATGGATGATTGTCAAAAGGCTCTTCCCATGTGCCTTGCAGATCCAAGACTTAGGGGGTTAAGAACACAAGAATTACAATTGAGCCTGGCCCCGAGACAAAGAGCCTAATTTAGAGTTAAGGTACAGATAAGGGCAGAACTTAAGTTAATACTACACCTTCCCCTAACTGGTGATGTATGGCAGTCACTTCCCCAAGGCCTACTTTCTGCAAACACCCTCCCTTATAGGTGGCTAGGATGAGGATAGATAAGAGTAGCTAAAACATTACCCACAAACAAAAGGCTCACACATTTAGGGCCTCCATGGTGTTCACACATTCAGCATCAAATAGGTTTCCACAAACAACTTATTAACCAACTCAAAAACATTCATTTGAGAGCCAGACAGAATGACTCTTAGCCCATCTATACACTTAGCCTATGACCTAACCTTAGCGTTATTAACTTAGAAGAAATATGTATCCTGTCTTTTACTAAGAATGCCCTGCTAAATCTTTAGTTATAAGATTTACTTAACCTCGCTATAATTGGAATAGTTCTGCAAGAATATTTCTGTAAAACCTGCTTCTGTACACTTTCCAAAGCATCTTATCACGAAGAGCTATCCATTGTAAAAATTCCTTTTTCTGATATCATGTTATCATTTAACCTATAAATAAAGACACCAAAACCGACAGGACACTGCCTGCCTGGTGATCAGAAAGGATCTTGGGGCTCTCTCACTCTCTCTCTTGCCGACACCGTCCATCCTTCAGGGACCCCTGGACCTGCTGGAGCCGGCTCGGCCTCCAGCATGTAGGGCTCTGTGCTGACAGCTCAGAGCCTGGAGCCTGTTCAGATTCTGTGTTTCCCTCTCTCTTTGCCCCTCCCCTGTTGACACTCTGTTTCTCTCTCAAAAATAAATAAACATTAAATTTTTTTTAATACCAAAGTCCAAGGGAACAGGAAAGTTTAAGTAATGATCTGTATCAAAATACACAAGACATGGAATATAATTTATGGTACTAGACTGGATACCAAACCAGGAAAAATAGCTATAAAGGCTATTATTGGAACAATTGATGGACCATGAATAGGAACTGTAGATTTGATAATAATATTACATCTATATTTAATATTCTGGTTTTGAAAATAGTAGTAGAGTATACTCTTTTCTTTTGGAAGCATATAATGAAATGTTTAGATCTAAGTAACATAATTCTACAACTTTCTCTCAACTGATTCAGAGAAATTAATATATTTATATATTAAATATGTTTATATTTAGGTCCATGTGGGTACTTATACAAACAGAGAGAGTAGGTAATAAATAAGGAAATAGAGCTAAATAGAAATACTTGGTCAGACTGCATAAAGGTTCCATAGGAATTCTTTGAAATATTGTGGCAAAGTTTTATGTTTTATTTGAGATTATATTGTAAAAAGTTATGATGGTCTAAATGAGGATGTTACTACCTGATCAAATTGATACAAATGAGAATTTGCTTTTTTCATAGGAATGAAGGCATCATTTTATCCCCATGTCCCAAAGAACACTAGAAATGAATACAACTGTTGTATAAATCAGTTTGATTTTAAAATAGATGCAAACAATTAAAATTTTAAAAAGTAACTCTTTTAGTATTTGAAATAATATGGAATTGAATCAACAGACTAAATACTTTAAATACTTCATTTATAGTTATTTTTATTAACTTTTTAGTAATATTGTAGTAACAACTTGTAGCACATATGAACAGAAATTAGTCTTATTAGAGCCTCATTCAGTAGGTGGTATTTCTTTTGAATGTAATCCACCATTTTGCATCAGTGTTTGATTATAATAGCATGCATAATATCAGTCTAGAGAGCTCTGTAAAAATTTCTGGGAGTTCTTTATGTCAGGACCTGAAGATAAAGAGAGAAAATAATGAGCATAACAGAATGAACAAACTGGAATGAAAACTAGTTATATTTTACCATTCACTTAATGAGATTTTATATAGATATAAATTTCTAGTTGGGCTTAAATATCCATCTCTAGTTTCTCTTTAGAATGAACTAAAGAAACTCATTAGCTAATTTTAAGGCAGAGAATAGTCTCTTTTCTGCTATAGTCTCGGAATCTCTTACTTCCAAGTTTTAATTTAATTTTCTATACCATTGTTTTCCTTTCTTTTTCTGTATTTCAGTTGGTAAATTATTCAACAAATAATTATTAAAACCTTAAATGTTCCACAGAAGCAGTGGAATAAATAATAATAAAATTTCTGCTATGGGAGTTACAATAGAGAGAGAGAGAGAGAGAGAGATGGAGCAATTTGTGTTATAATGTAGTTTTTATTTTTGTCAGGGTTTTAGGACTATTTGCAAGGCATTCTGTGGGCAGTTGTTTAAAGTTGACTTTAAATATAGTGTGACCACTTTGTTGTTAATGAGAGTTGTTTCTTCCAATACACTGCTTGAATATTGCTTCTGTTTTTTAACCTGGGAATGATTGACCTGGGTTTACAGTTTGTTCTTTATCTCATTTGAGAACTTTCTGCATTTCACCTATAACGTTATCAATTTGTGGTAATAGGGAGAATTATATTCGCCTCTTTTTTTGGAAAAGCATCCCTCATTAGGCAGAAACACAGTATTCAAAGTGATAAAAAAAAAAAATCTCTGTCTGTGTCCTCTTATTTCTGTCTGTGAAACCCCACCCCAGAAAAGTTCAGGTTTTCCCCTTTAACCATTTCCTTTCGAACATTATACAGGCTTTCTGTTTTCCATGTCCCAAATAAGCAGCAATTATCCATCATGTACAGGATAAAGGCAGCACTATTTCCACCATCTACTGTTCATACCTTACCTTGGCGACCTCTTCTCATCTTTTAATTTCTTCTATGAAATATAAAGTCCCAAACCGGCTCCTTACACATTAGGTAGATAGAGAAAGCTCCAAGAAGACTTTGTTTTTTCGGCGTCTATTAAATCTCAAAGGTATCAGCTTAAAATACACACTATAGAAAGTCTGAGATTCTGAGTGAGTCCCCATAATACCCAGAAGAAAGCACATGTATTTTTGATAATTCCTTTTTTTTTTTTTTGGTGTTTTTTATTATTTATCAAGGGGGGGAGGGACAACAAGAGTAGGGGAGAGAGAGAATCCAAGATCTGACAACACAGAGCCCAACATGGGGCTTGATCTCACTAAATGTGAAATTATGACCTGAGCCAAAATGAAGAGTCAGACAGTTAACCAACCGAGCCATTCAGGAGCTCCTTTTGATAATTCTTTATGTGTGTACCTTGGATTATAGAAGTGCACTGATCATCACACCCTCTATCTACCTTATCTCCACTGATCACACCAAAAAGTAACATGATGCCTGGAACACAACGTTTTCTTCACATTTGTGTTAATAGCTAAGAGCCTCATGTAGCCTTTGACTATGACTTTTCTAAGTAAAAAATGTGTAAGAATTGGATTAATACAGATCTGCATTTGATTTTTGACTGTAGATCTTATGAACTTAGAGATCTTAGGAATCTTGATTAGATTCAGAGGATATTGGTTTCCTGATTGTAAAACAGAAATATTGATATAACCTTCCTTGAAGTACTACTATCAAAAATACATGAAAAATAATGTGTATAAAATTCCAAGGTGGACTGAAATAGCAGAAGCCAGACCAGCAATGCATAGTTTAGTAACAACTCGTAAAAAAGAAATACATAAAGAAATGACTGATATGAAGGCAGCTGGGAGCTACTGAGGACACAGAATTGGAAGGACTAATGTTCCAGAGATGAAGAATCCCAAAGAGGCAGGAGCCAAATGGTCTAAGGGAGAAGCACACAGAATGGAAGACAGTAACAAAGAACAAGGAAATGACAATTATAAGGATAAACACAACTGAAAATTGAAATTCAATTGAAAATTGATGAATAGTAATATAGTAATTGCACAAAACAATTATGTGACATCTTGTAGAGTTATAGTATATATAACATGTATAGATTAAAAATATATATGAGTGGGTCAGCTGGTTTTAGTGTCCCACTCCAATTTTGGCTCAGGTCATGATCTCTTGGTTTGTGAGATTGAGCCCTGCATCAGGCTTTGCCCTGATGGCATGGAGCCTGCTTGGGTCTCTCTCTCTCTCTGTCTCTGTCTCTCTCTGTCTCTCTCTTTCTCTGTCTTTCTGCCCTTCCCAAGCTCTCTCTCTCTTTCTCTCACTTTCAAAATAAATAAATAAAATAACCTTAAAAAATAAAACTACTGACATATTTTGAAAAATAAAACAGTTAAAGTTGGTGAGAAGTGATCTGATTCAAGATTTTTACTTCTTAAAATGTATAGATAGAGTCAACATAAATTCCTGAAATATTAGCTATGGTTACAAAGTAAGTGTTCAGAAAGGCACCCCACAAATTAAGGAATGAAATGTCATTAATGAGATGCAAATAAATGCATAGGAAGCAACTTTGTAAGCAATATGAGGAGTTAATGTGAATGTCGACCTTTATGTTAAGAGTTTTAAATGGGAATATTGAGTTATTAGTTTTACATAAGAATGTAATTTTTCAGAAGCTAAATCTGAGATGGAGTTATAAATTTGAAATTTTCACTATGTAGGTGGTCTTTAAAGTCACATGATTGGATGTAATGCATAGAATAATTTTATACAAAGATAACATAAGAGTTCCATAGATTGAATCCTAAACATTTCCATGTTAAAAGAGGTGGAATTCACAGAAGCTAATGAATGATAGGAACAAGAATGGAGAAGAAAGAAAAGAGTATTCTGTTTTGAAAATGAAGTGATAAAGTCTATCATAGAGCAGGAGGTAAAATACCTGCTCATATGCTACTGAGGCCAAATCTCATAAAGACTGATAATTTGCCACTGGATTTAGCACTAAGTACTGGAGATTTTGATAAGGATTGGTTTGGGGGAAGAGTGTAGGCTCACGTCCAGTATCTCTTTTACAAGGGCAGATCTGACTCTATACTGAATCTGGTGCAGCTCTTCAGTATCAGTAGGAAAAAAGCAGAGTATATGAGGACAGGTGCATAGACACAGAAGTAAGAGTTTCTGAAATTTTTTTCCCAGTTACTTCAAATTTGTCATTGAAGTGTAATGTAAAATCATCATCTGAAAATGGAGATGGGATAAAAGGATTTCTTATTCTTAGATACATACTTTTGTTTAATTTTTCTACTGCCTTTTTAAGATTCCTACTTTTCTCAGAATTTACAGAAAATCTTTTTCCCTACTGTCTATCACATATTCTTCAGCAATAATGTCAGGAAGTTTGCATGAGGGAATTTATTAATTTTAACTTTAGTTTCTGGGAAGCCTATTGTTTATTGGTTTTTTTTTGGTCAGTGAAATAGATTTTCAATTAATTGTATGTGTAACACCACTTCCATCTCTATTAAAAACCTTAGTGTATTCATAACATGGAGTAATTAAATTATGTTAATAAATGTAGAAATTCCTATAATATAGTCAGATATAAAGATACAAAATACCATGTAAGCAGAAGTTTAAAGTAGAAGAAAAGAGAGAAATCACACACACACACACACACACACACATGCACACATAACATACATATATATGGTGTATATATGTATATATATTAATATGAAATTTATATACATATGAATATAGAGTCAAAACTTTTATTGGGACAAAAGAAAATTGCCAAATTTAACAACAGCATCGCTGCCACCACCAATGACAAAACATCAATGAAGGCAACACTCTGCTAACTGTTCTCTGTACATGGCCCAGTGTTAAACATTTGTAAATGAATTCACTCATTTAGTGCTCAGAAATATTCTCTGAAGCCAATAATATTTTTATTTCCATTTCACAGACGAGAAACCTAAAACTTTGAGTAAGTACTTGTCAAGTTCACACAGCAAGTTAGCAATGGAACTAGAATCCAAAGTAGGACAGTGCTTGCTTGCACACTTATTCACTGCTATGCTGAATACTTAGACTACACAGGATAGTAAGATAGATTTATTGGAATGCCATGAGAATGACTTCATCTATTTTCAGTGAAATATTCTTCTCAATACACCAGATGTATTTTTTAAAAACTCATTGTAATGGAATGACTTTTGTTCTCATAAGCAGAGATGAACTGATACTTAAGGTGTGTTCTAGCCACCGGTGTGAAGGATTGATGACAGTGTCAGTCAATAAAGAACAGGTCCAGCAGCAAAACATTTAATAAAGTGTTTCTCCTTGAATGTTATGATGGTTTCATGCCTTTGGAAAAGGAAGATTGATGTGAAAACAATATCACTCCTATACTTCCTAAATAAGAAATTTCTATGATGAACACCTTTCTCCTATCCAAAAAAAAAAAAAAAAAAAATTTTCTTACATCGTTAAGGGGATGTATGATATTAGAATTCTATCATTAACAGCTCACATTGATTAAGTGCACATTATTAGTCTACACTTTTCTAAGCCAATTTACATTTATAACTCTGTAATTTTAATAGTAGTACTATAGTTTGATATTTTAATTATTCTGATTTGCAGGTAAGCAAACTGAGGCACAGAAAGGTTAGGCATTACCTATTGTAAAATTACACAGGTAGTAAGTGGCAGCTCCAGATTAAAAGAGCTATTTGCCCATAATCTTATTTTCAATAGAGTTTAAGGGTATATCATGCATATTTGTCTATGTTAAATACTCTTGCAGAGAACTTTAAGAAATAATAAAGCCTGTATATTGCATATGTTTCAGTAAACAACATGTTACTGACTTCATAATTTCAGCTCTTAGGATGTTTCTTACATTCCAGTATTCAAGTTCTGTGTCTTTTCTTGTATCATCGCTCTACTTTAATAATGACTCTTTTTCAAAGGGAAAAAAAAGTCTCCTCAATTCCAAAAGAATAATCACTAAAGGGTTTTACAAGAAATTCCCATTAAAATCTGTGTCAATTTATCCATTATTTTTATGCCCTTAGATTACATTTCTGTGTCATTCCATTATTAAAAAGATTACTCACTGCTATATGCTCTTTAAACAGTATCAATTATACAATCAATTAAACAGTAGAGATTATGGCGAAGAATAACTCTTATAATATAGTCACATTTCTTTGCAATTGGAAGGTTAGGTTAACAATATAAGAACAAACTATTTCATGAATTTTCATTGCATTTTTTTTCTGTCCTTTTATTCATGTGTTTAGACAGTATACTAAAATGCGCTCAATCCATTCAGCCATGGAACAAAACTACATTTCTAGCCTTGAATTATTTTGCTCTCAGAAGAGATAGGATACTTTTACTTTGCAAGGTAATCATTTGTTGAGAAACTATGTTCTTAGACTTAACATATTCTATAATAATGGATCATTTTACGTTGAGGAATTGATGGACTATTTTTTAGTGATTCATTTGGGACTGCCTGAAAATGACAAATAAAACCAATCAAACATAATTGCAGATGGAACACTACATCTGAATGTTAGATATATGCATGGCATTGGCATGAGCATTCGAAATAGTCTAGGTTCTTTATGTTCAGGTAGCTATAACTGCCTCAATAACTATCTGCTTTTATGACAAACAAAGACATGAAATGAGAAGCTTCATAATTAAAATGCTTAACCATCCAAATGCTTTCAGCATTTTACTCAATGCATTACCCTTTCCCTGTAAANAAATACAAAGAACTGAAAGATGATTCAAAGTCTTAGCTTTAAAAATAACTATAGGGTCTCCCGGGTGTCTTCGTTGTTTAAGTGGCAGACTTTGGCTCAGGTCATGATCTCGTGGTTCGTGAGTTCGAGCCTCGTGTCTGGCTCTGTGCTGACAGCTGGGAGCCTGGAGCCTGCTTTCTATGTCTCTCTCTCTCTCTCTCTCTGCTCTACCCCTGCTCATGCTCTGTCTCTGTGTCTCTGAAAAATAAAATAAATGTTAAAAAAAATAAATACGGTGAAACCACATTAAATTAAATAGCAATCTATCAAAAAGTTTTCCAAATACCAATGATTAGAAAAGCCACCAGACACATAAAACATATGTACATGTGTGTGTATGTGTGGGTTTCCTAAAACTGGTGAAACAAAATATCACATCAAAATTATCAGTTATTTCTATAACATTTTTATAAAGATTCCTTCAGTTAATATATGAGCATTGTATTGTCAAAATGCTGACTACAATATAGATATGTATAGTCAGAATGGAAACTATCAAAACTAGCTCTCATAGCTTATATAGTCACACACAAGGTATGTTTAAAGAACTAAGAGGTACAAGAGAAATACTATCTACCTCGAGAAAGCATTTCTTAGTATAAAATAGAATTCCTAATGGCAATTTAGATTATAAAATACAAATGCATCAAAAACAGTACAAATATATGAAATGAACCAATATCAATATACTTATGTGAAAATAACAGCAAAATCGTTTTAAATACTTACCCAATGCATGAAACAACAATAACAGCATGTCAGAGTTGAATTGGAAAATCACTCCTATTATACATGAAATATTTTGGAAACATAACAATTAAAAAATATTAGATGTAGCTTTATCTATCATTATTCTGTGATTTATACATTACAATTGCTGTGTTTAAATATGAAACTTTGTAACACTGTTGAACTATATAAACATAACCTTGGTCATTAATTGTCCATAAAATACCAAATGTATGAATAAGCACTTTGATCAATTACCAGGTAGTATGTATGTGTTTCAGATGAATGATGGCAAGCAACACAGAGTCTGCACCAAATAAATGCCTCCTGTTGTTGTAAAAACACTGATGCAATACACTGAACACTATAAACTCCTAATATCCAAACAAGATTTTAGAGGGGAAAAATGATTTCAAAACACATATATATAATTGGAATATACCACATATTTTCACAGAAATAAGAATATTTCAGAATACTTGAAAGCAAGTTTTCATTGGTAAATATTCCAGTCAGTAAATAAAATCCCCAACATTTTTATTTAAATATTCACAGATAAAGGTATAAATTGATTCAACTATAGAAGAGATGTGAAAAATGAATGGGAGTATTTCCTTGCACAGTTTATATAAACTATTTTACCCAAAACAAGTGTAAAAGATTACTTCTTTTTTTAGAAAGTAATAACAATTACAAATGTGGTTATAATTTTCCTTCTAAAACAAGAAATATAAATTAGAATAGTGAATGAATTTTTCTTACAAGCTTGTGAGTAAAAACTGGATTTAATTAGGATGAAATTCAAAACTGTAGAGAAATTACTTTAGAAATTTTAAAAGAATTTATGAGGATTATAAAAGTTTATACATTTGATGATGACTGTGTTTTAGAGTGCTAACTTAAATTGAGAAATATTGTATTCACATTTGTCTTTATGTAGCTGTGCTGTTAATGTATATTTACCTTTAGCTTCTGAGTGTAATAGCCAGCCTCCATGATAGCTCCCAATGACCCTTACCTCATGGTATCCATGACCTGGAGTCCCGTCCCATATTACATCAGCTTTGGCCTGTGTAACAAGTAGAATATGGCAAAAGTGATGGAATGTTATGTGGTGAGATTATTTTATTGTCTTGATTGCTTTCTCTCTTGAAGCGAATGTCCTGTAAGGGAAGCCAGATGACGTATCATGAGCAGTCCTGTGGAAAAGTCCACATGGTGAAAACTGAGCTCTTTTGAACAGCAAACAGCCAGCAAGGAGCTGAGGCCTTTTCCTAGAGCCATGTGAGTGAATGTGGAAATAGATTTACCAAGCAAATCTTCAGATGATGGTAGTGTCAGCCTACAGCAAAGTGTAACTTCACAAGACCCCAAGTCAGAATTATCTAACTAAAGCTCTGTCAGATTCCTAACCCTAACAAACAATGAGATAAAAATAAATGCTTGTTGCTTTGTGCAGCTGAATTTGAGAGTAATTTGTTATATAGCAAGAGATAATACAAGGAGAAAAGTAATTTTAATCAGATGAGGAAGAAAAAAGTTAAGAGAAAAAAAGGAAATGCATAATTATATAAAACTTGTTGCATGGAAATACACACTCACATTCCAACTTTCCTAAATAACACAGCACAATTTAGAGAGACTAGTACAAGTTAAAATATAATAATGATAAGTAATTATGAATCTATTACTCAGGTCCTAAAACATCCTTAGTACTTCCCTTTTCACTCTCATGGAGTCCTGGGCCATCTGTCAAAGCAGCTTGAGCATCAAGCTGAATGGAGAAGGGTCACAGGGAGAGAAGGTCTATAAGATATGTGATTGAAATGAGAGAGTCCCTACCATTCAACCACACAAGTGCTGGTGGCATATATGTAGTCATGTCATCTGGAATTTTTCTGCTCTTGTCTTTCTGCTCAAGTCAACACAATGTAGCCCAAAGACAAGTCATCCCAATGGAGCACTGTCTAAACAGTGGGACCATGAAAAACGCATGGTTCTTGTTTTGATCCTCTAAGTTCTGGAATGATTGGCTATGCATCAAAAGATTATTAAAACAATTTTATTACGTTCTTGAAAATTTTACACTAATGTTTCATAAGTTACATGTGTTGCAAAATTTTTCCAAATTTATAGCTTGATTTTCTACTTTTTAAAATATCTTTGGATGAACAGAAGTTTTTGAACTAAATATAACCACATTTAAATTTATTTCTTTAGGGGCATCTGGATGGCTCAGTCTGTTAAGTGTCCGACTTCGGGTCAGGTCATGATCTCATGGTTCATAGTTTCAAGCCCCGTGTCAGGCTCTGTGCTGACAGCTAGCTCAGAGCCTGGAGCGTGTTTCAGATTCTGTATCTCCCTCTCCCTCTCACCCTCTCCTCCTCATGCGGTCTCTCTCTCTCTCAGAAATAAATTAAAAAAATGTATTTCTTGAATAATGAACACTTCTGCATCCTGTTTAACTAATCTTCCACTTCCCAATATCAAAAATATATTCATTTATATTTTCTTTCAAATGCTATAAAGATTTGTTATGGTATTTCAAGTTTTAAGCTATCTGGGTTCGAATTATGAAAATATTGTGATGGAGGAATTCAATTTCGTTTTCTTTCCATATGGATAACAAATTTTTGCTGCTCATTTTTCCACCTCAGTCCTAAATCATAGTGGCATATTTGTGTGGATCTATTTCTGGGTCCACTATTCTGTTACATATGTCATTTGCCTATGCTTCACTTTTGACGCTGTCTGAATTATTAAAACTTAAAGTCTCAGGATTTCATAAAAGCCTTTCTTCTTTCACATTCTTGTTTTTCAGAAAGGTTTAAGCTATTTATAGTTCTCTGTTATTCTATATAATCATTGAATCTGTAGATCAGTTTAAGTCTGTAGAGAAGAAATAACATCTTTTTGATATTCATTCACTGGATATTGACATGGGACGTGTCTTATTGTTTGAAAGCTTTAATGATTGTTCAGTAGGTTTATAATTTACTGCAAAGGTCACAGATGTGCACATCTTTCGGTATAGTAATTTCTAAGAATTTAATTTTTTTTTGCTATTTAAATTTTTAATTGCCGTTAGTAAACACTGTTTTTTTCATATTTTTCTTATTTTGAGCCACCTTGCTATTTTATCCAATTGTCTTCAATACTGATAATATGTCTGTATATTCTCCCCTTCCCCATGTAAATAATCACATTAAGTGCAAATGATGATTAACTTCCCTCTTTCTAATCCTTGTGCTTTTGTGTTTCTCTTACCATTTGTTACATCATCTCCTACATTGTTGAATGTAAGTAGTGATAATAGGTCTCTGATTGTAAAAGAATTGTCTCTCACAATAATCATTTAGAGTTCCATTAATTGTGAACATTTTTTACCTATTTCATCAGGTTAAATACTTTTCTCGGTATGCCAAGTATTCTAAATACTTTTGTCTATGCATTAAAAATAAAAAGAGCAGGTGCCATTTTTTTTTTACTTTAGTGAGATGATCATAAATACTTTTCTGTATTTAATAAATGTTTTAACCACCCATTAATTCTTTTTTTTTTTTTACAAATAGTTTATTGTCAAGTTGGTTTCCATATAACAACCAGTGCTCAACCCCACAAGTGCCCCTCTTGTTGCAGAAATGCAACGGATTTCTGTACGTTGATTTTGTACCCCGCAACTTGGCTGAATTCTTGGATCAGTTCTAGTAGGATTCTCGTGGAGTCTGTCGGGTTTTCGATGTAGAGTATCATGTCATCTGCAAAAAGTGAAAGTTTGACTTCCTCTTTGCCAATTCTGATGCCTTTGATTTCCTTTTGTTGTCTGATGGCTGATGCTAGGACTTCCAGCACTATGTTAAACAGCAGTGGTGAGAGTGGACATCCCTGTCGTGTTCCTGATCTCGGGGGGAAAGCTCTCAGTTTTTCCCCGTTGAGGATGATGTTAGCTGAAGGCTTCTCATAGATGGCTTTGATGATGTTTAAGTAGGTTCCTTCTATCCCAACTTTCTCTAGAGTCTTTATTAAGAAGGGATGCTGTATTTTGTCAAATGCTTTTTCTGCATCTATTGACAGGATCATATGGTTTTTATCTTTTCTTTTNAGTGTTATTATTGAGATATGTGGGTTTAGAGTCTTTTTGTGTCCTTTGTGGAGTTCATGCTTGTGGTGGCGTTTCTGGTATCTTTTTTCCTTGCAACATTTCCTTCAGAGCGTCGCCCTCAGGATTTATTTTAGGACTGGCTTAGTGGTGACAAATTCTTTCAATTTCTGTTTATTTGGAAAGGTTTTTATCTCTCCTTCTATTTTGAATGACAGGCTTGCTGGGTAGAGGATTCTTGGCTGCATATTTTTTCTGTTCATCACCTTGAAGATCTCTTGCCATTCCTTTCTAGCCTGCCAAGTTTCAGTAGATAGGTCTGTCACCACTCTGATAGGTTTCCCTTTGTATGTTAGGGCCCTTTTCTCCCTAGCTGCTTTCAAAATTTTCTCTTTGTCCTTATATTTTGCCATTTTTACTATGATATGCCTTGCAGAAGGTCGATTCAGATTACGTCTGAGGGGGGACCTTTGAGCTTCTTGTATTTCAATGTTTACTTCTTTTCCCAGGTCGGGGAAGATCACTGCTATAATTTGTTCCAAGACTCCTTCAGCACCTTTCCCCCTCTCTTCCTCTTCTGGGATTCCTATGATACGGATATTGTTGCGTTTAACCGTGTCACTGAGCTCTCGAACTCTTCTTTCTTGTTCCTGGATCAGTTTGTCTCTTTTTTTGTCAGCTTCTTGTTTTTCTATAATGGTGTCTTCTAAATCACTTATTCTCCTTTCTGCCTCTTCAATCCGTGCATTGGAGGCCTCTAATTTATTATGTATCTCATTTATCCCTTTGTTTTAATTCTTCATCCCTATTTATATTCTCCATTTTGTCTGTAGCCATAGTTTCTTTGATGTCCCTTATGTTTTTTTCAAGCCCAGCTATTAATTTCATGATTATTAATCTAAAATCCTGTTCATTTATGCTGCCAATATCTACTTTGAGCAGTTCACTAGCTGTCAATTCTTCTGGGAGTTTCTTTGGGGGAGAGCTTTTTTGTTTCGTCATTTTAGTTAGTTTTCCGGCTCTTGTTAGTTTTTAAGACCTGTTATGCTCTCCGCACCTGTGTGCGCTGCTGTATCCAGGAAGACTCTTTGACTGTCCAGGGCCTCTCCTTTCATAGAGTGTTTTTTGAATGGTTTCTCTTGGTCTCTCTTGTTGAGACCTTGGTTATTTTCTTTTCCTACTCGTAGTGATATCTGGGCTTCTCCACCATGTGTGTTTTGGCTTGTTTCTTGAGGTAGCTGTTAGAAGTCTTTCTCAGTGGAATCTGCGTCCTTTTTCTCCCAATCTTTTGGGTTTGGTACGTTTTCCTATGGCTTCAGATCTTTTCCGTGTGATGCATGGACACGAGTTCAGGTAGGAGCTCCCTACTTCTCTGCCATCTTGCCCCTCCTCCCAAAAGGTGAATTTGAAATAGATCCTGGTAGGTGTCAGAATGAGTCCCAGCCAGTGGAAAGGAGAGGCAGACATGCTCCCTTTAACAACTGGGTGGTATGAGGCGCACTTCGTCTATCACAATTCAATGGGCAGCCGCCATCTTCCAGCTCTCCCCCTTCTACCATCCATTAATTCTTTATTGTCACATTTTCTCTCATTTTTACAAGTTTCCTTTTCAGTTTTATTTCCAAATCTGTCTCACATTTTCTCTGTTGGCTGTTTAAGAAATTGCATAATTTGGTTCTCTAAGAATTTCATACATAAATACCCTATATTCTGTGATTGGCCTTCCAAACAAAAATAATCCTTGGAGTTAAAATCCGTTGTTCATTGTTTTTTGTTTTGTTTTGTTTTGTTTTTGTTTTTGTTTTTTTTTAGAACCTCATTCATGGTTTCCAGGATTCTTGAGTGCTTGGCCATCTTTGGCCATGATTGTATTACTTTATGTAATTTTGCATGGGTTCTGGATCTTGTATTGAAACTTTTCTCCAGGGAATGCTTGTTTCTACTGGTGACTTGGAAGTGGTTATGTCTCTACTTTATTCCTGTTCCAAAGTTTACTATCCCCAAAACAGTTGCTGTTTCCTGAGGCAACCCTAACCTCCCTTGCTGCTTCTGAATCCTGGTAGTCTCCCTATAGCTTTCTGCACCCTTACTACCCCAGCCTGCATTGCCAGCCTGTGATGTCTTCTTTTCTGGCTGCTCTGTCTCCTGGCTGTCCAGCTCCATGCCCTGGGATGATTCCCACCCAGACACTTTTGTTTGTTTAAAGACATTGCTTATTTTTAAGAACCTTAAATGGATTTTTAAAGGCTGACAAGTGCTAATTGAAGAGAACTGAAGAGAAAGCATTGCTAGTAGACTTCCCAGGATAGTTTGGAAAGTGAACAATTTTAACAAGTTTTTATTCATTTTATATTTTAAGCATAAAAAAAGAAAGTGTATCTCTCACTGATGCCATATGGCCATTGACAACTGTGAAGGGATTCAAGCCATAGTAGTTACTCATAGATGTCAACTGGGAGAAGCTCTATCTTAATAAATGGTATATGATTTTGGAAGGAGAGAGAAAAAAGAAAAAACATGTTTGGTCACATGACAGAATTTTCATATATGTATGACACATATCATATCAGCTCACAATTTTATTGGTAAAATAAAATAAAATGGAAATGCCTTAAAGTGAGTAGAAATGGTCCATGTTTCTAAAGTGATACTGTTATGGAATCTGATCTGGATCACCCAGTGGAAAAACCAAGCAGCATTCAGAGATCTTGGAAGGCAGGAGGTTTATTTTACACCAGTGAGCTCAGAGGAGATCATTCTCCAGAGATCTGAGCCCCACACATTAGTAGAGGGAACAATGTATAGCCTGTTACTTCTGCATTCCTCATTAATCAGGGACAGGTGTTTTCTTATTAGTCCTGTTGACCATCTTACAACAGATTTTCCCTATCAATACCACTACACATTTGTGGGTACTCTTAATGAGTAGAATATTTTGCCCTTATATGACAAAAAAAAATCACCCACGCATAATATACTGACCCCTCTTCAAGGGAGACAACCCAAAAATCTCCATCACAACTCATTTTCCATGTTCAGGCTCTTTGGAAAATCTTACATGTGGCCTAAGTCCAGAAATTTATGAACAAAGAAGACAAGTAAAAAACTCTCCACAAACCTAATAAAAGGTGATAGCTTTGGGACAGGGTAATTATAATAAACACTAACTTTTTGGAAGAAAGAATTGGGGCTATACATCAGTCCCTTTTTACAGCTATATTTAAATTTCAGAAGACAAATACTGGGTGAAACCTTTAACCTCATATTCTGAGAAAGGAGAATTTTTAGATTAGACAGATTCTAATCCCAGAGAATAGCTTCTTAGTTCATTCTGTAAATCAGCCTGTCATCATGCCTGGTTCTTTCCCTTTTAAATTCTCTTTTCAGCTCCACCTTTATGGACTAAGGATCTTTTTTCCATCTGCCCTGCATATAGAAGGTAGCAAGCTCAAGGAAGGGTTTTAAGTACTGAACAGTTATGTTTTGTTTAATGTTTATTTTTGAGAGAGACAGAGAGACAGAAGCAGGCTCCAGGTTCTGAGCTGTCAACACAGCCTGATGTGGAGCTCAATCCCACAAACTGTGACATCATGACCTGAAGTCAGATGCTTAACCAATTGAGCCACCCAGGAGCCCCAGTTAATCCAAGATGGTGTTCCTTCATGTAGCAGTGCAACAGTCTTAGAAACATACTAGGCTTATTATTTATTTAACTTCAATCAGTTGCCTGTGCCAAAAATCGCACCCACAATTCACTGGACACATAACTAGATAAATTGTATATACCTTAAGCATATGTGATCTCCCTGGGAAAGCCACAATTGTCTTTTCCCTTAGACACTTGTTGTACTGAAAAAACATTTTCTGGGTGTCATATTAATCCAGTCAGAGCTTTTAGACAAGGTGGGACAGCTACACCATTTATTTTATGCTTATTAAGAGAGTAAGATAAGTCTTTGTAGCTAAAAGCATTTCTAAATTATGTCTTTGCCTATTTGACTTTAAGGAGTTGTTTTTCCCAACATGAAAGTCTCTGAATTTCTTTCATGGAAAACAGTTTTCTGTTTCTTTCAATTATTTCTTTGTAATGTCTTGTCTAATATAAGCAATAGTTACCAGCCTACGCTCTTCTATGCTCTTAAATTCTCTTTGTCAGCCTTCACATCCGACAGGACACTTGTTTTGGTAAATAGCATTTTATTAAAATAGGGTGACAGCCATTTATTTACATATTGTTTGTGGCTACTTTCCTACAATGATGGAAGAGCTGAGTAGTTGCAACAGACCTCATATGGTCCAAAAACCTAAAGCACTTACTATCTAGTCTTTTATAAAAAAAAAAAAAAAAGTTTCCAACTCTTGATCTAAAGCTCCAAGTTCATTATAGAGAAGTAGTTTACTACATTTTTGACATTGCATAACATGAATAGGTCGAACAGCTTCCACTTCCATTAACTCCCAAACTCCACTAACACTCATTTCGCCATTCTCTGATTGATTCCCAGGGCCGTGGCACATATTCAAGGTTATTTGCAAA
Organism: Crocuta crocuta; assembly: GCF_008692635.1. NCBI lineage: Eukaryota > Metazoa > Chordata > Mammalia > Carnivora > Hyaenidae > Crocuta > Crocuta crocuta. Next base: position 429,692 of record NW_027528805.1, read on the forward strand.
TCACTTTTGGTTCCAATTTGCCTGTCATCTGGAATAGGCCTGCTTATGCTATGCAAACAATCAATCTCAAAGTTCCTCATGGCATAAAACAATGAAGTGCATTCTTTCTTCATCCTCCATCTCTCATGGGTTATCGTGGGAACTCTGTTCACTGTCTTCATTCAGTCACAAGCTAACGTAGGCCTTGTCTTGATACATGCTTCTAAGATACGAGGGCAGACACAGAAGAAAAGTGAGTATAGTGAGAAGCAATTTGGTTTTTCAAATTTCTGCCAAGATGTATATTGATCCTTCTTCACATTGCACTGGTTAAAATCAATCCAAGTCCATGCCTGAATGAAAATCATTGAGAATTGTGATTGTATTATGTGACTGAGTCATAGTGATCCACGTTAGAGAAAAGCTGGGTTTTACCACAGCTGGTAGTAGAAGGCACTGCAATGAAATTCTTACCTAGCTCAATCTAGCATCAGACCAGTTGATTAAGAAGCAAGCATATGGACACATACATAATAAAAGATAACTGTTCATTCTCTGGAGGGCCTACAGAATGCTTTGCTTTGATTAGCTGCTATTAAATTTTTAAAAAAATTTTAATGTTCATTTATTTATTTTGAGAGAATGAGAGAGCATCTAAGCAGGGGTGGGGCAGAAAGAGAGGGAGAGAGTGAATTCCAACCAGGCTCCACACTGTCAGTGCAGAGCCACACACAGGGCTCAGTTCCACAATCTGTGAGATCAGGACCTGAGCCCAAACCAAGGTTCAAAAGCTTAACCAACTGAGCCACCCAGGAGCCCTGATTAGCTGCTATTTTAAATAGGAGATGGAAGAAGATAAAACAACTTAAGTGAACCATAAGCTAAAATTCTCTTAAGTTTTAAATTAGAAAGATGATGCTCATATTATAGTCTGAATTTAATACCTTATTAACAAAGAATGAGGAATTACAGAGACCTCCTTTACAGAGGACAGCTGCATGAATATAATTTCTCTTCCACTTTATCCATGAAAAGTAAGACACTTGAGGGGTTTGGGGAATGCTCCAATTAATCTTAACCTATATAATATTAAAAAGGATCCCTGAATTTGGTAAATTATTATCTTTTTGATTACACTCAATAATATTTCATTTGGGGAGGTCAAAATAGCAAACCCATCAACTAAATTGAACCACCTTTAATCAATGATAATGATAGCTTAAATTTCCTCTCCCTAAGAGAAGCTCTCAGTTGTAAAAATGGGAAGATTTTGTATCTACTGAAACGGTTCACACAAATTTTGTATTTTAAAAAGAAAAGTGATTATATATTTGGGCAAATAAGTTGTTTTATAACTGTAATCTATTAATTTATCTATTTGTTTTTTTTTCTGATTTATATTCCACATTATCTGTATATAACACAATGAGTTTTTACTTACAAACTTAATAAATGAGGCTATTTGGATTTAGGTAATAAGTACGTAGTAAATGCTATATAGACAGGATTATAATTACGTGCCACATTTCTATCTGTCCAAAGACTAAAAAATCAAAAGAGGAAAAGAAAACATATTATGCAGTTTAATAATATACACTGAATTTGGTACAATGTATCTATTTCTATTTACTTCTCTTCATTGTTGGTCATATTTTATTAACTTTACATATTATATAGATACAGACATAGATACAGATGTTTATGTATTTTAAGATATAATGAATATCCTTAATAAAAGAGCCACAGAACCTCTAGAGAAGGGGTTATCTTTACCTTTGAAGGGTGTTCTCTCTTTCCTCTGACAGGCAGGGATAGGTGATGTCCATTCACCACTCAGGCCATGTGCTGGCTGGAGGTTCTTTACATTCTCTACACCATCTATATCTGGTTCGCTGTGGCCTTCCAATTTCGGATTGAGAACGTGACACATCTCCATTTCTATATCACCAAAATAATTGGAAGACCTGTCCTTTAGGGAATCCTTTAGAGTTCCCATAGAGGGAAACAGGTACATATCTCAGAAGGTATAAGGTTAATGAGTAATATGAGTTAATGTATTTTATATATATAAATTTTCATTAGGAAGGGTGCTATTTATTGAGAAATTTTAAACAAACTACATCTTTGCTCAATACCCAGGTATTATTCAAACTCTGGGGCGCCTGGGTGGCTCAGTCAGTTGAGCGTCCAACTTTGGCTCACGTCATGATCTCACAGTTTGTGGGTTTGAGCCCCGCGTCAGGCTCTGTGCTGACAGCTCAGAGCCTGGAGCCTGTTTCAGATTCTGTGTCTCCCTCTCTCTCTGACCCTCCCCTGTTCATGCTTGCGCTCTCTCTCTCTCTCTCTCAGAAATAAATAAAACATAAAAAAATTTTTTTCAAAATCTAACACTTATTTTTTTTCTATTTTGCATCAGAACTTCCTGTTACATATATGTGAGACGATTTTAAGGTATTTATATTTGCACTTTTGCATTTTAAGTCAAGGTGTATTTGAATAGCATGTAGGGGAAAGAGTGTAACAAGAAGAGCCAGCTGTCGGCCTCTCAATTATGAAAACAAGAAGCTTCAATGTACTGACAAAGAACAAACAACCCAATCACAACAAGGCAGCACACAAAGCAAAAACTGTAACAGATGCTGTTTTCAATATTATCAAACACTCTATATAGAAGAAACTCCCTTGAAAATTTAGCAGTGAGAACATGCCAATTTTTGATTAATTCAGATTTTTCTCAGCTCTCAAGAGCTCAACCAGAAAACCTACTTGCCCCTGTGGTGCTTGAAGTAGAAGCAATGATCAAGTAATTCAAAAGAAATAAAACTTTGAGTCCAGATGGCTATAGAACAAACTATAAAACTTCCAAGGAAAGTTTAAGTGCACTCATTAAAAGACCTTTCTTTCCTTATGATAAAACAACATTTTATTACCTACCCAGCAAACAGTAACTTTCAATGTAATCTCCAACGCTGTTTGATTTCTGTCTACTAAGTCAGTTCACCACGATTCTATAGCAGCAACTCTGGTGGAAAGGTTCACCAATGCTCCTTCATTTAAATGCAACACCTTTCAGCATGTTGCATTCTGTGTGTGTGTGTGTGTGTGTGTGTGTGTGTGTTTGACTACTTAAGGATCTAATTAACGTTAAGGTTACTCAGAAGGAAATGCACATTTTAACTTACAGAGTTTTATGTAGTATTATAGATAATTTCCTGAACCTTAAAAGTGATAGCTGGCCTTTAAACAAGCAAGGTCTTAAAGTTAAAAAGAAAAACTGCTCTATAGACCACATGTGGATATGAGAACTGATTATGATACAGAAGTCATATTTCAAATCAGAGAAAAATGTTCAATAAGTGATATGAGAAAATGTTTACAAGAGCATTCCATTAAATCCCTACCTCATACTATCCCCAAATCATTCCTGATGTATTAAAGATTCTCAATATTTATATAAAGAATAAAAATAATGGAAACTATGGGAGAACAAATGTTTGCTCTTGGGGTAGGGGATGGATATTTTTTTCAAGAACACATTAAAAGCTAAACCATGGAGGAAAATAAAATGAATCAAAATGTGGCAAAGTTACAAACTTCCTTATGAGAAAAAAATGACTATAAAAATTATAAAGACTATTGGCCCTCAAGAAGAAATATTTGTAACATTATAATAGGCAAGTAATATCCAGAATATAATGATAATAATACTATTATTTTCAAAAGAAAAATAAGCAAATAATCTAAATAGTCATTTCATAGAAGGATAAATAGAAATGAGTATTAATGATATGAAAAGATGATTCTATTAATTATTAGGAAAGTCAAATTAAAACTTCAATGATAAAGCATCATTTTAGCCATCTAATTGCCAAAACATAGTTTAAAACTATTGACTATTAGCATATATATGGGGAAAAAGAGTAAATCTTTAATGTAGCTAATGGGTTTATAAATAGGTACCGATATTTTATTTTATTTTATTTATTAAAAAATGTTTATTTATTTATTTTGAGAGAGAGTGCAGGAGAGGGTCAAAGAAAGAGGGAGACAGAGAATCTCAGCACTGACAGTGCAGAGCCCCACGTGGGGTTCAGGCTCACAAACCATGAGATAATGACCTCAGTCAAGATCAAGAGTTGAATGCTTAACGGACTGAGCCACCCAGGTGCCCTTATATAGATATTTTAGAGATCTACTTTGTGATGGCTATAAAATGAAGAAAACTATAAATGCTATGACTTAGAAATTTTGTTAGTGGGATCTACACAAGAGAAACCTTGCATATTTGCCTGATATTTGTATAAAGATGCTCATTACACTGTATTTTCTATTAAAGACCACCCTGAAATCAGTCTCATGTCCATAAATTGAGGAAGTGTGGCATAAACTATGATTCAGTCTATGGTTCAGTTAGAAAATAGAGGTAGTTTCATACCTGGACACAGATAGCTCTTCACTATCTACTAAGTCAAAGAACAAATTATAGAACATGAGGTTGAACATTATACTATTTAGGTTAAAAGAAAGGGAAAATAAGCATTGAAAGAAACTGCATATCTACAGCCATACAGATCCTGTAATATCCAGAAAGAGACCTGCAAGATATACAACAAAATAAGAACAGTAATTGTTTCAGATAACAGTTACTTAGTAATATTTGAATTTTTACAAAGAACATATAGTGTCAGATAACTTGTTCAATTAAAATAGTACATTTTATGTGAAGCTCATTACAGACTTGAGAAAGTTTAGAAGAGCAATGTATAGTAATATAAACACTGACCACGACACCTCCAAATGGTACACATTTGAAATGTTACTTCTAGGAGGCTTAACAAGCACTTGGCATTGTGGTACTGGCCAAACAAAGGCATAAATTAAGTTTTACAAGAACTCAGTGAGTTGGGACCTCATTTTACAGATGAAGATATTAATACCTGGTGATTTAAATAAATTGAAGGCCAATAATAGGAGTAAGATGCAGGTTTGTCTAATTCCTAATTAAACCTGGTTGCTGGCATCTAGCAAGTCTGTGCTAATAGAGAATAAAGCTAGAAATTTTGTTTTTAGTTTATAATAATTTTTGCGACCTGAAGGTAGTGTATTTGAAGATGTCCTAGACAAAGCTTAAAAAGTCACAGTCCTAGGTGGCTCAATTGGTGTGTCTGACTCTTGATTTTGGCTCAGGTCATGATCCCAGAGTCATGGGGTTGAGCCCTGCATAGTGCTCAACTCTGAGTGTGGAACCTGCTTAAGATTTTCTTCCTCTCTCTCTGTCCCTCTCCCCTACTCGTGCTCTTGCTTTCTCTTTCTAAAAAAAGAAAATAAAATTAAGGTTAAAAAAATTAAAAATTACTGGCGAGAAATGTATATGCGAATAACAGAAAGAGAATATTAATTGAAGATACTACAGTCAGGTCATGAAAAAGTTTATTTACAACCATTTAATTTTTTATTAACATTTCTAGAAGTAGATTGAATAAGCAATTATTGGGGCGCCTGGGTGGCTTAGTCGGTTAAGCGTCCGACTTTCACTTAGGTCATGATCTCGTGGTGCGTGGGTTCGAGCCCCGAGTCGGGCTCTGTGCTGACAGCCAGTTCAGAGCCTGGAGCCTGTTTCAGTCTGTGACTCCCTCTCTCTCTGACCCTCCCCTGCTCACACTGTCTCTCTCTCTCTCCTAGAAATAAATAAAAACATTTAAAAAAAAGAATAAGCAATTATTAACATCGTTGAATACACTACTCAGGAAAAAAATTCTTTAAGACAATTATTTCATTATACATCTTTTCTTCAGAGTATATTTAAAGTAACTGTCCCAACAAATTAAAATTAATTATGACAGTAATAAAGACAAATAAATATGTGAACTATTAATGAAAGAAACTAAGAAAAATGATATTTAGACATAAATTGCTATGAAAGATAAGTAAATGATTAGGTACATGAAACTTTCATTTATGTAAGTTAAAAATAGTTGAATAACAGTGATTTCACATGGTTCAGGCTAATATTTTAGAAATTGCCCACATACTGTTTTTAAATTATCCATTTCCCTCTTGGGGTGGGTATTGTTCTGATTGCTCAGTGACTACTATATTTGTCCATTTCATTTACATTTTAAAAGATTTTTAAATTATAATATATAGTGAAGTAGACATTCTCTCAATAATATTGGCATAAAAGTAGGATCAATTTATTTTATTTATTTATTTTTGAGGGAGACAGAGGGAGAAAATAAATGTGAGTGGGGCAGAGGAAGAGCAGAGAGGGAGACAGAAATCTCAGGCAGGCGCCATGCTGTCAGTGCAGAGCCAGATGTGGGCTCGACCTCACAAACTGGTGAGATCATGACCTGGGCCAAAATCAACATTTGGGCACTTAACTGACTGAGCCACGCAGGCACCCCATAAATTACAATTAATTTAATTTTTTAAATTTTTTTAATTAAAAAATTTTTATGTCTTTATTTTATTTTGAGAGACAGAGAGCGAGCGGGCGGTGGGGCAGAGGGGGCAGAGAGAGAGGGAGACACAGGATCTGAAGCAGGCTCCGGGATCTGAGCTGTCAGCACAGAGCCTGACATGGGGCTTGAACCCATGGACTGTGAGATAATGACCTGAGCTGAAGTTGGATGCTTAACTGACTGAGCCACCCAGGTGCCCCAACAATTAATTTTAAAAGGCAGTCTAAAGCAAGGAAAAATTAGGGGATCTAAAAATGAACAAAACAGAGACAGAAATTATTTATCAAGGTGATAAAGTAATAGAATGTGAGACAGCACATTTCAAACTACTGGTGGCAAATATTGGATATAGTAAACAGTATTACAGATAGAATTTTTAATGGAAGTTCTATTTTAGTCTGACAAATATAGTATTTACATAAAATAGCATTTGCTAAGTAACAGTTGATTTATAAAAATTACATGTATACCACTTAACATGTAATTTTTAACATTTATCATACATTAGGAATTCTGCTGAACCCTGCAAAACAGCTGTGAATAAGACAGAATGCATGTTTGCTGTGACTTAAGATCAGTTCATCGAAAGAAAACATCATACAACCCAGCTTCACTCTTGTATGGTCATGCCAGCCTTACTGAAAAAGGTTCGTTGAAGTCAGAGTTGGTCAGAAACAAGTTATTTCTTCAATGATTCTATAACCACACCGACTCTATAACCACAGTGACTATTATTTACTGAGTCACAATAACCAATTTCCATCCAATAATATACACCTGTAAACTCCGTGTCAGGGCTAAAGCATTGTTAAATAGTTTAAATCTCAACTTTGAGACCATTTATGTAGTCACCATGATTTTCCAGATTTAAATCGGAGTAAGATTCATTCTCCACATCAATGTGCTTTATCAATAATCCTCAGAAATCATTTTTTGAAGCCAGAAAAAACTATGAATCAGGCAATTGTGAGCTATCATATAATAGCATCCTTTAGCAGGTTAATAAATCTATAAATACACAATTACGAAATTTATAATTTTCAGGGATGTTTGTAATAGTACATTTTAATGTGACAAAAGTCATATTTTATTAATAGGCCACAATATCTTTTTTCTTTCTGTAAAAATTAAAAAGCCAATAGTAAATAAATGAATGATTAGGAATTAATACCCCAGTGTATTATCTTATTTGGAAGTTATATAGATATTAAACAAATAGCTATTATTTAGTTTGGCTTATTTATATCTGCTTAAAAACCTTATTTTAACAAATTATGTTCAGATTAGATATTAAACAGCTAATCATCTTATTTTTTTTGTTGTTGACAAATTTTGTAACATAGATCTAGCATGAACTTATTTCACTAGTAAACCAAGGTAGAAAACGTTGTATGTTTGCATTGTTTTTAATATTAACAACTCAGAAGATATGCCTGCTTTATTAAACCATCTAACATAAAGTAGCATTTATATATCAAAGATAATCCTAGATCATGTGAACTTGAAAATCACTTGGATTAGTTTCTACATTTTGAGAGTTTTAGGAATACTTTATTTAAGTGCTCACTTTTATTTAAGCCAATTAAATAGAAGAACTCTTTTAAAACTATTGCATATACATAATATACATATATACATACATAAATACACATAATATTATATGTGTACATATCTGCACATATATATACACACACAGAGAGATGTTATAGCTTTCATTTTTAAATTTTAGCCATGTCTCAAGTACAATAATACAAAATTCAAAAGAATAGCTGAATCTGAATTGTGTTTGTGGCAGATGGACTAAGTGCAGTTTACCTGCTCAGTACTAGAATACTATAAGGATTCTTTTAGGGAAGTTGTTTTTGGAGTTATGTTGTCTTTTAGAAGCTTCTGCATACCAAAGAGTGCACTGCATTTTATCTTCTGTGGAATTTGGGATCCTCTTCTTTCAATCATGCCCCCTAAAGTGGATTATATTCTCTAAATTAAAGGTTCCCAAAGTGGTGACTACGATTCCAAATTACCCAAAAATTTGCTCATTTTCCAAACAGGCATAAGATCCTTTTCCATAGAGGGTATACGTATAGGAAGCAGCAGTTTGTTTGTTTGTTTGTTAATGTTTATTTATTCTCCAGGGAGAGAGAGGGAAAAGAGACAGAGAGAGAGAGCACAAATGGGGGATAGGAAAAGATAGAGAGAGATGGAATAAGCAGGCTCCAGGCTAGGAGATGTCAGCACAGAACACCATGCAGGGCTCGAACTCGCCAGCCATAAGATCATGACCTGAGCCAAAGTCTGACGCTTAACCAACTGAACCACCCAGGTTCTCCAGGAAGCAAAAGTTTATGAGAGGTGGGAAAAGAGTTTTCTACCTATACACTTCTGTAGATCTTTGAAGACCTCTTAACAATGAGGAGTCCTATTTGTAACAGTTATTTCAAAACACAAGGCATTACATGCTTCCCCCACTTTTGAACAACATAGGGTGACTTAACAAGAAGCTCCAAAATCAAATTATAGATATGTACAATCAGATTGAAGAGTTTAAAAAACAAAGATAGTAGAGCTTGGCTCCAAGATAGACTTACCAGGGTGGGTGAGAAAGCAGTAAGAGCAATGGGGTCTTTGAGTCCAGCACCAACTTGCTCATCAGCCTCAGCATCACTGAGGGGCCTTCTTTGCTTCTCACTTCCTATTCCAGAAACTGTCACAAATCCATAACTATCACAATTAAAACTACCAAATCAATAGATGGTATTTAGAAGCAGGTATGTGCAAAAAAGAACAGTTCACAATCTGGGAGCCTTCAAATTCAAAGACTGATAGGAAGCACCATAGCATGAAGTTAGAGGATGGCTCACCAAGTGAAAAATGAGGAGGAGTTTACCCTTTCCAATTGTTAGTTATTACAACGATGGCTTCTAGACAGCAGAGGATTGGTTAAAAGTGATCATCACGTGCCATTTTTAGGAAGATGGCAAGTTTCTATTGTGGTTGTCAGAAGCATTTACAAGAAATAGCCTAAGAAATTTCCTGAGCTCATGAAATAAGATAGAGTTAGTTTTGCTTATGTGGTTTAAATGGTTTTGTCTGCTCAGGGAATTCTCAAATCTGGTCTTCATTTTGTATTTAATTTTAACAAAATAAAACCATTACATTGAATTTATATGTATTTTACATAAAAATATGCCCATGAAATCCATGTCAATCTGACTGCAAATGAGAGAGAACACAAAAATAGTTTTAAAAAGTCAAAATTTGAAAACAAATAAATTAAAAAAGTAGAAATGTCCTTCTTTCACCTAAAGAAAGGCAGGGAGTGCAGAGATGGTAGTGAAGTCTCATAAATCATCAAAGTTCCCTGTAGTTTTAATCTTATTGTTCTGCCATATTGAGTGTGGTTTTTACCATAATGTCAAAATGTGATTAAGCAGGAAGCCAGCAGGAAGAATAGGGGAAAGAGAAGTAGGCATCTTCTTCCTCTAAGGTTCTGCTTCTCAAAGCATCCTCTCTGAACCAATAGCATCAGCAACACCTCATATTTACCTGAAATGCAAATGTTCAGGCCTCATCCCAGATTTATTGCATCAGAAACTCTAGGGTTGGGACCCAGTATTTTTATTTAACAAGGCTTGCAGGCGATTCTGATACAGCTTATTTTTCAGTGTTTTAAAGATATTCTGGGAAGTTTTATACAACATTTAGGCCACATTCTAGTCATTCAATTTGGCCGCAACAAACTGCGAATCAGGATGAAACAAATAAAATTTAATCTAGGTGCCCATAAGAAAACCCAAAATCTTAGTTATATTAAAATAGAAAGAAGGGAGAATGAATAGAACAGTTTCTGCTACATCCACAATAGATTGTCAATTTAAAAAATATAAAACAATTTACAGAAGGAATATATAATAATCGTATCTAATAATATCTTTATGACTTTTATATGTAGTATATCTTTACGTAATATTTCTTTACGACTTTATATATATATAGGTCATATTTATAGTCATGTAAAATTTATTAAAAATATTGATATATGCTCTTACATTTGTGAGTTTTTGTGTATCTAATATGGGTAGCTGTACGTATCCACATGTCTCTACACTGAAATGATGGGCTGAGTGGAAGTAGAAAGTGAAGATTTCTGCATTTTTACTTGAGACCTTCTTACATTTCTTTTTCAAAGATCACATGCTGCTTTCACATTATAAAACAGAAAAAGAAAAAATATAGCTTCAAGATACTGAATTGGCAAATTAACAGCTTGAGATGGACAAACTGTAAGCCAATGAGATAAAAATGAACTTGAAAGAAAATATCTGAATAATACATTCATTTTTGCCATTATACTTATGGGTGTTATTGGATGAAGATGGATAGCAACTCAGTGTTCTTTTTTTATTTTGTTTTTTTTTTTTTTGTATATCAAATTAGGATAAGGCCAAAAAGGATGGAATGACTGTCAGAGTTCTTATATCATATAAGGATTCATAAGGCCTATAAAAAAGAAAAATTAAAATCAGTCCATTATGTTTCTTGTTAGCAACTATGCAATGTTTTTTGAATTATCTAGGTCAACAATCTTTGAAGTATAATGTGTGGACCAGCAACAACAGCATTACCTGGGAACTTGCTAGAAATTCATACTTTGGGGCATTATCACACATCTATTCAATCAGCAATTCTATGGGTAGAGCCCCACAATCTACCTTTGTTAACAAAGCACTGCAGGTAATTCCAATGCAAGCTCAAATTTGAGAACCACTGACCTAGATAATTGCTTCACCCTTTTGCTTTGTTTCCGTTCTGCAAACATGTCAGTAATTGCTATGGAAATGTATTATAATATAGTCAACATGCAATTATCTCTGATATTCAGGGAGCAGAATGATTTGGACAAGAGAATACCATGGATAATCCCACATCTCTCTTTAGCTGTCAGTTTCAGACTCCGCCCACCCATACATTTTTTGCCAGAGCCCCTAATGAGAACTGTAATTGACTGACTCATGTTTCAGCTCTTTTTCCCTCCTGCCCACTCTCTGGTGAAGGTGCTAATGAGCAGTGAAATAGCCTGAAGGCAAACAGCAGGAGCAAAAAAGAGGAGAGAGCCCTGTCCCTCTGAAAGTTTGAGAATATACTATAATATCAAAAACAATTTTTAAAAAAACCCTCCTTCTCCTGTCTCAAAACTTCCTAACATGCCAATATTAAATTCATTTTAAGCACTTTCCAGTAAAAAAATATTTTTGAGCTCTTATAATGGTATTAGTATTTTCTCATGATTGTTAGCTTTCCCTTCAACCATTAGTTGTTTTCTCCTTTTAGTCCTGTTAGACTACTTTCAATCTATTCTTTTCTATAACTTCTGTCAACAAAACCTTTCTTTCCTTCTCTATCTATAAGCTTTCATCTCCCTGTTGAATTGGCTTTGAATTCTAGTTTATCAAACTACACAAAAACAGATGAGAAAAGAAAGGAGAAGTAGAATTACATTAAATACCAAGCCACTGTTATAGGTATAATTCTAAAGGTGTTTCAGGAATTGAAACATCAAATAAACCTCAGTTTGAAGGTATTATTTGCCTTCTCTGTCTGTATTGCTTTCTGAAAAGTGATAGCAAGAAAAAAAACTCCTTTTAGAAAATTCCTTTGTGACTTGTACTAAAAAGAAAAATAAATATGATAAAAATATAATAAATATTGCCATAATAATGCCAAACTCTTCTTTTATATTCTTTTGCATTTCATTCAAAAGATAACCCTTCAAAAAACAACTCTACTATCAAAATCTCATAAATCTTAAAAATGACTTTATGAACTTCCCTCTCTGGACATCTAATAATATTGCAATATTACATATCTCTCAGTACAGTAGAGAGCCCTGGATTCAAGAGAACTGGCACATTGATGCAATGATATTGATGAGATTGTTATCAGCATTGATGCAGGGTCATCATTACAGTCCACATGAATAGTCCTATATTAATCCTAATTCTCTTCCTGGAAGGCTGAGCCATGGGCCATATTTGGTGCGATTTAACTCATTGATCTTTGTTAGACATCTTTGTTGAAATCAAGGTAAAGCAAAGAAAATTACAAAGATCACCATGATTTGATCATTACCTCCATGTTTTTAAAGTTTGCAACATAGAAATGTAAGCCATGAATGGGGTTTTGGTGTAAATTATAACTGCTTTTATTTATAAGTGTGGTAACTCTTCCTCTTCTAAATTGTTTCTTTGAGATGTTGTTATGTAAATGTTCCTGTGAATATTTAAGATAAATTTGAAATAAAAAAATAAAATGGTTTTAACCTTATGTTCAATAGTTCTCAATGTTTTCAAAGCCTTATCTGTTGAAATTGAATTTTAATTCTGAAAAAGAATCAAAAATATTTGGGGCAAATTCTAGTGAATAAAATAAGCAATCAAGCCTCAGTAGAAATAAAACATGATAGGACAAAAAGAGAAAGATGTTTTCTAGTGGCTGTGTAAACAGGAGCTGAAGGCAATTCCATATTTTGGTCTTCAGCAGAGTTAAAGGAATTAGTTATGAGCCATGTCTTTATTAGTTCCAAGAATTGTCTGATTTACCCATGTCCTATAAGATTATTGATGAAAGTGCATGGCAGATGCTACCTAGTGGATTCATATTGTACCAAATGTATTCAATTGTACAATGTAATCAATCATTAACAAAGCCACCATTATGCCGCCATAACTGATGGAGAGCAGGGGAACCAGGAACATAGCCCACCAAAGACTCTCTGCCTCAGCTCTGGGAGTAAATGTCCTGAACTACATCTTGACTACAGGAACATAAAAAGAAACATATTTGGGGGAATTGAATCTTGCCCTGTATACATCCTTGAAATTTCTATTTTTGTTTTGTTATTTGTTGTGCATGAATGTGCAGCACATTTGTCTCAAACAGCTCAAGACAGTATGTTCAATATCTTTTTTAATCTCTGAGTTTTAAATAAAGACATATGTATTTTGCACCTGTCATTTGACAAAATGCACAAAGCAATAATGCATTTTTAATAAACCAATATTAGTTTTGCTATTAAATATGTGCAACCCTTACTTTATAAAGCCAGCAGCTGTTCTCATACAGCAGAACTGTTGCCAGACTTTATAAAAATAATTCCTACCATTTCTAATTCAGGCTTATCCACATGCGTAGAGAGTTGCAAACACCTGGGAAACCAAAGGTTTCTGCCTATAGTTAAGTTTAAATCTTAACTATTTTTTTAATACTGTAGATCTTGACAAGAAAATCCATTTAAAATACTGGTATTAAAATGGCCATTAAATTAGAGACCAGTTACTGTTACTGAATACAAGCTACCAAAAAACTCAGTGGCTTTAAACAACATTTTATTATGTTCACAAATTTTGTGTATCAGGAAGACATAGCAAGAATGACTGTTTTATGCTCCATGACGTCTGGAAACTCAACTCAGAAAACTAGAAGGTGAGCAGTGACTTAAGAAATGGGTTTGGAATCATTGGTTGGCTCCTTCACTTACAGAGTAAGCTCCTGGGTTGGAATAATTTGCCAGTTAGGACTGCCATCAAAATATCTACACCAGCCCCTCTGAATGGCATGGCTTCTTTAACATGTGGCAGACTCAAACTGGTCAAATTTCATGCCCGGTGTCTCAGGGCTTTGAACCCAAATATTTCTGTGAATAAGACAGAAACTGCATTGCTTTTTACGACCAAAATTCAGAAGTCACTCAGTGTCAGTTCATCATACACTAAAGGTTGAAATATGTAGAAGTCCACATAGACCCAAAAGTAGGGAATGTAGACCCTCACCTCTTAAATGTAGGAATAAAAAAATAGAAGGTCTATTTTAAAATTGCCACACTATTATAATAAATAGTTAAATATTACTGAAGTTGAATGTTTTCATCAATACCTAATTCTCTTTTATTTAAATATGGGAGACATAGTATGTAGCAAAAAATAAACAAAAAATCAGAAGGACATCTCTTTCAGCATTGTGTTCTATACTTAATTATGCACATACAATACCACTCAGTATTACAAACTAGAATTGTTATTCAGTATTGGTGTCCATACAGTGTTATTTATACATGAAATTTTGTTGAGTCTAAATACATGTGTATGTTCTCAAAATTGTATACTACTTTTTAAACTGTTTTTGATACATAATTGACATATAATACCTGCACATATTTAGAATGCATAATTTAATAAAATATGAAATATGCATAAACCCCTGTAACATCACTGAGTCAAGATAAATCAAGCCCAAAAGTTTTCTAGTGCCCTTTGTTCCCCAATCACTTCTGTAGCTTCAGGCCATGTCTACTTGTTTTTATTTAATGGTTTGTATTTTCCATAAAAAAATTTATGACCTGTGTATATGTGGGTAAATAGAGTGTGCATAGGATGCATTGCCTTCCGTCTGACTTCTTTTCCTAAGTACAATTATTTTGAGATCCACCCATGTTGCTGTATACATCAATAGTTCAGTGTTTTTTATTGCTCAGGAATAATCAATGGCATGAATATACTATAATTTGTTTACCCATTCATCTATGGATGATTGAGTTATGTCCAGCTTTTGACTATTGCAAATAAAACTGCTAAGAACCTTTCATGTATAAGTTTTGAATAGAAATACGCTTTCACTTCTCTGGAATAAATGACTCAGAGTAGATTATCTGAGTGACTTGGTATACAGATATTAACATTTTTAAGAGCACACCTGCTTTCAAAACTGGTTATACTATTTCACATTCCCACTAGCTGTGTATGTATGAGAATATATATATAGATATATTCCATCTGTGTTAAACTTCATCTTCGAATACATATTTAGATATATTCACATATATATAAACGTATATATGTGATATTAATCAGCATATTTATATTGAGAATCAGGGATAATCCCACACATTATGAATGTTCAGAAAGTATGAATTCATCATTTTAGATGTGATTACTCTTTGGTTTAAATTCTTTAGAAGAATACATATTACAATTTTCACACAGATGAATTTTTATTGTTTGTGTGGTTATTAACATTTTTACTATCCAAATCTTGCTTTATTTCAATATCTTTTTTTTTAAATATTTTTATTTATTTCTAGGAGAGAGAGAGAGAGAGAGAGACAGCGTGGGCAGGGGAGGGTCAGAGAGAGAGGGAGATACAGACTCTGAAATAGGCTCCAGGCTTTGAGCTGGCAGTCAGCACAGAGCCCGACACGGGGCTCGAACCCACGAACTGCGAGATCATGACCTAAGCGAAAGTCGGACGCTTAACCGACTAAGCCACTCAGGTGCCCCTATTTCAATATCTTTTTAAGGTCTTCACATATCCTTTTTTACAAAGGAATTGTTTTGCCTTAATATATGATTATTTTTTCACAATTTTTTCCATAAGATAATATAAATTGTAGAATGCAGAAGTTTACTTGCACAATCCATTTGGGAGAGCTGAGTGTTTTACTGCTCTTTCCTTGGTTTTTCTGACAGTTTTCCTGCTTTATAGGATGTATTATAAAGCTTTGATTATATCAGACAAATATGATGAATGATCTTTTAATAAAATAATAATATATACTTACTCAAAAAATTTGATCTTTTAGAAATAGCCACGTTTTCTGACAAAATTTGTCCATATGCATTTGTACCACTGAATTAGTGAACAACTCTGTGAATTTTTTGCCAGCAAAATCATTATATGTTTCATAATTGGAGCCAGACACATTTCTGAGTAATTATCAATAAAACTTTAACAAACAGTATTTAAATAGTCTTGGAGAATCAAATTATGGATCCTCTGTCTTTCATATCACTTTTTTTCATTTTTTGATTAGAGGAGGAGCAGAGAAGAAAAATTGATTATGGAATACTTAGGAATTTAATTACAAGAAAAAGTATGTAAGTAAACAATGATCTAATAATAGGTACTTGTATTTGAAGAGAATAAATATGATATGTGAGGAAGACATATTAATTTATATTTTCAAAGATATTAAATATGACTAGCAAATATCTAACATCAAAAATTAAACAATGTGCTAAAAAATATCTGTACAGAGAATACTAATGAAGTTTAGAATTTTAAGATGATTGATAAACAATTTGTCTGTAATCTATTTTAGAGTAAAATATTTCAAATTGTGATTAAAATTTCAGCTATATGTTGGTAAACTACAAGAAATTAATGATACTATGATACTACGATGCCAAAATCCTTAAGATTAATAAAAATGCTAGGTTTTGGTGAAAACAAATCTAAATAAGATTTAATGGATTACGTTTTATTTAGCAGAAAAAATTAAAATATGTTGATCTATTATCTTATAAAAAGACTATAAAATTTTGTTAATT
This sequence comes from Crocuta crocuta, assembly GCF_008692635.1. Taxonomy (NCBI): domain Eukaryota; kingdom Metazoa; phylum Chordata; class Mammalia; order Carnivora; family Hyaenidae; genus Crocuta; species Crocuta crocuta. Next base: position 446,517 of record NW_027528805.1, read on the forward strand.
CTTTTCTTCTGAACACTAACTTTTGTCATAAATCTTTATCTTCTTTATTCTTTCTTCAAAATAAGCTTTAGATAGATGAAATTCAAAGTGTGGAGCTAACTTACTTCCTCACTTTGTGCCAATGTCTTGTGCTCTTACCTTTACATCTACCTGAGAAGAATATTACTTTTTTTATTTTTAGAACCTGTCTCATAATTTATCTTTTACATAAAATATTTTGCATAGTATTGTTAAGTAAACACCATGATATGACTTCTATCCTCTCCACTTTATAACCTTCATTCAATTCAAAGCTATTTTTCTCTTATTTAGCCTGCCGTACCCAGAGATTCCTCAGTCCACATAGTACTTTGTGTGAATTAAAAAAGGAATCGCATTTGTGTGGTCACAGCCTTGCCAAAGTCCTCAGCTTGCCAAAGGCCCCTTTATCCTCTTGGCCAAGTGCCCTTGTGCGGGACACAACCTCAAGCTTTATGTTGTGGCCCTTATTTCACATCTCTCTTCCTCTGTCACTACTCTCTCTAAAGGACATACTTTTTATGTTCATTTCAGAGCATCACTCTGTGCCACTTGTCATTTCAAAATACTTATAAATCCCGTGGCCGGATTGCAAAAGAAAAACAAAATGAAACAAACAAAAAATCAACCAACCAAACACAAAAAATTCTTCAAATCAAATCAGACCATAATTTTCCCTTCTGAGTTTGTTTACTCTTGTTCTACACATCACTTACACTGTGGTCTAAGGATGGTGCGAGTGAGTGCCTACAGAGACCAAGCAGGTAAATGGTTGGAGTGAAATAGACAGTATCAGGGGCTGTTGCTCAGCACACAGATATTTGTCATTTGGAATAGGGAATCGAAGCTTTGTAGGTTGTAGTTTTCAAGAGAAATCAGAAATCCATTATGCTGTGAAATCTACTAGTTCTTAATGTTAGCAATTAATTCAAAGATTGAAAGAAGCACTATGTGGGTCAAGAGTGGAAGACTATACTAGAAAACGCCAGCCACATAAGACTATCCACAAGTAATTTCTGGAAGTGTCTGCTTTCCCACCTCTGTGCATTTTCTCATGTCACTGGGTTCTTTCCCTACAATGCTTTTTCCCATAATTCCCTGACCTATTCTCTTTAAAGCCTGAATTCAAATTTCACCAATATGATGACTTACTCTTACACAGTGTTTACTTTCCCATACTGTGGGTCCAAAATTCCATCCTTAGGTCTCTGGCAATGCGACAGAAAATTAAAGGGTGGTATGGAATATTTTAGATATTTGATATAAATACAGTGATACTTGATATCTGTCAGACACAATGCAAAGTATTAGCTTGAAAGAGTTTACGATTTCATTACGAGATTAAACCATGATCCTTTGAATCATTTCATACCTACGCAAAGTTGAGCTCTTGGCAGTTGCTGTGACAAAATAAAATAATGGTGCAAAATTTACTATGGAAGAAAAAAAAGGGTAATGGTGTCCAAGGTGATTATTAGGTTTGTGATATATTCAACAATGTACACATCGAAGTAGTAAGTAATTTTGGTTATTTAAGAATTATTTGTAATTTCAAGTCAGCTCTATGTTCAAACAGGTACCAAGTTGTTAGGATATAAATATTTAAATGTTTATTTATGTATTTATTCTGAGAGAAAGAGAGGGTGAGCAGGTGAGAGACAGCACACCCATGCAGGGGAGGGGGACAGAGAGAGAGGGAGAGAGAATCCCAATCAGGCTCCATGCTATCAATGAAGTGCCTGATGCTGGGCTCCATCTTTCAAACCATGAGATTATGACCTGAGCCAAAATCAAGAGTCTGATGCTTAACTGACTGAGCCACCCAGGTACTGCTAGGACATAAATATTTATAAAACTGCTTGGACCTAATTAGTTAATACACTGAACTGTTAGGAAATTTCTTTTACTTCGATGATATCATTTAAAAAATATTGCTTAGAAACTGAGACACGAATAGCACTTTCTCTTTCTTTAAAAAGTTTTGAACATTTTTTTGAGATACAGAATGTGAGTTGGGGAGGGGCAGAGAGGGAGGAAAACAAAGAATCCAAAGCAGGCTTTAGGCTCTAAGCTGTCAGCACAAGCCCACACAGGGCTTGAACTCACACATCATGAGATCACGACCTGAGCCAAAGTCAAATACTTAACCAACTACAAATACCACATTATCTTTCTGCACTGACATGGTTTTAAATGCACACCCTTTGGAAATTCTTGAAAGTGTCTGTAGTATTTATTACAAATTTGAATATTTGGTCCCATATGAATTTTAACATTTTTTCTAATTTTTTTTTTTTGGAAAAGTGTCAGTGGTATTTTGATAAGGACTGCTTTGAAACTATAAATTACTTTGGGTCATATGGATGTTTTAACAATACCAAGTCAAAACAATCCATGAAGTTTTAATTGTGCAAGATGAATAAATTCTAGACATTTGCTGCATTATATTGTGCCTATCTATAGTTAACAATACTCTATTGTGAACTTAAAAACATTTGTTATAATAGGTATAGATATTCTACCTTTTTTACAAAAAGATATATTTATGTTTTAGAGAGAGAGCACAAGCAGGGAAGGATCAGAGAGACAAAGTGACAGAAGATCCAAAGCGGGCTCTGAGATGACGGCAGCGAGCCCAGTGTGGGGCTCAAACTCTGGAACCGTGAGATCATGACCTGAGCCAAAGTTGGACATTTAACCAACTGAGCCACCCAGGCGCTGCTTACCTACAACCATTAGTAACCATTAGTTACATTTGGTTTTGAATACCTGAAAAGCTGCTAGCAAAACAGGGGAACTAAATTTTTAATTTTAATTTAAAGTTAAATAGCCACAGAGTGGTAGTGGTTACAATGTTGCACAAACCAGACACATAAGCAGAACCTGAATGAACCTGGGGGAGGGTGATTTTCATATATCCAGAAGAACATTTCATTTGGGAGAAAGAACAAAGACTGAGCCAGGTCATGTTCCGTTGCTTTGCAATGGTTTAAGAAGTTTGCTTGTTCTAATATTTGCTCACTTCAGATTGACCAAAGCAAATGCCAATTTGGCTGGTTGAAACAAGCCATCATGTGATTCTAGAAATAAAGCTTTCTGCCTCATACTCATTATATCATGAATGTTGTCAGTTATTTTGAAATATAAATACCAAATAAATAAATAAATAATTAAAAAATTAGAAAACTGCATTTATTAAGAGAGTAGATCTCATGTTAAGCGTTCTCACCACAAATAAAAAAAAACAAAAGAGAGAGAGAGAGATAAGGAAATTTTTGGAAGTGATAACAATTTCTATTATTTTCACTATGGTGATGCTATCATTGGTGTGAAAGAACTATTGATTCTAGTTACATTTTATTATTAAGGCACTGTATTTTTGAGACTTATTTTTCTATAGAAATATTGATATTTATATGTTTCACTTTTATTCTCATTATTCTTTCCATATTCTCTAGCAGAATCTCAGTGTTAAGAACTGCCTACTTGGGTACACAACCTAAAATTAGAGATTGGTTAAAACTAAAAGAAAGTGTTCCATTTTATCTTTCTCACACGTTGAAAATACAAAATATAATTGCTTCATTTGGCAATACGAGTTCAACCATCCTGGCAGTATCTGAAGATATTTTTGGAAACATTCCAACTTCATGTGCGGTGATTGCACAGCAATTTTGATGACCTTCATCAGACTTGATCTGGGACTCCCAGCCTTTGGCAGGGTCACTGATATTTTTGATAGGACATAAGGAATCTGGTTAGACATTCAAGCAAAATATAAAGTGAGAAATTATATTGAAGCTAACTATGAAATCTCCTAGTAACTCACAGAAATAAATAAGTTGTTAAAGAAGATCTAGTTCTCCCCCAAGGACTATGCAATTAGACTTTTTGCACTTAAACGGTTACCTGAATAATTATTAGTTGCTATTTGCATGTAATTTAGTTCATAAATGACTTATTACATCGACTCTGTGACAGCTATCATTCACTGGCACTATGTTATACTCCAATTTGTTCATTTTTTTTTTATCTTTCCAACTAGAATGTACACCTCTCTGATGCAATGATTTTTATATCCTGTTCACTGCTGTATCCTTAATGAATAAAACATTGCCTGGCATGTAATAGGTTCTCAGTCTGTGTCAGTCAGATAAATGAATACATGACTAATGTGTAACACAAACTATGTTTCCCTTGGTGTGATTTTCACAACCCCACATCTCTATCCTATACATAAAGATTTAATTTTAGGGGTTCCCCACGTGGCTCAGTTGGTTAAGCTTCCAACCTCAGCTCAGATCACAATCTCATGGTCTGTGGGTTCGAGCCTCAGACTAGGCTCTATGCTGACAGCGCAGAGCCTGGAGCCTGCTTCAGATTCTGTGTCTCCTTCNTAAAAATATCTCCTGATAATAGTAACAGTAGTAGCAGCAGCAGTATTGTGCTAGTATTAATGTTAGAAGTATGACTGGAGGTGAGAAAAAGGAATGCTGATATTCTTATTATTAACTGTTGGTGTTTCAGACAAAAGTTATAGTGAAGTTACTTCTCAGTGCTCCTCTGTGTTCTGATGCTCCTGAAACCTAATTTATGGAGTATTTTTTGAATGAGAACCTTCCAAACATACCAATTAAAAAAACAATTTTTAGGGGCCCCTGGGTGGCTTAGTCGGTTAAGCGTCCGACTTTCCGACTTTCGCTTGGGTCATGATCTCGCGGTTTGTGGGTTCGAGCCCCGCGTCGGGCTCTGTGCTGACTGCCAGCTCGGAGCCTGGAGCCTGTTTCAGTCTGTGACTCCCTCTCTCTCTGACCCTTCCCTGCTCACGCTGTCTCTCTCTCCTAGAAATAAATAAAACATTAAGTGTGTAAAAACAACAATTTTTATCAGCCATACAACTTTACCCAGGAGCCTCTGCATCCAACAAGTATGAGGACACCAAGAGAAGTAAGAAATTAGGAGTTACAACAAACCAGAAGTTCCACATGTGTAATTCATCTTTATTATTTTTAACAGCTTTATTGAGGTTTAACTATACACTGAAAAGCTACACATTTTTAATGATTTTGTAATTTTGGACACCTGCATACACCCATGATAGCACCACCATTATCAAAATAATAGAAATTGTTATCACCTCCAAAAGTTTCCTTGTGCCTCCTTTTGTGTGTGTGTATGTGTGTGTGTGTGTGTGTGTGTGTGTGTGTGTGTGGTAAGAACACTTAACATGAGATCTACCTTCTTAACAAATGCAGCTTTTTAATTATTTATTTATTTATTTAGTATTTATAGCTCAAAATAAGACAACATTCATGATATAATTAATATGAGGCAAAAAGCTTTATTTCTATTATTATTTTTTTTAATGTTTCTTAATTATTTCTGAGACAGACAGTGTGAGGAGGGGAAGGGCAGAGAGAGAGGGAGACACAGACTCTGAAACAGGCTCCAGGCTCTGAGCTGGCAGTCAGCACAGAGCCCGACGTGGGGCTCGAACCCACGAACCGCGAGATCGTGACCTGAGCCGACGTTGGACCCTCAACTGACTGAGCCACCCAGGCATCCCAAAAGGCTTCAAATCTAGAATCACATTATAGCTTGTTTCAACCAGCCAAATCGACATTTACTTTGGTCAATCTGAAGTGGGCAAATATTAGAACAAGTAAACTTGTTACACGATATTAAGAAGTGATCTCTGGCTACTGCTGTGAATTGGTTTCAAATTTAAAGACATTTATTATAATAAAGAATATAAACTCAAGTATAGGATATTTTAAAAATATAATTCAGGTGGTGTTTATAAGATGATCTCTGTTTTGTCTTTTTTTTTTTTTAGTTTTTTGTTTGCTTGTTTTTTTTTTACCTAATAAAGATCTGTGATCACTGTTTTGCCTTTATTTACTTCATTTGAACACTTTGGATGATGTACAAAAAAGACATATAAAATAAAATGCATATAGAATTGCAATTTTATCTTACTAAGTATCAATTACATAGCAGAATCACTGGAAATAACTAACATAGCAAAATCAGATAGTTGTATGCTTAAACAGTCATTCATAAGTAACAAGCAAACAAACCAACCAAAAAGCTATTTTGAAACATATCAGGGTTCAGATCTCTCATTCTAAACCTCTGCTGTTTTTCTCACATCTTTAAATTATAAGTCCAGTAGCTTTTATGGTTAATTTTTTTCCTTTAGTTGCATTTTTAAGCATAGTAAGCTTTCTTCATAGATTTCTGAAAATCTTAAGGATTTTCTGCTGCTTTTGTTCTCCTTAATTTGATGTTGCATTTCTCTTAAGGCTAAGTTTTTCAATTAGGAATAACTTGACCCTTAAGCTCATTATCTATTTGGTATAGAATATTTCAATTTTAATTTTACTGATCAGTGCATTTGGAAAGATTCCTCAAACCATTTTCAATGATGGTACGCTTTTAAAGTAACTTACTTCCTCTAAAACTATGCTAATATTTTATTGACTTTTCTATTATGCAGGTTCAAATAGAAAAAAAAAAAACATTCTCAGGATTTGTTCTACATTTACATTTTCATTCCAAAAAACTTTAATGTTTTTATTGTATTGTATTATTAATTGATTTCTCTCTCTATGCTTTTTAACTCAAGAGAACAAGTTATCTGTTATCTAATAAATGTTTAGGCCTTAATCCCATTCATTTATTGAAAAAAATATCTTGAATATTGGTACATTAGTGACGTCACAGTGATGCAAACCTTTGTAATGTCTGGTCTGATTGGGCCACTGGTAGCACTGGACCTAAGCAGAACTTTCTGGTGACCTGTGATGTGGCCTGACACAAAATGATGAGTAGGCGAAATCAATGGCAGATAGAGAGAGAGAGAGAGAGAGAAAGAGAGAGAGAGAGAGAGAGAGAGAGAAGTAGATCAAAATATCCAATCACTAACACCAGAGCTGCTGTTGTGTGACATTAAGTTAATGAAACATTTTTAAGGTAAGAAGAGTACATATTTACTTGTTCCTTGCCATCAAAAATATCTACCAAAAGGGTTAAACATAGACTACAATTTAGATCTCAAAATTCAACAAAAAATAATGGCTTTATTAACAGCTTTAATAGAATCAGAGAGGGTAAGTATGTAGTTTGTGATAGCAAAAACTCTCGATAGATTATAAAATTTTAACTTGTTTTTTTTCCATATCCATATTAGAATAAGTTAGAGTGAATTATATAAAGACAAGATATTTTTTCTTTGTTGCTCAACAGCCTATCTTAAGCACCAACATTTATAAATTGAGTACATTTTAACACCTTCTTTCTACTCTTTTTTTCTTCCTTAATCTGTTTTAACATTTTCCTCCCTTCCACACTTCAACAAACATTTCTTGATTGTATTAGGTATAAAATGGCTTCTGAAGTAAGATGTAACAAAACTTTTAAAATTTCTGCAATCTTCAAAAAATGTATAGTTTAGGAGTAAGGCAAAACAAAATAAGCTTTGATAGAAAAAATAAAAAGAATAAGAGGTTGGGAGGGAATATTTAACCCTGTTCCTTAAATTTCCATTGGAGAACCCCAACTGGATTAATATTACCAACTTATTTCTACCGTGACATGTGTTTTTATCCAGGTATGATCTATATAACTGGAGAATTTGGTAGGTGGAAATTGGTCCACTCAGCTCGGGAATTTTTACTATTTATTCTTTTCTTGAAATTTATAAATGGTGAAAACTTGCATTCCCAAAAACTCCATTTTTAAATGTTAAATAACTCTTTCTTACAGGAGACAAACTTCAGTTGTCCAACAAGGTCACTGACAGTTTAACTCAGAGACAATTGTCAATCCACTCAGAATCATAGATGATACTATGTTCTACTTTATCCCTATGTCTATCCCTAACTACCTCTTAGAGAAGAAAGGGTGCTGTTCATTAATCTTTCAAAATCCTAACAACAGAAGTTTAAAAAGTGAAAGGATATTCGTATGACCAATGTTAAAGAATATTTTGATGTCATAGTTCTACTCCAAGTGTATAAATGGTTATCACCACCCTAGTCATTTTCATATCTAAGCTATTCTCCATTGTTTTATTATTATTTTTTAATTTTAGTGAGTAAGAGTGTGTGCGAGCATGGGGAGGAGGCAGAGAGAGAGAGTTAAGGGGAGAGAGAGAGAGAGAGAGAGAGAGAGAGAGAATCTCAAGCAGCTCCATGCCCAAGTCCAACTCGGAGCTCGATCCCATGATCCCATGACCCTGGGATCATGATTTGGATATAATCTGAGCCAATACCAAGAGTTGGGTGTTCAACCAACTGAGCCATCCAGGTGCCCATAAGTTATTCTCCATTCTTGAGCCTCCTATGAAGAACCTCACACAATCCTCACACTGATGTCCATTCTCACCCAACTGGCTTTGAAAAATTGTATTCTGGCATTTATTCATGGAATATATTCAATGTATTTTAGCATTTTCAGTCAATTATTTTCAAATCTTATTTCTTTTTTAAAGACCATTCTAGTAAGTGCACATTATAAAATCAGCACTAATATAAGTAATGATACAACAGATTTTAAGAGAAGGATACCCAATTTTGAAAGTGACAGAATAATTACTTTAAAACAAATCTCCAAGTGAAATACCTACAAAAAACTGGACCACACATATAAATATTAGCAGTTTGGAAGTGTCAAAGAGATTGTTTTAAAAAGTTATAAATTAGTTGGTCTAGGATTCAGGGAAATGGACCACAGATTTTTCTGGGGGCATTTTCTAATTTTAGAAAAGTAACTAAGAGAAAAAAACTAAAGGGCACTTTTGCTGTGCTCTAATCAAGAAGTGGTAGAGGGGAGCCTGGGTGGCTCAATCGGTTAAGCATCCGACTTCGGCTCAGGTGATCTCACGGTTCAGTTCGTGGGTTCCAGCCCCACGTCTGGCACTGTGCTGACAGCTAGCTCAGAGCCTGGAGCCTGTTTCAGATTTTGTGTCTTCCTCTCTCTCTGACCCTCCCCTGCTCGCGCTGTCTCTCTCTCTCTCTGTCTCTCTCAGAAATAAATAAAACATTAAAAATTTATTAAAATAATAAAAGTAAATTATATATATAAAAAAGAAGTGATAGAAACACTTGAGACAGATATATACAAAAGTATCTGCCATTCTCTCAGCTCCAGGTTTTGGTGACTGTGGAACTGAGTGACTACACTTATTCGTCCACATGAGTTCCTGATCAGAACTTCCCTGACAACCTACTTCAGAAACGTAATAACAGTGAGAAATAAAATTTTTTAAACCACTGATATTTAAGACTGTTGGTTGCTAAAGCATAATCTATCCTATTCTGACTGATGCATCCTGAATTTTTTTAATTGCTCTGCTTGTAAATGTGAGCTTTTAAAGTTAACAGAATGAGCAAATATGTTGTAGCACATGTACTTATGCTGGCGAGTGCACCTTTAGCTTTTAATTAAAGTTGAATTAATTATAATCAGGAGTTTCTGGCTTCTGGTAATGTAGAAGTAGCTTTGTCATATTTATCATTCCAAGACAGCAATGATGAAATCAAGAAATTATATTGAAGAAAAAAATTGGAAGTAGTATGGGGGATTAAAAATGGGCAACAACTAGAAGATGATACCACCATGTATGAATTTTAGCCCTGTAATTAGACATATGAAATGCTCAATATTGATTTTTCTACTTTTTTATTGGGATAAATGCCATCTTCTTTTTGATGATTTGGGAAGGCCACCATGCTTAGCACTCCCTGATTTCTGTACATCAAAGCCTTTTTCTGTGGCCACCATACCTGAAGGATTGGAGGAATAATGGATAAAATATTTTGATTGGCACTTTTACCTTAAATAAATTTTTAAAAATCATTAATTTGATAGCAGTCCAATTCTCTTGCACCTACTGGGAAAGGAGAAAATCCTTGAGTCTCCATTAAACTATTTTATTATTTATTTTTATCTGTAGTATCTAATACCTTATACCATACTATATAATTTACTTATTTATCATGTTTTTATTTTTATTGTCTGCTATCTCCCCACTAGGCTACAAGTACTATGTATGCTATTGTTGTTTTAATGATTCATCCCACATACCTAGAAGAGTGCCTGACATACAGTAGGCACTAAAAATATATATTGAATAAGCGGCCGTATATATTACTTTGAGAGATCCAACCACAATAACAATTCAATTTAGCATTGTGAGAATTTTGCATTTCATAACTACAGAAGGAGGAAGAAGGTGTCCTCAACTGTTTTAAAAGTACTATTGTTAATGTTTATGTTCATTACATCAGCAATGGAAACTTTTGAGGTTCTAGGTATATATTTTTGTGACTCTCTATATGTATGAAAAGAAAAATAGCCATGTTCTTAAATAATTTAGATAGTATTTCAATGAATGAAGCTCTGCAATTTAAAAACTGCTTGACATTACCTTTCCAAAGTGCTGCTAAATATACAAAGACTATGAAAAATATTTTCTTTTATATTTTATTTATTTATTTTTATTTATTATTTCTAGGAGAGAGAGAGAGACAGCGTGAGCAGGGGAGGGTCAGAGAGAGAGGGAGTCACAGACTGAAACAGGCTCCAGGCTCTGAGCTGGCAGTCAGCACAGAGCCCGACGCAGGGCTCGAATCCGCGAAAGTGAGATCATGACCTAAGCGAAAGTCGGACGCTCAACCGACTAAGCCACCCAGGCGCCCCAAATACTTTCTTTTTTAAATGGAAGCTAATGGGGACACCTGGGTGGCTCAGTCAGTTAAGCGTCCAACTTCAGCTCAAGTCACAATCTCACAGTTCGTGGGTTTGAGCCCCGCATCGGGCTCTGTGCTAACAGCTAGCTCAACGCCTGGAGCCTGTTTCAGATTCTGTGTCTCCCTCTCTCTCTGACCCTCCCCTGCTCTCGCTGTCTCTCTCTCTCTCAGAAATAAATAAAACATTAAAAAATAAATGAAATAAATAAAATAAAATAAATGGAAGCTAATGCTACTTGTATTTTAAAATTGCATCTTCTACTTTATCTAGATCCATTAGGTCAAAAGCTATATGCTGATTTTTCTAACCAGATTTCATTCTTCTTATGCATGTCATTCCAACTACAAATGAAAGATTTGTGCTTATCGTTCTGTCTGACACGTCATCTAGCAAGCAAGAATGGACTTACTAACATCTGTTCAAAGCAGCAAAAAACTTATGGCCTACATTGGCCCAAAATGGCAGGCTGTCTGTTGAAAGAGAAAACTGAATAAATGAGCTGAGTAGTAGAATCAACACAGCTGACGGGTAATTTGGTCAGCTACTAGATTGAATCAATGAATTCTCTGAAAGTGATTGATCAATCACCCTAGCTTTTACAGTAACCCACTTTACACCCTGATGATTTAGCAGCATAGGAGACAAAAATGGCCAGTGACAGTGGTGGCATCTAATTTAATGGAACCATGACTATGTTTCTTGGTGGAGGCTTTTCTCTCTTCAGAATAGAACTCATGGAGTCCAGTATTATAGGAACAGGGGGAAACTTTACTTTAGCATATTATGTGGCTTTATAGTGAGAGAGCCACATTCCTCTCCCTTGATTGCTGGACCCGTGCATACCTAATCATGATGGTGTTATATATGTCTTAAATTAGTACTCATACTGAGTACTATATATAGCTATATATGTCTTAAATTAGTACTCATACTGAGTACTATATATAGCTATATATATAACTATATATAGCTATATATATGTACTATATATAGTACTCAGTATGAGTACTAATTTAAGACATATATAGCACCATCAGAAGTGCATCATAAACCTTAAGATTTTTTTTGCCTCCAAGATGATCTCATAACTAACACTACAACAGTTCATCTCACAATTTTCTCAAATAGCCACCTCTGATTAATGAAACATGTGGCTGCACCAGTGAATTTTTGGCTGTGAGCCAGTGGCTCCAATTCCTTTATCATAAAACATGCCTCTTTACAGGTAGAGATGCTCTGTGAGATACTTTGGCATTGGATGCAACTTTCTGTAAGTTTATAAATGGTGGTGCTGGCAGAAGCACTCTGGGCAATAAGGAAATTCTGTACTTCTGTGGACACATGTTCCAAATCATTGCTCTTTCCATGATGAGAAGAGTCCAAAGCAATCAATCTGTCATGATGCTTGGCTGGCACTCTGCAAATAATGCCATGTAGATTTTGTCATTGGCCTCTGTCATGCACAGATTGGCACTCAGCAGTGACAATAATCAGATCAGTTTCAGTCTGAAAATATATAGTTGAGCCCTTGTATAGCTTCCATCTTTGTCATCATGGCTACCATGTATATGCCCACTGAGCAAACACCAGTACGACTGTGACTGGGGAAAGGAGTGAATACTAACATTTTCCAACTGTTTATTGAGAGCTTCATCTATTTTATAACCTACCATGTTCATTTAACTGGGACACTCGATCATCATAAATCTAGTCTGAATAAAAGCTTAAAGCACTACAATAGATAATTCTCAAAAGCTCTAAAGAAATACTCTAATTTGCAAGGGTGTATGAAACATCCACAGACCGCCTTTGAATGCAACATGCAAGTGGTTGCTGACAGGAAGCCATTGAAGCTTCAATGCAATTCAGGTTTCAGCTACTTTAAAGAAAACTAGGTACATGGTAAGGCTAGTGAATTTCATGAACATAAACCCATTGCTGCCGTTATTTTTCTGTAGAATAAGTTTCTCAGTCAGAAAAATAAGCCATTCTGTAAGTTCAAGGATATGGTTTTAACAAAAATATTGTGGGCAATGAGGTAAGTCCATACACAGAGTATATTTTCCGAAGTATAAAAATTTGCAGTCTAGGTTCTTAGTATAATCCATCCAATGTAATCAACCTGCCACTAGGTGGCTCACTTTTTCCTCCAGTGAGCATTTCTTTGCCTGAAGCTATGTTGCAGGTGGGGCGCAGAGCTAAACTGAAGTTTGGGAACTGTGATTCAGGGGGAAAAAAAGGCCAGAAGTTTTTCTTAGCCTTATGTAAATTTTCCTTTGCAGCATGACTTTGGAAGATAGATCTCTTAAATGGAGTCTAGTTTTCTTTCTCTTAAATCTGGACTAAGCTATGATTTGCTTTGACTGAAGGAATGTTAAGAAATTGGGAAATTCTCACTTTCAACTTTTGCAACGTGTCTCTACCACATTGTGGAGAAACCAGAACTACAGTGTAGAATGTTAAGTAAAATAAAGCCTTTGTCCCTGACAACCCAACCAATAGCCAATCAACTATGAGACATGTGAGTGAGGCCATCCTAGATCTTTGAATACCATACGACCAATCAAATCACTGGACATTCATAAATGAAACAAGCAAATATTAGACAAGCCAGCTCAGAGAAGAAGAGATACTAGCCAACATATTCAGAATTATAAGATAAATAAATTATAGTTATTTTGATGTACTGTTTTAAGGTGTATATATGATATATAATATAATATATAACATATATTACATAATATATAATATATATAATAATATATTAGTTATATAGATAACTGATGAGGACATTGAAGAGTGACTAGAGCCAGATCAGCATTGGTGAGAGGAAACCCATATTGATTAACCTATACATAACCTCCATCACTATCACAATGGCATTTTTGTTCATGAGCTCGTTGGAGAAAGAACAACATCCACAGAACAGCTTAGGAAGTCTGCCAGATTATTGAGAATTCCATCTGATCCCCTTTGATGAGCGTTCATGTGAGATATGATCATTCTTACATATTCTAACCCTTAAAAGAGTTCCATCCACATATCTCTTTTCCAGACTTTATTGTCATCCATTTTATAAAGCTGTTCCTTCCAAGCCTTGGCCATTTCGCTATATAATTATTATCAGTGCCAAGTACCTAACCATTCAGAAACATTTATTAGCCAATAAGTCAACATAGATCTTTACATTTGGCCATTCCTCAGGCAAAGTAAACAATGAAATATACTATTCACAGATATGCAGATTAGGATTTCCCATTACGATTGTCTTTCAGAACTTGAATGGAACTATAATGCTATCATGATTCAGTTGTAAGTGGTCCAGCTTATTGTACAAAGTCTTCTATATTATAGGCTTTATTAACCATGTTTCCAGCTTCAATACTCTTGATGTTTTAATATCTTTCCCAGATGCATATATTGGACCCACTTTATTCTGGACAATCTGATAGGTCACCCAATGAGTCACCCATCTCTTTGTCTTATCCCCCACCCCCATGCCAACACACACCTCCTGGTGAGAAGTCTTCCTCCCATTGGCATATTTTTTAATGCAAACCATCCAATCCTGAGATCACACCTCCAATCATCTGTTGGAGGTCAGGCTCTGGTACTCTGATACAGTATACACCTGTCTAAATTACATCAAGTCCAAGTACCAGGCAACAAGCAGCAGCCCTTATATCCCAGACCCTGCTGAAATTATTGAAATGAACCAATTTGAAGTTTTCTTGCATTGCCTTACTTGTTTTTAATAGTGGACAACACAATAAAAGCTCTTAAACAGTCCCCCTCCTCCACCTCCAACCTGGTGACAAACGCTTGTGTTTGTCCTCTATGTCATGGTAAGGCTCGTTTTCTTGGGCTTTACTATACATAAAATGTTCTGTTAATACACAATATTTTAAAACATGGGTCGAATTTAGTTTTCTTCAATTAACTACCCAATGGGCTACTTTATGTGACTATGGTTTTGAGAAGAGTAAGAGGAGATATCCCAAGTATATGGCTTGGGGATTTAAGCCATCTGCTCATGCAACTCACTTGTGCTCCTCCTGCTGAAGACTGATCTAACGTGTAATATTTGATGCATACTAGGTGAGTTAGATAAGAGATCATCATGAGCAGCTCAGATCACGTGGTAGGTTAAAAGCTAAAAGTCATGCAATCAATCTCTGCCAAGGCCTCGTACACATTTAAAAGTGGTTCTTGAAAGTAAGGATAATTCTATTCATAATGTGACATGGTGTATTCCAAAATCCTGACATTATGATATGTGATTCACCCATAGGGGTTGCCAAAGGTTCCACACAGCATCCCTACTTATAACAGGTATATGGATACCTATAATCTCTTAAATCATATGAAGAATTGGCAGAGCAACTGTCACTTAGCCTTGACCTACTGAACAACTTTCTATTGCATAAGACCCTGTTTAGAACTGGCAAGATTTGAGGGCACCTGGGTGGCTCAGCCAGTTAAGCATCCAGCTTTGGCTCAGGTCATGATCTCACGGTTCATCAGTTCAAGCCCTGTGATGTGCTCTGTGCTGACAGCTCAGAGCCTGGAGCCTGCTTCAGCTTCTGTGTCTCCCTCTCTCTCTGCCCCTCCCCAGTTCATGCTCTCTCTGTCTTGCAAAAATAAATAAACATTAAAAATAATTTGAAAACTGGCAAGATTTTTACATATATAATTATCCTGGTGAATAGCCATATCTCAATTCGAGGAAGCATAGGAAAAATGGTTTACAGTGTGCATTTTTAGTAGTAGTGTTATAACTTACCTCAAGAAGAGTCTCCCTCTCCTTTATGCAAAGCATTTGTCTGTGAACTGACTTATATCTGAAAACTTTATGAACAATCACAACTCTCCAAGATGATGAGTCTGGAGTCTGTGGACCACACCTAGCAGATTTCAATCATGCAGTGAGACTTTAATTGTCAAGTGAGGCTTGACTAGGATACATTTCCATTTCAGTCCCAAAAGCCTCTTTAGGAACAAATAATTCTAGTTATTGTTCTGGTCCTACCACTCATTAGAACCACTATATGCTCTTTGCATCCAGTAGCTAAGTGCAACCAGCTGACCTCTGTTTGTGCATAACTCCATCATTAGCATTGAATTCGGGGAGCCCTTTGGAAGAGAGGTTTTTATCTCCATCATTCCTGGCCTACAGAACTGACACACCAACCCTTTCAAAGATGCTTGTATCCTCCGCATCAAAGTGCTGCAAAATGGTGGGATTTTCTGGACTTTCCCAGAGACATAGATAGAAAGTAGGAGAAAAGATTGAACAAAATAAATTCACAGTATCATTTTTATTTCTCTAAGCTTCTACATAGCACCCTTGGCATTTTAACAAGAAAAATTGGACATATAAACTTTCCTTAATATAGGTCACTGCTGAGCCCAGATTTCAGGCAATTGAGCAAACTTCTCAGCTGCTTGAAGTACATAGCGGGTCCAGAACCTATGGTCATTGCACCCATAAAAATATTTTATTTATAAAAATAAATCCAGCCTGATCATACATTACTTTTTTCCTCTCTCATCTAATACTTTTATTATTTATTTATTTATTTATTTATTTATTTTAAAAATTTTAATATTTTTATTTATTTTTGAGAGAGAGATAGAGACAGCATGAGCAGAGGAGGATCAGAGAGAGAGGGAGACACAGAATCCGAACCAGGCCCCAGGCTCTGAGCTAGCCATCAGCACAGAGCCCAACGCAGGGCTTGAACCCACAAACCGTGAGATCATGACCTGAGCCGAAGTCAGATGCTCAACCAACTGAGCCACCCAGGTGCCCCTCATCTAATACTTTCAAAATATATATATGTACACATATAGTATATGAAATATTTAATATGTTATATGTAAATATCAGTTGGCAAAATCTTATAATTCTTTTGGTATATGTGGTAACTCCTCCTTGTCAGACAATATTCATTCTACTAAGGAATGTCAAGATTTGAAACTGCTTATAAATTATGCTTTTAGACTAGAAGCAAAGACGTTTGGCAGAGTATGTCTTGAAAATTTTGCAAGGGAACTAACTAACTTAAGTGAAGTCTTGATAGAGTTTTGAAGCAAAAAATATATATTAACTTTTTAGATAGGGCTGCTTTGTTTGGCAAGATAAGCTTGGCTGAATGTGACAGTTCAGGGTATGCAACTCCACGAGCATCTGTCAAGTTGCGTCCATTTGAGGCTCCCATTTTCTCTTAATCATGACTCTAGCATTATCTGCACAGAACTTATAACACTGTGATTTCAACTTGTTTGTAACTGTAACTCAAGTTCAAGTTAGATCAGACTCTAAGTGAGTTTTTAGAAATCTCCATCCTGCAGGTACAAGAAAAATGTATATACATATATTAAAAAGTCACAGAGGATTTTTGAGCCCTTTTCTAGGCCTTAACCTGGGAATTTGATGCCCCAACTAATAATTTACTTTCTCCAAGTTTTTAATCATGGATAGAAACAGAAAAGTCATTTCATTTGATAATCTTTGTCTTTGTATTTTCCCTGCAATATTCTATTACAGAAGCTACCTAATTTCCCAAAGCCTTGCTTTCTCTAGGTCTTCAACTCCAGGGAATACCCACTAAAGGTAACAAGTAACTTCTCATCAAAGATTTCATGGGCTTTCAAGACCTCATCCTCAAAGTTCTGTTCTTCTGGAACTGCTTCCAATACCAAATTTCTATCAATTGTGTTTGGTTAGGAACACAGAGCTATTCTGTTTTAAGGAAATAAAGGAATTTAATAAAGGAATTAGGGTCTAAAGAAACATGAATACAGTTGGTAACTTAATAGTTTAAAAAGAAACAGTTTCTGATAACCTCAGCTTAATGAGCAGAAAATGGTCGTTTGCAAAATTTTACTGGGAAATTAGGTAATTCTCAGAAGTCTTAGAAATTGTTGACCAGAGGGACACCTGGATGACTCAGTCGAATAAGCATCTGACTTCAGCTTAGGTCATGATCTCGCATTTTGTGAGTTCAAGCCCCATGTTGAGTTCAGTGCTGACAGCTCAGAGCCTGGAGCCTGCTTGGGATCCTGTGTCTCCCTCTCTCACTCCCCCTCCCCTCTTTGTACTCTGTCTCTCCCTCTGTCAAAAATAAACAAACATTAAAAGAAAAGAAATTGTTGACCAGAGAAACCACTGTATGTTTTGGAGTTGTCCCTTTGTCTGGCCATGTAATCTCTGGATAATAATTCCCTCTCCTCAGTTCCACCTTCCAAACCCAATGTGTGTACTACTCTCATATGGAATATTAAAAGGGGAAAATGTCCTTAGAAATGCAGTTTCTGGCTTCTCTTCTGAAGTGCAGTTCAGTCCTTAGATGTGGTTGGTAGTGATAGAAAGTTGGCAACTGACTGTACGGATTGAATATCTTCACCTTGGTTATCCATCATAGAAGGTTCAGCTACATGTCTCCCACTAAGACGTCCTTGTCACCAATCTCCCAATTTCTTATTCAGCTAAAAAACTCTTAGCCACTGCTAGTGAATCAATGCAGACTCATACTTAAATCTATCATCCCAAGTAATGTAAGCAACCAAAGGTTCTGCATGAAATTCAGCTACTGGAAGACATTTCTTTCTCCATTATCTTTCAGGGACACTCCTCACTTCTTACTGTGTGAATATTGCACCTGTCGGACAATTCCAGATAGTGCCAGCACACAGTGCAGATCCATCACTAAACCAGGCTTATTATTTTTTTCTTTTGTTCTCCATTACCTGATCATACTGAATTTCCGTAGCTATGTGGGTTGAGGGAAGGCTAGCAAAGCAGCAGGAGCAGAGACCATGAAGTCTAGGGCAGCAGTGGTGAAGTTTGTGCCTGGCGTTGCATGGACTATTTCAATTTTATAACAGATTGCTGCTGCTGTGCATGACTGATTTCATGATGCTGTAGATGAGATAAAACTCACTTTATGATAGGAAATTTAGGTTGCATTGTTACTGATGTCCCTTGGATATGTTTACAGTCTTACCGAAGCACAGCAGCAAACCAGAAGCTACTTTTCAAATGGAAAACAGTTGGTCTGTATTACATGAAGACTTTAAGGGTTTGAGCTAGTTTCCCTATTTTCAGAGGCTCCACATCGCATCACAGACATGGGGACCATTAGCTGGCTGGAGGGAGAACTGGGGGTGCCTAGACTTGTCACCATATACTCCTTAGTTTACCTAGAAGATGGGTCAGAACAGCATCCTCAAGTACCTTCTGTTTGAATTAAGTTAAAAAATATCCCATCAAACATTATAACCTTTCTCTGCTTTGGGTATCAGAAGGTACATAACTTTATGTTTTCTTAAACGGATTGTGTCTTCATGAAATCTAGAAACCTCACTGCTATATGAGGGTCTTACACATGCATGGAGTTTACCTTCCATTCTCCACCAGGCATATAAGCTAAAAGTGTATCTGGGCTGCTTTCTACATCCTGCTCAGCAGTACCACATTAATGTATCAGATGGTAAGAAAATCAGTGCCATCCTTGACTACAGCAAAGGGAAGGGATTTGATATATCAAGATGAAAGACAGTGAAAGTGGCCATCCTCCCACATGAAGGCAAATATCTCCCACATTCTTTGTTGATAGGAATTTAATTAAAATCATGTGCTTGATCAATGTCTGCACACCAGTTATAGAAACTTTATTTGCTCCAGTAAAGATACTACATCCAGAAATACAATTGTAACTGGCACTATTATTTGATTAGGTTTTGCTATAATGAGCGTTCTTCAAGGAACATGTGCTTTTTGTACTAGATTAGATACAGTACAAAACTGTATCTTGAATAGAACACTTGAATGTGGCTATTGTAGGGATTTCAAGGAATTTGGGGAGTTAAAGAAAAAAAAAACATGATCATAAGGTCACAGTATGACACACAGTTTTATCTGGGAAACCCTTGGACATGAAGCAGTCTGAATACCTTCTTGGGTTTTCTACGTGGGGGAGAATTGGAAATAAAAGCCTGTTTATGTAAGGACAGTATATAGCTTCCATACATGTGAGGAAAGACCTTCATAGTATGAGACAATCTAGAGGCTAAAATTTGGGGCTTACTATCCAGAAGGGGAGAATAGTAAGGCAAGTCCAGAAGAAAGGGGAATCAAAGATAGGATTTATATATCTAGGTGGTGTCTCTTAGCAGCTCAGTGGGGACCCTTTTTTTTCCCCAGTGCAGACTCTTTTGGATAGAGAACCCCAAAGGGTACAAGTGGCATGAGATCTTTATAGTTATGGGTCTTATCTAACTTATGGCTAACACATGTAGGGAAGTTTTTCAGGATACACAAAGCAGGCAAACTCTAAATGGCCAAAGATCTGCTTTTTCGTGCTATGTTTAAAATATTAGATGTATCAAAAATTGAATTTGACACTGGTAGGCTTTTGAGATAACAAATATCAGCTTATATATAGAAGTTAATAACTTAGGGGCCAATATACAGAGACCACCTTAAGCTCATTTATGTAACAGCTTTGTTATAATCACTGTCCTTGCATTTTCCAAGTATTCCCCGATGATTCTAATCACTACATGACACCCTAGGTGTGCAGTATTGCTTTTACCTTGGTAGCTAAGGAATCAGAGGGAAGTGTGATTAATCAGGGATTCTTCCTTAACTATTTCTTGATTCTCTAAGTAAAGTTAGTAAGACAAAGATATTGTCAGTTACTAAGATGATCCTCTTCCACCATTTGCTCTGAGTAAAGTAAAATAATTGTAGGACGGTCTACGGTCTCTGTAAACTCATACTAAGATGGATTTTGCCAGAGGCATCTTTTCTGCCCCATCCTGGCTGGTAGAAAGTGAGGCTTCTGGTCTTCAGAGAGATGTGTGTCTTAAAAGGCAGTAGCTTATAACTCTCAGAAGGGATGAGCAACTCATTTTTTACAATGCACAGGGCCTTAGTAAGTGACAGCAGTTTCCTCTGAGGAAAGCTCTGGGGATGAGTCATGGTGTATAACTATTACAGCACTATAGGATCCTTCCTTAAACATTTCTGGTCTCCCTTTAATGTAGGATATCCTTGAGTAAACTTACCTTAGTATGGGGACTGGATAAGAGAGCCCAATTGATGATACAAGTTAATTTTCTTCCCACTAGGCATAAAAAATTTTCACCATAATATAGCAAGCTATTCCATTACTACAAATCCAATAACCATTTAACCATTACCACAAATCCTTGCAGGTCTCAAAACACTCTCGATTACCTTTTCGTCCCATAGCTTGATGTGGCTGGCTGTAACTACTTTGTTACCGGCTGTTAGGCACCACTACCTACCATTTACAACTGTAAGATTTCATTATTTCTATTGATATCAGAAAATGCAAATCCGTTAAGGCACCCCTTATAACATCATAGCATAATCTCTTAAATATAGAGAACAGTCACTGCAGAGCTCTTCAAGGATGCCTCTTCTCACAAATAACTTCCTACTACATGTTCTAAGTCCACCTTTATGTTTTACTCCAAGGATATCCTAGGGCAGCATTGCAAGATTCTGAACGCTTCACGTAACATTTTCATTCCAACATTTCCACTTCCTTAAAACTTCATACTCCTTTCATTATGGATGTTATTTTATTTCAAACGTATTTACTTTAGGCTGCTGTTGATGTTGGGTTTCTTGCACACTCAGCAATGCCGAATCCAATGCGAGTGTACGCCTATCAACACATTTGACCTGTCTGTTTCTACAAAAAGGCTTCTGGGATTCTTGGAATTCTGCTGAATCTATAGATGATCTGTGGAGGCTTGACATGTTCATAAGGATAATACTGCTGATTAAAGAATACAAAATAGTTTGTATTTTTAAGCTGCAGGATGTTTAAACTAATAAGAGGTAAATTAGATTTCATTGAGAGAGTTCCAAAGACAGATTTTATAATGAAATAATCTGAGTTTACTAAAATAAAATATTCATATATTAATTTAAGCAATGTGCTGTAGTTGTTAAATACAATGGATATTTTTATACTGGCCTTTTGTCCCATGACTTTGCTGAGGGTTTTTAGTTCTAGGATTCTTTTTGTAAGATTCCATTAGATTTTCTATAAAACAACCGTTTTATCTATAAAAAAGTTACTTCTTTCTTCCTTATTTTTATGGTTTTTATTTATTGTTCTTGCTTTACTATATTGATTAAGACACCTCATACAATGTTAAATATAAACAGAAAGCAGATATAGTTGCTCTCCTCCTGAGCAAGAAAGCCTTGCATCATGAAACATTAATGCTTGCTCCAGGTTTCTGTAGATGTTCTACCAAATTGAAGACATTCTTTACCATTCCTGATGGGCTGGTAATTTTTCTTCATAACAATGGCTTTAAAAAGGTTTTTTGGGGGCACCTGGGTGGCTTAGTTGGTTAAGCATCCGACTTTCGCTTAGGTCATGATCTCGCTGTTGTGGGTTCAAGCCCCGCGTTGGGCTCTGTGCTGACTGCCAGTTCAGAGCCTGGAGCCTGTTTTGGAGTCTGTGATTCCCTCTCTCTCTGACCCTCCCCTGCTCACGCTGTCTCTCTCTCTCTCTCCTAGAAATAAATAAAATATTTTTTAAAATTATTTAAAAAAAATTTTTTTTTAAATAAGCTCTATTATTTTTCTCCTTTTACTTTATTAGACAATAATTTTCAAATACTGGCTTAACTAAATTTCATGGATAAACCACATTTGGTCCATCATGTGTTCCCCATCTCCTCTTGATACTGGTAATTTGTGTCTTCTCACTTTTTGTACTTTTTCCCTGATCAGCTTGCCTGGGTTTTATCACAATCTTTCTGAAACCAAGCTAAATAAGATCCATATGTTTAGTTTTAAATTTTTACATTTTTTTAAAATTAGGAGTTTTATTTTTAAGCCAATTATAATAGTATGTATTGGGCTTTTGAATAGGTTAACTACCTTATATTCTCTTAATTTGTGAATGTTAATCCCATGACTTCTCATCGATTTCATACATATATAAAATTCATAATATTACATATTATATATTATGTATATGAATGTTTTATTTTTTATTGCCAATTTTTAAAATATAAGGAAAAGCTGTATTTACATATTTTGATATTTTAATCAAGGACTTTCAAACGTTAAAAAAAAATCTATGCTGAAAATCTTTCTCTCCATTTCCAAAGGTATCTTGTGATAGCCATCTACCAGTATTTTAAGGATTGCTATACACTGGCTGTGAGCGGATGCTAACTCTGGAAGACCCAAAGTATATTTTGATTCATATTTTTAAAAGACTCCACTTGTATTATTTCCTTACCATGTAAGTGTATCCAAGTGTCATAATCTAGTTTCGCCTCAGAGCTGTCTCCGAGTGGACTCATTGAGTCCACAAATCTGGCTTGTGTTTTTTCCTCCTGTTTTTGAAGATGTAGATGAGATAAGATGGGCAGAACACTTGTGTTGAACCCTAGTAAATGGAGTGGGGGTTATTACAGTAGAAAAGGCCAAGTGTAGCCCCTACACTTTCCCCTCTCTTCAAAATATTAAAGCAAAGCCATATCATCTTTCTGGAGGAATTAGCAACATTAATGCCACAATTAAAACTATTAAAAATGAAGCAGTGAAGAATCCCATCACATCCCTGCTGAGATTGCTTCTTTGAATGGTGCGGAAGCTAAGAGATCTAGGAGAATATTAATGAGTTACCATGAACCATCCGATGTTGTTGCCAGTCACAGTTCCTGTTCCAAATATAGTCTCTTCGCTAGAATAAATCCCTGTGGTCTCCAGCATCCGGTGCGTAGCTATTGGCAGGCAGGTCTAAATCATGCTGATTGGACTGATAGGCAGAAAATTTAAATACCACAGCTGTTTTGATAACACACATATGTGTTAGAAGTGGGAAATCAACCTCATTCTTCTTACCAAAACTATAGCCATCTAAAATCCCGGAGCAAACAGAAACCACATTAAATTTTTCAAGTATGAAAGAGTTAATATAGGTATTTAAGGCTGACAAGAATGTTAGAAGAAGTAGAGGGAAGATTATGAAAGATAATTCTGAAGGGTAAGGAATCCAATAAGACATTTTAGGTAAACTACCAAATATCTTAGCCAGAAGCTCCCAAGAACTGTCTTGGAAATAGCTACAGCTCTAAGGGGTCTGTGAAACTCTCACTAATTGAATGTGCAACAGCCAAGCAGGTGGATCTCCAGGACTCTTTGAAATAATACAGTGACATCTCCCATTTGTTCCTTTGTTTGGTTGTGACAGCCTCCAGAGAATAATAGCTTTTTCTGTTCTCTTGTCTTCCAAAGCTCAAAAGTTCCCGTCCTTGGCAAAGGAAACATAAGGGGAAAAGGAGTTAGGGAAATGTAGAGGAGACCTTGGAAAGATGTGTTAATGATGCCAAGTTGACAATAGCCAAACTGGCACAAGTAGAAACTAACTCATCTCAAATTACAAGTGAGGAAATGACACAGAGACGTTAAGTAACTTATTGAAGATTACACAGCTGTTAATTGGCATAGCAATTTATTTACTTTTTTGTGGTACACTTCACAACATTTTAAGCTTTCCCTCTATTCTAAAACAAAGATCGTATCTTGCTTACTTCTATAGCTTAAAAGATTAATACATTTCCAGGTGTGTGGTAAGCATTAAATAAATATCTGCTTGGGGCAGCCGATTGGCTCAGTCGGTTAAGCATATGACTTCAGACTCAGGTCATATCTCATGGATTGTGAGTTCAAGCCCTGCGTCTGGCTCTGTGCTGATGGCTCAGAGCCTGGACCCTGCTTTGGATTCTGTGTCTCCCTCTCTCTCTGCCCCTCCCCTGTTTGCACTCTGTCTCTCAAAGATAAATAAACATTAAAAAATTTTTTAGAGGGGCGCCTGGGTGGCTTAGTCGGTTAAGCGTCCGACTTTCGCTTAGGTCATGATCTCGTGGTTCGTGGGTTTGAGCCACGCGTCGGGCTCTGTGCTGACAGCCAGCTCAGAGCCTGGAGCCTATTTCAGAGTCTGTGTCTCCCTCTCTCTCTGACCCTCCCCTGCTCACGCTGTCTCTCTCTCTCTCCTAAAAATAAATAAAAATACTAAAAAAATTTTTTTTAGAAAGTATCTGCTAAAATTTTAGTTTGATGTAATATTTTAAGAAAAAAACTAACAATGTTCTTTTTCTCAGAAAACTTGCTTAACAATTCTTGATTTTTTAAATTGAGATATAGTTATTATACAACATTATGTTATTTTCAGGTATACAACATAATGATTTGATATTTGTGCCTATTATGAAAAAGTCACTATAATAAATCTAGTTAACATCTATATCCACACATAGTTACAGATTTATTTTCATAGTTACAAATTTTTTTTAATGTTTTATTTATTTCTAGGAGAGAGAGAGAGAGACAGCGTGAGCAGGGGAGGGTCAGAGAGAGAGGGAGATACAGACTCCGAAACAGGCTCCAGGCTCTGAGCTGGCAGTCAACACAGAGCCGGACGCGGGGCTCGAACCCACTAACCGCGAGATAATGACCTAAGCGAAAGTCGGACGCCTAACCGACTAAGCCACCCAGGCGCCCCCATAGTTACAAATTTTAAGGATTGCTTATCCTCTATCTCTTTTCCTTAAATGAATCTGGATTTATTTCTAACACATATTAAACTTCAAGATCTATCCTCCAAGTTTATTAAAAGTTCAAATGTTCAAGGTGTCTTCTTGTTAATGATTTTCCTATGTTCTTACATTACTCCTGGCACACCTCAATCTGAAATAGAAATGCTGGTGTAGTTTTATTCTGGATATCATTTTTGCTTTTTATTCTTGTGGTCTTTTTCTTCATATATGGTGAATTGATTTCAATCTGTGATCTCTTTTCTNCAAACCATGTTATCATGACAGGACCCGAAACACAGGCGGTTGCTTAACTTACTGAGCCACCCAGGTGGCCCATCATAGGTTTTCTTATATAACATTTATATTCTTTCAGAGTTCTCTAAGAAGTTTTCAAATGTCTTGTCATATTCTCAGACTTAGTATTATGTATTATTTAACTTGCTATTTAACGCCTATGACACATTTCAAATGTGTCAATTATGGGATCAATTTCAAACTAACTTACTGATCTCAGATTTGTGGATTTCATGGTCTCTCACATCTTAATGAGAAGAGGAATACTAGATACTAACTTTTCTCTATTTTTCAGTAACTGTGTATCAAAAGGATCTTATTTCAGTTTCTTAAATTGATGATTTTCTTTTAGCTACTTAATCACTTTGTGTAATCTTATAATTTTGAGGAGAGCAGATTGGAATGAATGAAGAATTGTTTGTGTCCTGTATTGACTCAGCAAGCTCAATTTTGTGAGATCTTTACTCCAAATCTTTTAAGAGAGTTGAAATAAGACAGAGAAACTTAAATTTACTGTAGTTTAATAATTAAAGAATAAGGATCCACGTGTTTATATAGAGAATTAATGAAAAGGGAGGAAATGACAAATTTGCTTCTTTGTCAACACTTAATATTTGTATTTGTTGTGGTAATTTTAGTAATATGATCCTAGTGATATGCTGTCATTCTCAGACGAAACTGTCATCTATGGGTCCGCTGGGACAAACAGTATTTGACCACATTAAATATAAGGAAGAGGAAGAAACATGTGCTACAGGAGATAACTGCCATGATGACATTAGTCAGGTTCTCTTGGTCAAAGTGACTACGGAATAAGTTTTGCTTTCCCTCCAACAGTTGCATCATAAATTTATTATACTAACATCCCATATCACTTCATGTTATAAGTGCTAGAAAATTTCTTCTGGGCATATTTTGTTAACCGTTGTTTGTCTGGTTGGTTGTTTCTCTTATACTAACCATTTCCAAAGTTGTCTGATAATTAAAATAAATGAGACAAACAAAATAAAATACATTCTAGTTCTATTGTATTTTTCAAGTGTATATATGTATGTACTTATGTATGTATGTATATATTTATTTGAGACACGGAGGGAGAGCATGAGCAGGGGAGGGGCAGAGAGAGAATGGGAGACAAGGAGAATCCCATATAGGGTCTGCACTGTCAATGCAAGCATTCAACAGGGGGCTTGAATGCATGAACCATGAGATCATGACCTGAGCTGAAGACGCTTGACGACCTAAGCCAGCCACATGCCCCTTCTAATGTATTTTTATGAAACTCTCCAGATGCCTCTGTTTTTCACCTAGATTTGGAAGCACTGATCTTTTTGTTTTAGATGTGGGTTTTTCTAACCCCATACCTTGTTCTTGTGTGTATCCAGTCCCAGTTTCTGGTGCAGATACAGGTTCACTCTAATTTGTATATAATTTGAGTTTATTTAATAGAAATTGAAAGGAGAGGGCAAACAATTCCTCTGGCTTATATTGTTTATACTGAAGGAGAAGCTATCAATGTTAATAATTTATCTTTGGAATTTCTTTCTCAATGAACATAGGTAGCCTTGGTTATTTAAGATTATCCCTAGTTTTATTTTTTATTATGTCAATAATCTCATATATTCATTATAATATTAAAAATTTTAGTGATAGTGTAGAATGATAATTTTTAAGTAATAGTTGTTCTAAATATATTTTATTGTAGCAGATTACTTAAGTTAAAGTGGGCTGGTAAACTTTTATTTTTAGAAAATGATTAAAATCAGACATGAGAGCAAAATATTTAAAATTACTTTTATCTTGTTTTATAATGATCATGTGATTTTTTGCCAATTTGATGTGACATTAAAGAATTTTTATCACGAAACTCTTGTTTCATGGAATAAATCTAATGTTTAGGGGTTTTTTTAGATTTTAAATTTAAAATTTAGTTGAAAATACTAGATTCATTAAATATGTTTTTTCAACTTTTGTAATTTAATATAGCTATATTACCTTTTGAACAGAGAATAATTTGAATGATTGTTGCTAGAGTTGACTTATATGTAATTTCATGAAATACTCGATAAAATTTAATCATATCTTATTGATGCTTAAAATGAGATATAATCTTTATTGTTTTTAAAAAGTGTGTGGGCTCTCTTTGTATTTCAATTTCTTTCTTAATTAGATTTTTTTAAAAAAATTAGTATCTCCTTAATATCTATATCACTTTTCAAAGACTGGGAGAAGTATATGTATGCAAAAATCTACAATACCAATAAATTTCGTATTTTTAAAATTTTTTACATGTTTTGGGGTTTTTTGGATATAAAGTTTTGTGATATTTATGTTTTCTTCATCGGTTGCAATCTCACTTATATAATATTTACTGCCTCAGTCTCTATTATGTGTTCAATAAAATTTTCACTTTTTTCTCTGTTAGACTATTTATAAATATTTATGGAATGGTTATTTATTGAGTACTATGTTCTGGGAACATATAAAAAGTGACCTACGGGCACCTGGGTGGCTCAGTCTGTTGAGCATCTGACTTTGGCTCAGGTCATGATCTCACAGTATGTGAGTTCAAACCCTGCGTAGGGTTCCCTGCTGTCAGTGCAGAAGCTGCTTTGGATCCTCTATACCCCTCTCTCTCTGCCCCTCCCCTCTCCCGTTCTCCCTCAATAATAAATAAACATTTATAAAAGTGACCTAGACAGAGAATAGCTAGTAGAAAGGCTTGGTCTGTTCTGGGAGCTGTCAGATCGGAATGACTAGTGCTTAGCAAGTTGGAGGGAAGCTGTAAGATATGCAATCAGATGGTAACAAAGGCCAAGTCTGGGAGGGCTCTGAAGGCTTAAGGAAATTTGGGTTTCATCCAAACAGCTGTGGGAACCCAATAAGCAGGAACTGATTGAAGTATTTTTTATATGTTTAAAATATCTCTATTTAGTATAATTATTAATTGTTGAGTAATTACAGGATATTAAAAAATAAAAAACAAGAACAATTATGACTTAAACAGGGTAGTCCAGGTGAGAGATAATGGTGGCTTGCACCAGGGAGATTACAAAGCAGAATAGGGAGATAAATAAATGAATATGAGTTATGTTTTGAAGAAAAACCCCAAGGTTTTTTAATTAGTTAGATATGATAGATGGGGATAAGACAATCTTGGGTATTTATTTGGACTTCTATGTAGGTAGCACAGCCATTTCAGAACTTAGGCAACCCAGGAATAAGAATGGGTTTATTTGCTAAATGAAATAAGTCAGTCAGAGAAAGCCAGTCATGTGATTCACTCATCTGTGGAATTTAAGAAAACACAAAAGATGAACATAGAGGAAGGGAAGGAAAAATAAGGTAAAAACAGAGAGTAAGCAAACTGTAATACAGAGAACAAAATGAGGGTTGCTGGAGGGGAGGTAGGTGGGGGGATGGGCGGGTGATGGGCATTAAGGAGGGCACCTGTTGGGATGAGCACTGGGTGTTATACGTGAGCAATGAATCACTGGGTTCTGTTCCTGAAACCAATACTACACTGTATGTTAACTAACATGAATTTAAATTAAAACTAGAAAAAGAGAAATACGAAAAGATTGGGTTTATTTGGAGCACAGAGGGGACCAATCTTGATCTCTGAGTAAACTATATTAACTGGGAATGTCAAATAAACATTTGGATAAGTGATATGGAAAACAGGAGGAAGATCTTAATTTGTGAGACAGTAACATCTGAGCAATGTGTAAAATTGTGAACTCTCATAGCTGTAAGACAAGAGTAGAAAGCTTAAAACAAAGACAAGTGTTATAAGTATAATACTAACACGAAAACTAGGATACAGAAACGTTTGCTAAATACTTATTATTGCAGAGGTCCAGCCTCTGCAAGCCAGAGTTGGCCCAGAGAGTGATGGTTGGCGTTGACAAAGAAGACACGGAGCCAGCCTCTTCAGGTGGACTGCTCAAATTTATTTTTCAGCTTAGGGTTTTTATATAGCAAATTCAAACAATCATGCTTAAAATATTTACATTTTTTGAGTACAGTCATAGGACTTAACATTTCTAAGTTTTCTTGGCAACAGTGATTTCACTGTACATGATTTCCACTTCAACCAATAAAATGTAACCAGGTAGTCATAACAAAGTTTTACATATTTTTTACTATGTATGGCAGGGTATCTAAGGATAAGTGAAGCATATTGTCAGAATACATGAGATCACAGTGCCCTTTAATTGTTTAAATTCAGTGGGCATGCAAACACAAGATATACTTGTACCCACGATTGTAGGTAACAGGCTCTCACAACCCCTTACTAAGAAAGAACAATGTCAACATTTATCATAGATAACGTATGGAATTGTTTTACGTGGATCAACTAGAATTTGGTCTCTGCATTTACCAATCTCATTCTTTGGTCAGAACAATCCATAAGTTGCCTTACAGGCTTGAGGTCAGCAGGCAAATATTTGTCTAACCCTTTTTTGAGAAGACCCTCCAAAACTAGTAAGTCCTGTTTTTGTCTATGCTTATGGCCTAATATGTATTCTTACTGGCAATTAGACCCATACATGGAAAATGAATTCTAGGTCTCTTATAGACACCATGTGTATGGGACTGTCTCCAATTTTACTAATTGCTACAATAATCATTAGACAACATCTGATTGAGGGGGCAGACATGATATTTAGGTACATTTCATTTTGGAGGAAGGGGGGAACTTTGGGCGATTCTGGTTTCATATTAACCCTAGAATAGACTAACAGCAGAAGTGAGAGTAAAAGGTACAGACTAAGTAGAGAAGAAGAATTCTTCAGGGGGTTCTTCTGACTGCCTTGCAATCTTTTCCCACAGGTTTTTCCCTGGGCCTTGCCATCAGGGATGACCTATGCAGTTTCAGTCTCCGGCAAATTATAGGTCAGGAAATGTAACTATTTACATGATTCACATCTCATTTAAACTTTGCAAAGGCCAAACGAGGTCCATACTATTATTACACCTAGTTTACAAATGAGAAAATTCAGTTCATAAAAAAAGTTAAGTAACCTGACAAGGAGCACACTAAGCAGTTGTACCGGAGCCAGCATTTGAAACCTGAAGCCATGATCCAAGGGTCAACACTCTTTTCCACTGTAATAACTATCCCTGTACATCTATGCACACTCTTTTATATGCTATTCTAAGAAAAAAGAAAGAGAGAAAGAACTTTTTGAGGGGCAGAGGATTACAGTACAATGATCAGATAATTTAGACATTTTCTTTACTTTTTTAAAAAATTTTTAATTTTTTTTTAAATTTCTGAGAGAGAGAGAGAGACAGTGTGAGCAGGGAAGGGTCAGAGAGAGAGGGAGACACAGAATCTGAAGCAGGCTCCAGGCTCTGAGCTGTCAGCACAGAGCCCGACACGGGGCTCGAACTCTCCAACTGCAAGATCAGGACCTGAGCCGAAGTCAGACGCCTGAGCCACCCAGGCACCCCGATTTAGGCATTTTCTTTACCATCTAGGAGCTGAGAGTCTAAAGAGAAAGAAAGACAAATAAATTCATAATCACAGTAAAGAACCCAGACTGTGAGGGAAATATGCAGAGCTATATAATAAGTCATAATAGGAACTTCTTTTTTTTCTTAATTTGTTTATTTATTTTGAGAGAGAAAGAATACAAGTGGGGAAGGGACAGAGTGAGAGGGAGCAAGAGAGAGAGACAGAGAGAAAGAGCGAGAATCCCAAGCAGGCTTTGCACCACCAGTGCAGAGCCCAACATGGGGCTGGAACTCATAAACGATGAGATCATGACCTGAGTGTAAGTTGGGCACTTACCTGACAAAGTCACCCAGACATCCTCTTACAATAGGAACTTCTAAACCCTGTGGGAGAGAAATGCTGAACTGAATACCTGAGCTAAGTACTGCTGGATACATGAATAATAAATTATGACATAAAGGTAGCAAACAAGACAAACAAAGTAACAAACAGTGATTCTGACCATCTTTGTATATAGATGATTATTTTTCTAGTATCAGTGACAATGACAACATAATATACTCATTTATAGTACTTTTTTTTCTCTAAGAATTATCTAGGAAATGCTTCATTATAACATTTCATTAAACTAAAAAAAATTTTAGAGCTATATTTGAATATGTAAAAAAGGTACAGTCTCAATGGAATGTTAACATTAGACTTAAATCATTTGTGTAACCATCAGTATAATATAGTAGGTACCATCATATTATGTAGACTATGACTAATTTTCTGTCCTTATGTTAACAGAAATTCCACATTATTTATTTATTATAATGTTTTGGTCAAACCAAAATATTTAAATGTTTTATCAAGTGAGAAGCAGTATATCCTGAAATATTGACTATGAACACTTCTTTGCTTTCCATTATTTATAATTAAATGGCATTTAGTGAATATGTCAAATAATGTGCAATGTAATTGAAAAGGACAATAAAAAGTTTGCCTGCATTTTCATTGCATGCATCTTACGCATGTTACTCTGTAGATGTTTGCAGCACTATTGCATCTTTTACTCTCTGTGATATACAATCCATTACTTGTGCTTTGAGAAATCTCAGCATTGTAAGAAGTGCTGTAGATTACAGAATATGTCAGCTATTTAATCAATTCTTTAATCAAGAAAAGGTCAGAATATTCCTGCATATTTTACATTTTAATTTAGGAGTAAACACACAAACTGTGCAATGTCTTTAAAAATATATCCCATGTCAAAAAGAATATATATATATATAATATGCAGCATCTGAGTGGCTCAGTTGGTTAAGCAGCTGATTTTGGCCCAGGTCATGATCTCACGCTTGGTGAATTCAGTCTTAAGGTCCTGTTTTGACACCTCAAAGGCTAGAGCCTGCTTTGGATTCTGTGTCTCTCTCTCTCTGTCTCCCCCCCCCCCATGCTCTATCTCTGTCTCCCAAAAACTGAATAAATGCTAAAAAAATTTTTTAATATCCCAGAAAATTCAGGAACTTTTTTTACATATATTTGTTTCTTGTGGTTTTTCAATAAGTGATAATTTAAAAAAAAAATTCTCATGGTCTACAGAGTAAGAAAGTCATGGTACAGAATGTAAATTATAAGCTAATTGTAATAGTAGATCTTTACATTGTTTTAAGCAAATGGATGAGAACAGCTCACAATTTTGTTTTTCAGACTATGTGTCTATGATATACTTATGTAATTTAGACATTTTTTTCCCTAAAGAATGTAGGTTCAAAAAATTAAATACCTCTCCTAAGCTTTGGCCAGAATTGGCCAAGATATAGAAGATACATTTCAATTCTAACATCCTCAATTTACTATTGAACAAATAGACGTGGACACTTAATTTATCTCTGTACACAAGGAGAAGTAAGTTGCAGAGTGAAGAATGAAGACAAAGACTTGAAATTGTTTATAACAGCTCCCATCTGGCTAAGGAAAGATCGGTTACAAAGTAATGATATACATTTTATCTGGAAAATAAACTGCCAGTCATAAAAACTTTAAAGCTTGGTATTTCTTAAATACATATATTATTTAATAAATGACTAAGTCAAACATTTAATACTTATTCTGAAACCAGCCTATTCTGCCAGTAATGCATCACCCTAGTGTAAATCATCTCACACATGACCAGCGAATAAGAAATAATATTAGTATAATTTAGAAGTCAAGTTGTTTTAGATGTATTTTGTTCAGTTACATTAATGTTTTAAAGTTGCAGTTGACAAGCTTTTTCACAAAGAAAAGGCAAATATGAAATGTAAAAAGGATATCAAGTATAAATTAAAAATTGTTCAGAACTCCTTTGTTTGGTGGAAATAGTAGTTAGCTTATTGCTTTAAGATTTCCTTTGAGTCTACTACATTAAATTATTCTGAGAAATTGAGAGGAAAATGTGAAAACATTTCCTCCATATTAAAAAAAAATGATGTTGCCTGAATGGTTCAGTTGGTTAAGTATCCAACCTTGGCTCAGGTAATGATATTCCGGTTGGTGGGTTTCAGCCCCACGTCTTGGGCTCTGTGCTGGCAGCTTAGAGCCTGGAGCCTGCTTTGGATTCTGTGTTTCCCTCTCTCTCTGCCCTTCCCCTGCTTGTGCCCTCTCTCTCTCTCTCTCTCAATAATAAACATTACAAAAAAATTGTTTTTAATCTTTAAAAATGATGAGAAAGTAGTGCGTATCTGGTATCCTATAGTTTTGAGAGTAAATAACTTCAAGGATCCACATTTGATGGACAAAAGAACAATTCAAGTTTTTCGGCTACGAAGGATGAGATGCTGCTGATGAATGCCGATGGAGAGCTACCTGTGCTACTGTATTTATTTAGATTCTGTCTCTTTGTCTGTCTCTCTTTTTAAAATCTCTACAGTTAAAGAATTGCATGAGTTTTCAGTGATCTGCTTCTAACCTTAACTTTTTTCTTTTTTAAAAAAAAACTTTGTTATTTTAGTGTGCTACACGGCAAAATATGAAATTACTCAGGAATATCTATATAGTGTTACAACTAAAGTGTTTGTATAGGATCCTTATCAGTATGGGGCTGAAAAACAAGAAATGCAATGCTAATGTGTCATATAGATCTATAATATTTAGTAGTTCCCTTCCTCAGTTCTCAGCCTTTTCTCTTTTTTAAATGCACCAAACTCTTGTGGCCTCAATGTTCTTGCGTATGATGCTCTCTCCACGGGACCAGCATCTCCACCACTGACACTTAGTCTAAGTCTTTCAATAGAAGGATATTAAATGAAATGAAACTTCCTCCAGAAGGTGACCTTAATCTACACCATGGATTTTAATATCATGGACTCTGGAATCAGAATTTTTTTTTTTTAATTCTTAAAATGTTTATTTATTTTGAGAGAAAGAGAGAGCACAAAGAGCAGAGGATGGGGAGACAGTGGGGAGGGAGAATCTGAAGCATGCTCCTCAGTGTCAATGGATAGCCTCACATGGAGCTCAACTCACATGCCCTGAAATCGTGACTGAGCCCAAAATCAAGAGTCTGACGCTTAAGCCACTGAGCCACACAGGCGCTCCCAGATTCTTTTTGTTTTTAATGACTACTTGGAGACAGTTACTTTAATTAGGCAAGACTCTTAACTTCTCTCTGCCTCTATTTTCCCCATATGTAAATTGAGGACAATAATGGTAATTAATTGAAATCATTGCTGTAGGCATTAAATGATTTAATATGTGTATAGAACTTGCAATCATGCCTGGCACATATTAGTATTCACAAAGTTTTACCATTAGTGTTAAGTTTTAATGTTCATAGTTATTGATGTTATCTTGATTGCACAGACAAGTTGCACTCCATGAGACAGATTTATTACTTCACATAATAAATGTTTACCCCCCCCCCTCCCACTTTGCCCTAGTCTTTACTCCTGAGATGAAGTCTGTGAACCAAGGATGGGAATTTCCCTGTATGAGCAAATAGAAATCCCACAGTAAGGCATGATGAAAACTTCTTTTTTTTCCTCTGTTCACAAAGTTGAAGGTAGCTGGTCCCCTCTCCTCTGAAAAGGTCTTCCCTCTCCTCCAGCCATTTGAGATGTGAATAAAATCTCTGCAGGTATCTTAGAACTCTCTTTGTTTCAGCTTTTAAGACTGGAGTTTCCTCTGGGTATCTGGGCTTTATTACTCATTGATATGTAAATACTTAGGAAGATAAAGCTCTGGTCTCCCAAGGTACTTACTATGGACCTAGTTCAGGGCTAAAACTGTTCTGCTATCTCTAGGAAAAAGACATTTTACTACATTTTCGATCAGAACAATTAAGTAGATAAATATCTACACATTTTAAGAGATATGTAGGGCTTTTCACAAAAACATTGAGAAGTTCAGGGAAGTTTGACCCTTTAAAATTATTATTACCATGGGTATTAACATTAGTATGGATTTTTAAATACTTTTTTAATGTTTTTTTATTTATTTCTGAGAGAGAAAGAGACAGCGTGAGCAAGGGAGGCTCAGAGAGAGACAGAGACACAGAATCGGAAACAGGCTCCAGGCTCTGAGCTGGCTGTCAGCACAGAGCCAGAACGGGGGCTCGAACCCACGAACCAAGAGATCATGACCTGAGCTGAAATCTGACGCTTACCCGACTGAGCCACCTAAGCACCCCAACGTTAGTATGGATTTTTGTTATATGTTCTCACAGCAAACTATTTTTCCTAACATTTACCACTATTGCAGTTACATTTATGTTTATTGATTCTTGCTAAATGTGTGTATAAACTACCAGTTAGTAAACCCCATGATGGGGAGGATCACAGAATGCTTTGCTTACTCCTTTGTCCTTGGCAATCAATTCAGTGACTCATCTGGTGAGCACACGCCCACTTATATTTTAGGCCTGCTCTGCTCTGTCTTATGCAATGAAACACTGCAATGCTCAAATTGAAATTGACACTTCTGAAATAACTTATTGTAAAGTGTTTTTACCAGGTCAAATGATCAGTCATGAATGTCTTTCTAATTTAAAAGTGTAGTAAATGTATTACTTACTAAGTATATTGGCTTATAACACACAGGAGAATTATAAATGTCTTTATTAAAGACTTATTAAAGATTTATTAAAGATTCAAAGAAGTTACATTTTCTTCAATCTTCTCCATATTGTTAAACCCATTAAAATGTTCAGAGTGTTAATTCATGATTGCATTTAGTATGTATTTCAGTAATTAGCATTTAGTAGTTGCTCAATAAACAATTGAATGGATTAATGAATCAACAAATTATAAACAACTTAAATTTAAACTGATTGAGCAGTTTATAAAGTTGTTTTAAATAATAGTTATCATTAATAATTTTATTAGTTTTATTTGCTAAAATTATATAGAATCATTTTGTTTGCCCTTATTTTAGCATCTTAAAATTGAACTAGTGCCTCTCCAGAATGTATGTAATTATCACCAAACAGGTGTTATACTCCTTTTTACTTATAAGATTTTAAAATCTTTTTATTAAATTATATTATACTTCACAATAGTACACTTAATCATGTGTACCACTTGATGTGTAAAACTCCCTTGAGACAAAAGATGAAGGGCTTGCAAATGAGGACATACCAACCATTGTTTGATCTCAAACTCTATTCTGGTAAAAGGTCAGGGGTTGAGCAACCTAGCTCCTCCTGGCTGCAGCAAGTCCCTGAAATATAAATCTTTAGTGAACATTGTGATTAGAACAAACATGTTCTTCAAGCGACTGTTAAGGAATCCCCACCTCTAACCGCAAAATTCTCATTTCTGTACACCGGCTTCGCCCCTCTCCCTGTATAAGCCCTGAGCTGGGGCTCGATGACGCACTCTTCCAAGGACTCTTTGGGTGCTCGGGAGGGGCCATCTGGCCGGACTAAAGTAAACCTGAATAATCAACTCCTTTTGTGTTTGTGGGCTTTGTCCTCAGTGATTCTCCTTTGGAAAAGGTGGTCTAACAGATGAATTTTCACAATGTCAACATATTTTATACCTTCCACCTGATTTGGAAACACTGCAATACCAGCAATGCAGAAGGCTCTGTGTCACCCTCCCAAAATCTACACCCTTCTCTTCTTGAAGAAAACCACCCCCCTGGCTTCTAACAGGATAAATTAATTTTACTTTTATTGAACTGTATTAAAAAGTATATAATACATTCTTTTGCATATCACCTCTATCATATATAGTTGTACTATAGTAACAATATTCATATTTGTCCACATTGTTGCATATAGCAGTAATCATTTATACTTATTGTATGTACCATAGTCTTATCTAATTTACTGTTGATGGATAATTAGACAGTGTTTAGCTTTGTGGCTATTAATGATAATGCTGAAATTAATATACTTGTACATTTCTTTTGATGCTTATGAGAGTGTCAGTTTATATTCCCAAATGAGGAATGGCTAGGTCATAGTGTGTGTATTTGTTTAACATAAAAAATGTTGTCAAAGGATTTTTAAATATAATCTTGCTAATTTACAATCTCTCCCATAAAGTATGGAAATGCTTATAATTTATCTTTCTCACCAACACTTGATATTGTTTTTTCTTAATTTTGCCTTTCTAGTGGTATCTCTAGTGGTATCTCATTATTTTTACTTTTATTTATTTATTTTTAGAGAGAGAGAGAGAGAAAATGAGCAGAGGAGAGGGGCAGAAGTAGAAAAAGAGAGGGAGGGAGGGAGATAGAATATCTAAGCAGGCTTCTCACTCAGGGCACAGCCCAATGTGGGCTTGGTCCCACAACCATGGGATCATGACCTGAGTTGAAATCAAGAGATGGAATTAAACTGACCAAGCCACACAGGTACCCCTCTCATTATATTTTTAATAGAGCATTTACCTGATAACTCTGGAATTCTAGTATATTTTTTTCTGTATTTTGGCTATTTGGATATCATCTTTTGTGAAATGCCTAAAAAAGTGTCATCCATTTTTTATTGGACTATTTATCTTTTTGTGTGTGTGTAGAATTTCTTTTTATATTCTAGATACAAGCTCTTTGTTAATTATATGCATTACAAGTTTATTCTCCCACTCTCTTAACTTTCCTTTTTCCATTATTAACAGTGTTATTTGATAAACTGATTTTTATTTAATGTCACCCAATAACTTCCATTAATTATTATTATTTTTGTCCTGTTTAAGAAATTGTTCTCTGCCTAAGGGGGATGAAGATAATTTTATATGTAATTTTCCAGAAGTTTTATAGTTTTACCTCCAAAATTCAATGTACAATTTATCTGGAACAGTTATGTATCTATCTAACTGGCTTTTTACTGGACTCTTCACTCATCTTATTCAGCAGAATTTTTTATGGTGATGGAAATGTTTATAGCGGTGTAGTCTAACACAATAACCACCAGCCATATCCTATTAGGCATTTGGTATGCATATAAGTATATATTGAGAAACTGGATATTTTGTTTTATTTTTATTTCAAGTCATTAAAAGTTAAATTTAAATAGCAACATGTAACTGGTGGTTACCTTATTGGACTGCACAGTAAATTCTGTTCCAATGACCTATTTTCCTATATTTCACACCAAACTGATAATTACTGTACTCTTATAATACAGTTGGGAACTATCTGAGATCATCTTCAAGTTTATAAGAAAATAGAAAGTCTCACAGAACTCAGAAAGGGTTGTTATGCTCATGGTTCATTATGATGAAGGCATACATATTAAAATAAGCAATAGGAAAAGGCATATTGGGCAGGTAAAGAAGAGAATAAGAGTCAATGAGACTTCCTGTTGTCATTTTCTAGAGAATGCTGTGAAGAACTGGTATTTCTCTCAGCAGTGATGCCTGGCAATTCTCATGGAAAACTGTCAACGAGGGAATCCCGTATACTGGTGTTGACAGTTTTTACTAGGGGTTGATCATGGAGACATGGTTGACCACCCACATCTACCATAGACTCAGTGGCATAACCCAGTATCTCAAGGTAAATAAAGACACCTTATCAAGAGGACTTGGAGGTCATCTCTCAAGATTTGGAACAAAGGACCAATTGTTCTTTGAGCAAATTTAATTCCTTACTGCATATATATTCATCTTGAGACTCAATGGATTATGCCCACTGTATTCTTCTTTCTTCCAGATTTATTTTGATATTGTTGGACCTTCACATTTTCATATAAAATCTAGTCTATTTGCAAATATTCTTTTTTTAAAAAAATTTAATGCTTATTCTTTTTTGAGAGACAGAAAGAGACAGAACATGAGCAGGGGAAGGGCAGAGAGAGAGGGAGACACAGACTCCAAAGCAGGCTCCAGGCTCTGAGATGTTAGCACAG
This sequence comes from Crocuta crocuta, assembly GCF_008692635.1. Lineage (NCBI taxonomy): Eukaryota > Metazoa > Chordata > Mammalia > Carnivora > Hyaenidae > Crocuta > Crocuta crocuta. The sequence goes on from NW_027528805.1 coordinate 485,972, forward strand.
AGCCCAACATGGGGCTCAAACTCATAAACTGTGAGCATGACCTGAGCTGAAGCTGGACATTCAACTGACTGAGCCACCAGGTGACCATTTGCAAATATTCTTAACAGACTTTCTCAGATTTGTTGAGCAAAGGTGGAAATAAAATCATGATTCAATAAAGAAAATTATAAGTTTTTCAAAATGTTCCTGCTGCCTTTACATTTGGCATGGAGTTTAAAGAAGAAAAAAATTTGTATGGAGTTTGAATAATACTCTATGAGGAAGCTGATGTTTTAATCAAGGTTTAAATAACGGCAAGTTTAAAATTGTTGAGAAATAGAAAAAACATAGTAGTCAGGGAGATGACATCTTGAAATTACCTTGAAAATTTGTTAGATATAAAATCCATCACAAGTGCTACAATTTTGATTTATGATACCAAAATATTTCAATTTGAATAATCAGGCAACATGGCAAAGTCCTCCAAATACCACCCTACTGTCTGAAAAACCTGAATAATACATTTAGTGAATCAGTTCAATCATAGGACTCAATCATGTCCAGTACCACTAGTTATAAAGTAAAAGAACAAAGGGAAAGTCATGTTCAAAATATGAAATTAATTTAATCTCATGCTTCATACCGACAATGTAATAATTTTGAGATATTTATACATTTCATATGTTAAATCTAAGAAATATCAACAAACTACTTACTAAGTGTCAGGCACTGTTCTAAGTGTTTGATAAATGTAATATCTCTATTGAAAACAATCTTATGAGGGTTGTTCAAACACACATTTTCTCAATTCACAACACAATTAATATACGTATTTCCTTTGTATGTTGATTTAGAATATTGTGAGTCTATTTCTCTAGTTAATTGGATGAAATGATCACAGGTTACTCATCATTTTTCAGAAGGAGAGGAGCACCTGATTTTCTTTCTCAAGAAATAGTGTAGGGAACTAGAGATCTATAAACCCCAGAAAGTTAAATTATCCTACATAATACACTTAGGTATTACCTGAACACAAATTTTCAACCTTCCTCAAAGAATACACAGTTCACTAAATCTGTAGTCAGTATTGTTATTTTACATAGTCCACTATGTGATTTGCAGGAATTACTGTTACAACAGCAAAAAGCACTTGAAAAGTAATCTGAAATTATTTTCAGCACTCTATCTAACTCTGACAGAGTGCCATTTGTATAAACATATTTATGGCTGTGTCAGTTCATATCAAGCATATTGGGACAGTGAGAAAATGTAATCTAGATGGAAGAGAATTTCATGTGATTCTCAAGGGTCCATGCCCTACTGTAAGGCATTAGAAATCACTACCAGAATGTTGTAACCTGCATATCATCACAACTCATGCGACATTTGTTAAAATAATAGAAGTGCCTGAGTCTTCTTTTATTCTAACACTGTCTTTGCAAAGCACCTAAATGAATGGACTGTTAGGGGAAATATAGTTTAGTGCTTGCTAATTGTTATTTTTGGAAAAGAATGCCATAAGAACAAAAATAATCTTGACACATGTTTATGTCCCTTTGTGATGAATGTTGATGTGGATATTCCAAAGAAACCCTAACCATTTTTCAAACATTGTATATCTTTGTTCTTAATGCCAGTGTTTAAATTTTTCATCTGTAACTCACAGCATTACCTTAACTTGTTAAGATAAAACACATTCTTTGCTTTATAAAGCATTTTTAGAGAGTTTGTATGCATTACCTCTTTTAATCTTCACAACTTAGCATGCATTATCATTCTGTACACATAAGGTCAAGTAAAATTAAGAAAATAAATGGTTCAATAACATTATGTTTTCTTCTCCTTAGGAGATACTATGGTTTTTAATTAAACAAAAAATAGTCTAAGACCATGAGAACGATTTGTTGTTAATATATGCATTATACATTATGCATTATATGGATAATATGTAATTATACATATCTTAATTTACTTTTTTAAATAACACCAAGGCATTCCAAATGGTGAATTATTTTTAGTGCAATTATTTTTATTTCCCTTATACAATTAGCATAAATTGCATTTTTCACAAAATAGCCACCGGGTATTATTACATGTAACTTCAAAAATTATGCCTTTTTTTTTTCATTTATTTATTTGTACAAGATATGCTTTCTATGTAGTGTATATTTATTTCATTTCATTTGTATCATACATTTCTAAAAGCTGATTGCATGTCATCCTATTCATGCTATACTTTCTCCCCTCTCTGGATACTGTGGCTATAAGCAATGAATTTTATCTTAGAACCTAACTTCTCAGAACAAGATGGTAATATTTTCAAATAGCCATATTGAACATGAAAGATGGTGTTTGAATATCAAATTCAGAAATAACAAAGAATGAAGTTAGAAAGCAATGAAATATCAGATATCGTGATGATGACTTTAACATTTCTTTGGAACAATAATTTTGAATGATTGTATTTCTGAAGAAATACTTGCTCCACTAACTTCTCAAATTCTCTTATTGCTTGTTAGGTATTGGATTGTGCTTTTTGTAATCTCATTAACCTTTTGTGGCTATTGAGTTATCACATGAAAGACAAACTTAGAGAAAGTTATAGAATGAATCTTTCACATTTCAGGTCAAGGCAACTCAGTGCTCATATGTTGTGGACATTTCTCTCCCTTAGTTTCTATTTTTACTTCCGCTTCAATACTCTTTTTTTACTCTATTTTTAAAATGCTTACCCCTCACTTAATGCCAGATATCCTTCCTTCTTATTGGTAGACTTGTTTCATCTCATCTTGTGGGCAAAGATTCATAGCAGTTTAATCACTTAAAATTAATTGATTGCATAATTTAATAGCTTGATATAGATAATGTTATTTCAAATCTACAGTATTTCATCCAAAATAAAACAACCTTCATTCCACTGTAATGCACTATTACATACTCCATGTTGTAAACATAGAATGTTCAGAAAACTCTTAGCATTAAACTTTTTGCATGATCTCACTATGCAGAAATACCTTCTGATAGGCAAAGAAAGCATTTAAGTATTTTATTCTGCTTCTTACATCTTTGGGATAAAGGAAATCATATGGACTCCATTTTCTGATTCTTTATTTTCCTAATGATATTTTTCTTTGTAATTGGAAAACAGTCTCTTCCCATTTACAATCTTAACTAATCCCTTGAAAATTTTCAGAATTTAATTAAAGAATATTTGTTTGTTCATGATACAACATATTCAAAGATCTGGAGGTTGGTCTAATGTTTCACTGGAATATAATGGCTTTCGTGTGTTTAATACACTTTTCTGTCATTAAACAAATTTACATCTAGAAGACATTGTTCTAGAAAGAAGGACTACATTTGTGAGCAATGTGGATAAAAACCCTGCTCTTGTGGACTTTATACTCTTTTGGAAGAGATAGCTAAAAAAAACAAATATACATGGAGATGACATAATTTAAGTAATAAAATGTGAAATGAGAAAAATAAAACAAGGTAAAGGGTAAGAATGGAGAAATGATTTTCTGAAGAGATTTCCCTAGCGTCGGAACTGAATCACTAGCAGGCCTAGCCATATTGATGTACTATATTGATACACTATATGTACAGAACTCACTTATATTCATCTTGCTATTTAACCCACAAAACAAGTTATTAGGTAAATATTATTTTTATACAATTGAGAATTTATGCTCATAGAAATTAAATGCTATGTACAGGAGTATGTATGCTATGTATCTATAAAATGGCAGAGACAGATTGTGAATACAAGTTTAACTGATAGTTAAAGCCTGTAGTCTATACATTCCCATATTTTTGATGGTTCCTCTTTCTGTTTCTTCCTTTGATAAATATATTGATTTCCAAATTTCCTTTGTTCCATGACAGTAAATTTGAGCCCCCAAAATTGATCACCATTTCTCGTGCCTAGATCTGGTCAGGAGGCAAATCAATCCTATAAGCATAAGTTTACATGTAGAATGAGATATGTTTTGCTGATGTGAAGTGTGGCCACGTTGGAGTTGGTTCAGTGAAGGAAACTCTGAGCCATGCTCAGTCATTGAGAAGCCCCACCCTGAAAAGTTAGGGAGAGAAAACGAAAGGGAGAGAAGGAGAAAAAATAATCTTTGTACCACCTAGAATTGAGTGGCTGTGTTTCTTTGTTTGTTTGCTTGCTTGTTTTGGTTTTGGTTTGATCACGTGGATTGAATAATAGGGAACATTGCTATGCTGGAAAAGCTGAATGAAGCCAATTCAGAAGAATTAGACATTAAAAGCCAAAGAAAACTAGTATGTTCTGTATTTTGGCTAACTCTTCTTACTTGGTTTCTAGTCTTTCCTAAGGACTAGCTACATTTGTATCCTGATACCAACATCCATTTATACTTAAACAAATGCCTTGTTTTCCTTAAGCTAGCTCAAGTTAATTTCTGTTACTAGAAATGTAAAATGCTCTAGCTAAACATAAATTAATTACAAAACAGTGGAATTAAAAAGGAGTCATGTCAGGGTGCCTGGATGGCTGAGTTAAGCTTCTGACTCTGGATTTCAACTGAGGTTATGATCTTATGATTTGCAGGATGGCGCTCCACATAGGGCTCTGTGCCGAAAGCGTGGAGTGTACTTGGTATTCTCCATCTCCCTCTTTCTCTGTCCCTCCCTTGCTCTCTTTTTTCTCAAAATAAACACTCCTTTAACAAAAAGAGTAGTTAGCTAGAAGCAAACTATTAAGAAATTGTTTCAGTCTACATTTTACTTAAGAATCTATAATGATGGAAAGGAAGAAAAGAAGTTGAAGTTCATCATACAAGTCATGTATGATAGTTCAGAGGAAACCACCAGTAGAATCAAGTATTTTCTGATGTACCCAGAGGGCCCTTTGTCCAGATATAAAGGACTAATTCTCTACAGATTACTTTTATCCAACATATGCAATTTAAATATATTAAGCCATGGGGTACCTGGTGGCTCAGTGGGTTAAGTGTTTGACTTTGGCTCAGGTAATGATCTTTCAGATAGTGAGTTCAAGCCCCTTGCTGGGTTCTGTGCTGACAGCTCAGGACCTGTATCCTGTTTAAGATTCTGTGTCTCCCACCCTCTCTGCCCCTCTCCTGTTCACTCTCTATCTCAAAAATAAATAAACATTAAAATTTTTTTAAATAATATTAAGCCTGGGTGTTTATTTGACAAGACTTTTTATAATGAAATTTTAAATGCAAAGTAGGATGCTGTGAGTGACAAGGCAAGTGGAATACATTTTTATTTAATCCAGTGTTTAGCTAGGAAATTCATGTTACTGATTGGAAATTAAGTGACTAACAGCTATTTTCTGAATTAATAATTTTAACAAATATTCATCTGATTTCAAGAGCCATTTTATGTTTTGGCAAAGCTGGTCTGTATAATAGGAAAGTCATTAGGTTAGGGCTTTAAATGGTAGTAGTTTACTGAAGAATGTGAACTGAGGGATGTGTGAAAAAAAAATGTTAAGAGTTAATAAGAGTAAGCAGTGGCAAAATGACCAGAGTGATCAAATGTATGATTACCAGATGCCAAAAGAAAGTGTAATAACCTGGCTACAGTACTTTTGAGAACATTAAAAAACAAATCAACAAGGAAGTAAACTAACAAAAATGACTTTCCTGAAGTGGAAAGTGAAATGCTAACAGTTAAAATAACATGCAGCAGACTTACGCAGTTTTCTAAATTCATATGTTTTCAATAGACCAAATTATTGCTTAAGCTCCAACGGACAATGCATTGTGATCCAAGTATTATGGATTTCATTCCATGATATAATGCCATTTTTTTTCTTCATTTTCTATCTGTAGGAGATACACTGTACTTTTTTTTAATGTTTTATTTATTTCTAGGAGAGAGAGAGAGAGACAGCATGAGCAGGGGAGGGTCAGAGAGAGAGGGAGTCACAGATTGAAACAGGCTCCAAGCTCTGAGCTGGCAGTCAGCACAGAGCCCGACGCGGGGCTCGAACCCACGAACCGTGAGATCATGACCTAAGCAAAAGTCAGACGCTTAACCGACTAAGCCACCCAGGCGCCCCAGCTGTACTTTTTTAATATTATGACTTCATCAAAAGAGAATTAAGACAATTTTTCTCTGTTTATGTTTATTAAATAGCTGTAATTAAATATTATAATGCTGAATTTTTTTCAACAAAATAAACCAGTGGCAACAGAATAGAATATGTTAGTTTTATGATATGCTAGGAAATGAATTCCTAATTTTAAAACACTCTAGACTTATATTATTATGTTCATTTTGTTATTATTATATTTTATCATTTATTATTACACACTGCATGCCTTCTATGTGATAATTTATTATTATGTTGATTGTTATTATATTTAAACAACTTTTATAAAATGGATCCTGGTGCTTTTTATATTAAAAATATTCATATTCTTAATTACTCAATGTTAAGCTAACTGAGACATTTTAGTGTTCCCTAGATTAGAATTAAATTAAATTTAGCTTCTATAAGGTGGCTAAAAGATATCTAGCACTTCATTGTACTACCTGCCACGCTCTGTTACTTTCCTGCCAAACCAATCTCAAGCAATGGTGCCTTGCAGAAAGGCCAATATCCACTTCCACGAAACATTAAGTAATCCTACAAAGCATAAATACATGATTTAAAAACGATCTAATTCTTCTTAAACACATAAGTCATTAGGTACATTAAAATGATATTTTAGTTGTTGCCCTATGTATAGTCTAGCTGACTGTGAACTTGGAATTTTTTTCTTCTAAAAAAAGCTCAGGGACACCTGAGGGACTCAGTCAGATAAGCATCCGACTCTTGATTTCAGCTCAGGTCATGATATCACAGTGTGTGAGTTTGAGCCCCACGTGGGCTCTGAGCTGACAGTGCGGAACCTGCTTCAGATTTTCTCTCCCTCTCTTTCTGCCCCTCCCCTGATTGTGCTCCTTTTCTCCTTCTGAAAATGAATTTTAAAAATTTAAGAAANGAAATAACACATTAAAAAATAAATAAATAAATAAATAAATAAACAAAATGATCTTTATTTATTTATATTTTTATTTTCATTTTCATTTTAAGAGTACTCTTCTGTATCCTGAGTCATCCTCCCTTCCTCCAGGTTTGAGAACCATGTTGACCTACAATAATTTCTGGGGTAAAACTCTTATCCTTTCAATGTAAAGCTAGCTTCTCCAAACAAATGGTATTGAACTAGAGGTCGCATAATAGAAAAAAAAAATACATCTGACAGAGAATTTGATGATGTTAGGTAATTAATATTAGTGAGATTTATTTTATATTTTTTTAAGTTTATTTATTTGTTTTTGAGAGAGAGAGAGAAAGAGAGAAATCACAAGCAGGGGAAGGGCAAAGAGAGAAGGAGAGAGAAAGAGAATCCCAAGCAAGCTCCACATTGCCAGTGGAGAGCTCAACACGGGATTTGAACTCACAAACTATGAGATCATGACCTGAGCAGAAGCAAGGGTTGGATGCTTAACCAACTGAACCACACAGGCACCCAATGTTTAGTCAGCGGGTTGGGGGTGGGAATGTTTTGGGCTCTCAGCCACCATTGCGTAAGGAGCAGCTAACCATGCCAGGATAAAAAACATATTATAGAGGTTGTTATATTAAGCCAGGTTTTAGAGCAAAAGTCAAGGATTTTTAAATCTGAAATTAAAGAAGATTGGGAGCAGCATCCAAGGAGCTGGAGCAGAATATTTAAAGGAAGAGGGTAGGGGAGGAGTGTGATGTTTGAGGAACTGGGAACATGTAAAGCATCATGTCCAAGATCGCTAGGAAAGAAGCTTAATTTTAATATAATGAGTAAGAAATCACATACAAACCTTCTAACTCTACTTTATCTCCTATCAATATATATCCCACTTTTCTTCTTTATTATTTCTTTATGTTTTCTTGGGTAGAATGTATCTATATAGATTTGTAAGTAAATTACTATATAATGTATATTTATGTTCTTTATTTCTCAGTTGAATGTTTGCTCCAAAGGACAATGTCTTCATTTTAGTTTGTCTTACTACTCTGTGCTCATGAAATAGAAGGATACCTGGTAGATAGAGGGTATCCAATAAATTTTTGATGAATAACTAGATGGGTAAAAAAATGCGTTAAAAATGCAGTTAAAAAAACCTAGATGAGTAAAAAAAATGAGTAAAAATTAGTAAAAAAAAAATGCAGTAAGATGGATTTTTTGCTTTACCCTTGAGTAACAGAGAGCCAGCTAATATATTTTCTCTGTGCCAGTTTCCAAATGCCCTCTTCCATCAGCTGTATAGAAATTAACATAATCCCTAAATCCAGATCATTTTGTTTGTAACTGGTAGCATTTCTACCTGTGTTTATGGCCCTTCTAGTCTTAGCTTTTTAAAACACATGCCTTCTCATTTTCTTTTTTCCCACTGACCCATTTGGTCCCGGTGTGTACTTTCCTCTGTCTGGCTCATATGACACTCACCTTTATGGTTACAACAGTCCTAAACAATCAAACAAATGAACTAAATCCATGGTTACTAGAGTTGACATGCCTGTGTTGTTTACATTATATATATAGTGCCCAGTACAAGAACCACGCAAGAGAATGTGCTTGATACATGCATGATGAATAAAGTTGAGTGCTGTGCATTATTACTCTGAGCTCAAGAAAAAATTTAATGAAACCTTATAGAAAATCACAGACAGACTTATCACATTTGGTTTGCCTTGGAAGGGTAAACCCTCAAAATTATTCTCCGTGATGTTAATGTCTTCATTATAAATATATTATTCAATATTAGAAGTGGTATAATTTTCAAAGACCTACAAAAATTTTTGCATGAGAACATTGACTTATTTAAACCTTTTATTTTTATAACGTATTTTTATAAGTATCAAGTAACCAGAAATATATGATAGAGTGCCTATTTAATAACACGATTTCAAAAGGATTCTTTTTTGGCCACTCTAGAATCGGTTTGTAGAAGAAAATATGTATTTGGTTTAGAACCTTCATAACATAACTTTATCCTTATAATGCTAGAGATATGTTTTTTCGTTTTTAGCAGAAATATGTAGCTTTAACTTTATTAAATTTAGAACCACTTTTGAATTATCTAGAAACTTAGACTTTGACCTCCTTTGAAAACGTGAAATGCAGCTCTTTTAAAATAATGCTGCTGCCATTAAGCATTTATCTCAAACTGCAAAGACCCACTCATTGAACATTTAAGCGAATTTTTAGTGTTAAAAGATTATATTCAAATTACCCATTAGTACTTGTCTATTACTTTAAAAAATACCTGTTTAAAACACCAACCAAAACTCTCAGTTGTGATACTATATAGCACAGGCATAAACACAAAACCTCGATAACATATCTTTGCCTCTATTATTAGAATTTCCATAAGGTGACCTCTATATGTATCAAAATTTGATTTGGAGTGATATCATTTCTAGTTAATGCACCTTTTCCCAAAAGTACTTTAGATTTCAAAATAAATTATGTGAGAGCTTTTACTATAATATGACTGGCTTTGTACGTATTTAAATATAAGCTGACTTCCTGCTTTCTGAAGGAAAGTTTGGAGGACAAAATACCCCATGCCTCATACTTGGACATATGCATTTACTTATATTTATCATCACCGACCACTACAATGCCTGATCCTAGTAAGCACTCAGTAAATGTTTTCTTTACTCAGTAAACATTTCAAGGATACATGCAGTTCACAAATGTGTATGCATCTCTATTTGTATTTATATACATACACTTAAAATGTCATTGGGAAAAATTGACTTGGTAAATGAGTCCTGCATACATCATTTCCATTTTCAAATTTCTATGATTATTTTAAGGCATAAAATATACCTGGTCATAACCTGAGGCAAACTCAGACAGTGCCTGCCCCCTCACTATGGGACATTTTTTTCCCCTAGATGACAGGCAGATCTGTCACAGGACGAGATGATTTATCTCCTCTGATTTCATCCAGTAAAGACGCCCTATACAAGGTGAAGTGATAATTTTCCTCAGAGTTAACATGTCCAATGTCTCATTTTTCATTCCAGTCCTTGTGAAATGACATCGAACACTAAATTGGGAACTAATTTTGGTTGTGAGATTTGGCTGCCTGCCCACTTCTCTGGGAAAACAAGCAAATTATCTGTACTTCTCAGTCATAGAAGTTATACAATACTTGGAGCTGACTGCTCAGTACAAGGATTTTTTTATTTTTCCTTTTAACCCACACTGAGAAAGCAAGATAAAAAAATACATGACAGAGAATTTTACAAATAATATATTTTTGCCTGAAAACATCTTTGATCAAAAAGAAATATGCAAGGCACCTGGGGGGCTCAGTTGGTTAAGTGTCTGACTCGGTTTTGGCTCAGGTCATGATCTTGTGTCAGGCTCTGTGCTGATACACACAGAGCCTGCTTGGGATTCTCTCTCTCTCTCTCTCTCTCTCTCTCTCTCTCTCTCTGCCCGTCCCATTTGCTTTCTCTGTCTCTCTCAAAATAACTAAATAAACTTGAAAAAACATGCAAAGTGTACCTGTAAAAAAAAAAATAGGACCCTTTAGGGTGAATTTTAGATGAAGAAATAAGTTTGCCATTATATTTGACTGCAACACTAAGATATGCAATTAATTCAGTATGATTTTTAGGAAGAAAAAAACCTCACAACTGTTTGAGAGTAAAAATTTAACCAGCCAACATGGTATTTTCATTCAGCAAGAAAACTTGTTTGTAAATATTTGTCTAAAGATGGAACACAATTTTAAAATTTACTTTCTGAATGCATTTATTTTAGTACGTATATAAGGTAGTGAGTTGCACAGAGTGTTTGTTTAGGGAAAAGATTTATGTGATACACAAATTTCTAACCTGCAGTTATACATTTTCTCCTGAATGAGTAAAATTTATCATGGCTTATAATTTATTGGGTAAGTGTATCAGCAGACAGGCACTTAGAACCAGGTAAGTTGTATCATTTGAAGAAGTCATATAAAGATAAAATAAGAATATAGAAAGTTGTGCTTTATAAAGTTATGATTCTTTTATAAGATGGACAAGCTAAAAGGATCTGTGTTAGTTGAATTGAATATAAGTTAATTAAATCATTGGTGTTTGAGAATTGGGGAAGTCATCTCCATGAGCCCTGACATGAAGGTCATAATCTAAATAATCTAAATAATGATGATAAGAGTGTATATATAGAAAATAGTAGAGGAATATCTAGTGTTTATTGAAACTTGTTTTTTAAAGTACTCAGTGGGTGACTAGGTGGCTCAGTCGGTTAAGCATCCAACTTCAGCTCAGGTCATGATGTCACAGTTCATGGGTGCGAGCCCTGCATCGGGCTCTGTGCTGACAGCTAGCTCAGAGCCTGAAGCCTATGTTAAGATTCTGTGTCTCCCTCTCTCTCTGACCCTCCGCTGCTCATGCTGTCTCTGTCTCTCGGTCAAAAATAAATAAAACATTTTAAAAAATGAAGTACTAGGTGAAATTCTTCATGTGGATTATTATACCTCCATGAATAGGGATCATTAATTGGATCACTTCACGGTTGGGGAAAATAAGACATAACAAGGAAAAATAATATTCTTATGATATACCACTAAGAAGAATCCAAACCTTCATTTTTTAACCTTAAATTAATACAAAGCAAAGTAAGATTCCTTTTTTAACCTTAAAGCTTCATTTTTTAACTTTCAACTGATAAAAAGCAAAGTAAGGACACTGCATACAAGTTTGTAGTTGCATGAAAGAGAAAGGTGAGAAACCTACAGAGGAATCAGAACAAGAGGGGTCATGTCAGTTGCAATTTTAATGGGGGTAACATTTCCTCAAACTGGAATACAGAAAGGAAAAGTTTCTTCAAGCAGATTAAATTTGAGGAGCAAAGGCAAGTAAAGACAGAAGATCTTCTTCTCTATAATAACACGCTTTCTAGATTGTCTGGAGCCTACAGAAATTGAAAAAGATCAAGCCTGGAAAAAGTATTTGCAGCCATTTCCTTGCTTTAAAAAATCATGCCAAAACTATGCTAAAAAATAGAAAGTATGTTGTGCAAGTACTCTTGTTTGCATCAGCAATGACATCTCAAATTAGTGGGAAAATGAGCAATTATTTGCCCAAGTTGCTAGGAAATTGGTTAGTGATATCAAAAATAATTAATTTATATGCCTACCTTACATAATCTAAGTAAATTAAATTTGAATAGAAGAGTTAGATGTCATTGGTCTAGAGTTCTTCAAGTCTACCAATCACTTTTTTCTTCTTTGTTTTTTCCCCTTTCTTAAGAAGATAAAATTGTAACAGGCTGAATATTTGTCCTAATTCCCGGAATCTGTGAATGTCATCTTATGTGGTAGCTAGGACGTTGCAGATGTGATTCACTTAAGGTTTTTGATATTGTGGGTATCACCCTGGGTGATCAGACTGGAAAAGAAGTCCAGTGACCATGGAAGTAGGGCAGAAAAAGTGAATGTGATATGTAGCCATTGTGGGAGCCCGGCAGTGACCACAAGAAAGCATGGTTAGGGACGTGGGGATGTGCCTGCACACGGGGCTCCCTGCCTGGGCAGATCATGCCTGCAAACAGGGTGCTCTGCCAGGAGGCCTGCACACAATATCCAAGTTTAATGGTCCGCTCGCAAACGAGGGAACATGCCCTCCTCAGAAATAAGGAGAAGGCTAGAGTTGTGGGCAGTCCTCTTAGTAAACATGTTGTGGTCGCTTCCTCCCTTTGCTCCCCCGTCCTTGGAATGTGTTTGGCTATTTGCCCTTGTTTTGTAAAAGAATGCATCTTGTAGATTTCAGTTTGTATCCAGTTACCAGGGTATAAAATAAACCGCAAGAGGGGCTTGCATAGAATTGTTCCTCCGGCCGGAGTTGTGTCTGTGTCTGTCCTTTGTGTGTGTCCTGTCTTTGTGTCATTTTGTTTGCAACAGCCATGAGCCAAGAAACAAAGACAACATCCAGAAGCTGAACAAGGCAAGCAAATGGATTCTCACCTAGAGCCTCTAGACGGTGTGTGGTGAAACCAATTATGGACTTCTTGCCTCTACATGATATGTTTGTATAGTTTTAAGCCACAACATTCACGATTATTTGTTATAGGAGCCAGAGGTAATTAATGCAAGGCTGTTCATAGATGTCTTCATCATATCACTACAAATTTATATGTTTATAAAATATTAACATGTTCAGTGTGAATTAATGAAAATAATTTAATACAGGTAACTATAATTTTTCTGATTAAAGAACATAAAACCTAAAAAAGTATAAAATTAATCAGTGCAACTACTGGATATGTTTGTCTATATAGAAAATTAAATACATATACTTTTTTAAAAGCATAGAATTGTATAAAAGCATAGCCAATATTGCAACAAATATGTCACAGGGTTACTTATATAACACATGGAGCATTTCTATAAATTAAGGGGAAAAAACTATCAATACAAAACCTTGAAAACTCTTGAGCATAGAGCTTATAATTCAAGGCATGTATGGTGCTTTGAAAGAATTAATGAAATAGGTAAGTCCCTAGCAGGAAAGAAAAAAGACTACGTGCCAACAAATGGGGCAATCTAGAAGAAATGGGTAATCTCCTAGAAACATATAAACTATCAAAACTGAAACATAAAGAAAGAGAAAATTTGAACAGACCTATAACCAGCAAAGAGATTGAATCAGTAATCAAAAATCTCCCAACAAACAAAAGTCCAGGGCTGGGTGGCTTCCCAGAGGAAAACCACCAAACATTTAAAGAAGAATTAATATCTGTTCTTCTGAAGCTGTTGCAAAATAGAAGGGAAAATCCAAACTCATTATTTGAGTCAGCATTACCTTGATTCCAACTGAGACATAATTCAAGGCAGGTGAGAGATTATTAACTAATAAAAGTGCACTCTGGTTATTAGAAAATAACAAAATCAAGGGAAAACATTTTTAATTCTACCAAAATGGTGTACATTAAATCATCTTATTTGAACAGTTTATTTGTAAAATCTCTAGCAAGTTTATACTACAATTACCGTCTCTTAGAATTCAGTTTCCGGGACGTGGTTCAGTTGACTTCGGCTCAGGTCATGATCTCACGGTTCATGGGTTTCAGCTCCCCAACGGGCTCTGTGCTGACAGCTAGCTCAGAGCCTGGAGCCTATTTCAGATTCTTTATCTCCCTCTCTCTCTGATCCTCCCCTGCTTACCTCCTCTCTCTCTCTCTCTCTCTCTCTCAGAAATAAATAAAAACATTTAAAAAAAGGAATTCAGTTTCCTAATTTGTACTTCCTGTTGCTAATCCTCAAACCTTTGCAATCAACTTGCGTCCTACACTTTTCTTACACCCTATGTTTTTTCTTTCAAGACATCTTGGCTTTAGTTACAAAATATAACTTTTCATACATACCTCATACATACCTGAATGTCCATGGTTCTTGCTTAGATTTTCACTCTAACATCCTAACTGATCTCGTGCCTTGACCTGTGTATTATTACAATTTATTGTGGAAGCAAAGATTAATGCGATCCTGTGACACTGGTAAAATCAATTCTTCATGGCATTATCATCCAGTAGTTCTTTGCAATGGTGTCTGAGGCCCTACAGGATTTTATACTCCTCCCTTGATTCTCCTCCTAGCTCACTACCTTTCAGACATTTTTACCTCCTCATTTTCTATGAACGTCCTGGGTTTGCTTTGACATAATGAATGGGTGTTTGCACTGACTTTTCCTGGACTCTTGGAACCATTTTCTTTTAAAATAGTTTTATTGGTTATTTCCTCTCATCCTGAAAACCCCTTACTAAATGACACTGCTCCTGAATGTCCCAAATAAAATTCCAAGTTCCCCAACACTCCAAATGCCTGTAACAGTCTCCATCTGATTTTCTATGGTACTTATCACATTCTACCTCTATATATTTATTTACTATTTCAACATGTCTACAGTACACAGTTTTGCCTTTCTTCATATTTTAACAATAGGAAAATCTTGATATAGTTTACAATTACTGTCAGCTCAATATCATTAGTGTTCCAACAGGGTGAAAAATAGTCTAGTTACACCTTCGATTATGAAAATGGCAGCAGTAAAGTAACATAGATTTGAAACTATGCTTATTTTTTCCTTGCCTGCCTCTCTTACCAGAAGTAAGCTTCATGGATGCAAAGATTTCCTTTTTTTGTCTTTTGTTTACTCATGCATCTCTAAACCCAAGAATACTTTCTGGTACATGAAGAAATCAAATAAATACCTGTCCAGCAAATTTATGAATTAGTGAAAAGTAATTATACTGCTTCATTACATAGTAAATATTCAATAAACGTTGACTGTTCTAACAGTAATCCTCAAGGCATGCAGAAATATGCTTGCTAATATGTTTTGAGGGAAATATTTGATCAATAGACAAAGGATCTGTCCAATCTTCTAGTTACTTCTCCTTTCATGCTATTATTACATGATTAGGAATATTTTAAAAATTCTACTGAACTAGGATACTAGTTTTTTGTATTTTAATAAATTAAAATTTGAAGTAATTATTGTCTTCATTTGAAGACATCACTGCATTTGAAATCCAAAATCACTGATGAGTTTTCCAAACAGTATTGCACTGAATAAAAATGTTTCTCTCATAAGAAAATTTAAAGAATTGAGATCATCTAACTTGCTATTAATTTTACATTAACATTTTAGGTATATTGTTTATGGTCCAATTATTCAGTCATTAAAATCTCTAAGAGTTTAACCTTTACATTTCTAAGATATGTTGGGAAAGTAAATTTGTATTCAGCAAGCTCTCTCAAATGGCATAGGAAAGCAATCTTATTCATTGAACTATAGTCACTGAGCAAAAATGCCTGAATCTGATAGAATTTGTCTCTTATTGTTCCAATCTCAAGACAAAACTTATAACTTACAGATATTAATCTCTATCATTCAAAATGAAATGTAACTTCCTCAATCAAATTTTGATATCTTGCATGAGTATTTGTCATTGCGTAATGACCCCTGAAATTTTATCTTGCTTCCAAAACACTATCTCAGTTTAAAAGCTTTTATTACCAGTAGCATCTCCATCAAACTTTACAGAATTAATTATTTTCAAAATAGAATCAAAATAGCAATTTCACACTTTGAATTTTGAGAGCCCAATGAAAATATAAACATCCATGTTGAGATTTTCATGATGTTCGATCTGAAAACACCTTAATGTATTTTCACATTGTATTTTATTAAATCCTTTTTATTATTTTGTGAGGAAATCATATCCAATAAAAGTCAGAGGGTCTTAAAAAGAGCTATACATATTAGAAGTCTTCATATAACTAATTAAATAAGTATTGGCTTTAAGTTGTCATTTTTATTAATTATTAAAGTGATGCCCTTGAGATATTGCCATTTTTCCTTCGTCTGTTGACACAGAATATATTAATTAGTATAATATTCTCTTGATTTATATCCTACATTCAACTCCAACTTGATCCAATTGCATCCAGGTAACACTGAAGTCTAAATACAGGTAACAAGTTTAATGTATTAAAGTCTATATTTATTTCCACTTTAATTATCAATTTTGCTAAAGATATTTAGTTAGCTTCCATTTCCATCTCACTGGGTTATATGAGATTAAAAGGGAAAAATTAAGCTATAATGTTTTACAGAATTTTACATTGTATCAAAACATAAGGATAATTATATTTAACCTTATATCTGGCTTTCCTATCCTTCCACAAGCTTTATTAAAACATTACATTTTAAGCAGTTTTATTAAGCTATTTTTACATAACATAAAGCTAATTTATTTTGAGTATAAAATTCAATGATTTTTATTAATTTTACTGAATGGTTCAACCATTACCGTAAGTTGGTTTTAGAACATTTTCATCCCCTCAATAAGATTCCTTCTGTCAATTTCTTTAATTCCTATCTCATCCCCAGCCTTAGGTAATCACTAATTTATTTTCTGCCACTATATATTTGTCTTTTCAGAACAACCATAGTAATAGAATCATATGGTATAAGACCTCTTATGTATGATCTCTTAACAACATATTTGAAGATCATAGCATGTGTCAGTATTTCATTTTAGTAATGCATAATATTGCATTGTATGGATAAACGACATATGATCTCTCCACTCATTGCATTTTGATTATTTCCGGTTGGTGGCCATTATGAATAATGCTTCATACTTAGGTCTTTGTGTAGAAAAATTTTTTCATTTTCTCTGGTTAGAGAGCTACCAGTCAAAATGCTGGGTCATATTGTAGCTTCATGTATGACATTTTTAGAAATTACTATATTTTTTAGTGACTACACTACACAGCTTTACATTCCCACCAGCAATTAATGAGAGTTTGTTTCTTTATATCCTCACCAGCATTTGATATTGTCTGCTTTCTTTATTGTAGCTATTTTAGTAGGTATTAAATACTATCAAATCGTGGCTTTCACTTTCATTCCCCTAATGGTATTCAGCACATTCTATTTGCTTATTAGCCATTCCTATATTGTCTTTGATGAAATAACTATTTATACTTTTTGCTCACTTTTTGATGGTGCTGTTGTATGCTTATTAATGAGCAATAGGAATTAGTTCCAAATTCTGGATACAAGTCATTTATCAGTTATGTGTTTTTCAAATGTTTTCTCACAGACTGTTGATTGTATTTTTCTTTTTCATAGTAGTTTATTTGAAGTAAAAGAGATTTGAATTTTGGTGAGATCCAGGTTTTTTTTCTTTTATGGACCATGCATTTTTATCATATCTAAGAAATGTTTTCTTAATTAGGTCTCATGGGTATTCTCCTATGTTTTCTCTTAAAAGTTTATTTGTTTGAACTGTTACAGTTAAGTCTACAAGCCAGTATAAATTAATTCCTGTGTACAGTATGAAGTGAGGGTTTTTTTTAGAAGTTTTTATTTATATATTATTTGTGAGAGAGAGAGAAAGAGAGAACATGAATGGGTAAAGTGCAGAGAGAGAATCCAAGGAGGCTCCATGCTATCAGCGCAGAGCTCGACACAGGCCTCCATCTCAAGAAGGTTGAGATAATGACCTGAGCCAAATTCAAGAGTCAGGTGCACATGGGCTGAGCCACCCAAGCACCCAGTGAGGTCAGATTTCAAGTTCCTCCTATGTGTGGATATACAATTGTCCCAGCATCATTTATTGGACAGAATATCTTTCCCCAGTGAATTGCCACGACACCTTCATCAAAAATCATTTGACTTACTTTTGGCCACTTAGTCTTTTTATTGAGTTATATATCTGTCTTCCAGCACTACACTGCTTTCAAGCTGTGGCTTTATAATAGTTTTTGAAATCAGGAAGCATAATTTCTATAACATTACTCTTATTTTTCAAAAGCATTTTTGCTATGCTAAGTGTTTTTCATTTCCATGTAAACTGTAAACTCTATTTGTCAACTTATGAAAAAATACCCAGCTAGAACTTGTTAGGAATTTCACTGTTTTGTTTTGTTTTGTTTTCTTGAATAAGTACTCTAAATTGCTGAAAGATTTTGGGTAACTTTTAGAATTTTGAAAATTTGATTTTGATCATTTTTCAAGATTTTTATTAATTTTTACAGAGGAAAGGATTTACAATGGTCCTCATATTGCCATTAAAGTCCTGCCTCTTTCTAAAGTGTATATATATACATATATATATTTAATAATTTACTATAGAATAGCATATAATTACAATGGTTAACACTTAACCTTTCTAAATGCCAGATCCTGTTGTAAGTACTTCATGTGTATGAAAGCATTTAATCCCCAGAACATTCCCACAAGCTAGAAAGCCTCAGTAGCCCTATTTTATGCATGAGAAAACCAAACCACAGAGAATTTGAACACATAGCCTAATGTCAGTGAATTAGTGAGAGAGCCGGATTTGAAACCAGAAAATATGTTTCTAGATGCCATGCTACTAACTGCTGTGTCTTCCATGTTACCATGTGCAGTTGTCAGACTACTTTTGTGGGCATGTGATACTTGGGTCTAATATGATCCATAGAGTCACCCAGACCATTCATCTACCAGTCAGTCACTCATGTCTTCAGTGCCTTTGTTCATGTTTTATCACAACAACTGCATTATTTTCATCAGTGTTGACCATCCTTACCCATACACCCTAAATTCTATTGTTTCTTTAAGCCTTTACTAAATATTATTTACTTGGAAGAGAACATTTATTCAGAGCAAGCCATATAGCATTATTTAAAACCTATAAAATGTTTAATTCTGTCTTTCCAAGTTTATGATAACTACATTGAGGACAAGCCTGTGTCATATCTGCCAGTGTTTCTAGAAGGAATTACACATTGTAGATTCTGTAAAGATTGGATAAATAAACACACATCAATTCTTGAGAAACAGCTTAGCAACGAATTGTTTGTTCTGTAATCTCATATGTTATTTTAATTCATTGATTGAGGTCTCTGATATGAAAAACATTCTGATAGGAATACCTTAAACGCATCTACATTGTATACAATCATTTCTTATATTCTGTTAGTAGCTATATATTTTCATGCACCTTATTTTTTATTGTTTTATTTCCATATCCTGAAGTAATGGCATCGTACAATTAAACTAGAAAATGAAGTGTTCTATCTGCAATAAATTATATCATCAATATAAATTATAATTTATTTTTCACCATTTTTTGGTTTGCTTTTTATATTTTTACAAGCTATACATTGCTAACAACTGATTCTAATGTACAATATTTGCATAACTTCAGGTAAAGCACAAGACTAGAATTAATTTCCTATAGTTTTAATATTGCATATAACTTATTAAACACATATGTTCAGATTTTAATTCTTCAACTTGTCAGTTCATTTATTGCACTGAAACCTGATACGCATGTGAAAATATAGAAAAATTAAAAAAATATAGAATAAAAATATCATGCCCTATATATGTTAAGAGGCTTTGTGATAAAGATAAATGTATAATCATAAACATTTCTGTTCTAATTTGATGATCGTAGTTTGGAAACCACTATGCAGTGTTTAGTTTTCAAGTTATTATGATTCACTGGTTTTTCATCTTTAATTTGCAGGAATGTGTGGTTGTAATATTAATATGTTACATGAAATTTGGGCAGACAATATTTTATGAAACCACTGTTTCCTAAAAGAATACTTAGGCTTTGGACATAATAGAAATAAAAAATGTTCCAAAGGAGGTTGAGCTAGAAGTTTTCATATTAAAAGATGTTTGTAGTTGACACTCACTTCAGAAAGAGGAAGTTAGAGCATTTAAAAGCCAGAATACGCAAGTCAGTTTTTACAGAAATGACTTTCACCACATTCACATCTGGTTCATCTAATTAGGTTCACAACTGTTATACTCTGGCACTCACATTTTAGAGGGCTCTACTTGTCAACACAGTATTTCATTCACTTTTGTTTTTCAAGGGATCATATGTAACCCTTAGGATTTTTTTTATTGTTGACTTTCTATTTGCTTAACTTCATGTCTTATATTCCTCTAAATGCTAAAATTTTCCTTTAACAATTTTTGGAGGTAGAATCTCTAGCTAGCATTACATTGTTTCCTGTTTCTGGTTTGCAATTCTATTTTCAAAGTCCATATACCCTCTGAGTGTGATTTGTCTCAGCATGGAGCACCATGCTTATTTCAAAGTAGCCTCACTTCATTTTTCTTTCAAGACTTTCAGTGTTTTTAAGAATATGCTCAGCAGGGAATAGCACTTTCTGGAAAGACTGTATTTTGCTGCTTCATCTGACAATTTCTGTGTTTACACAATGAGTGACATTCAGATGCAGACTGGAAACACTGTTAATTTGAGTTGAGTCTTTCAGTCTTTTCTTCTTTCAGCGTATAAATAAAAACTCAAATGGAGTTCAAGTACCTTTTAAAACTATCAGTTAACAGAGATATGTTAGATCACCAGGTGTTGCAGGAATAAAATTGTTTAAACATAAAAGAAATGGGAAAATTACAGGAAAAAATATAGTAGAAAGGCATCCATTCATTTAATTTCATTAATATTATTTTCTAGTGTAAATGAAACTAAGTCTTCATAATAAAGACTATGAAGGTATACAAGAGTAGGCAAGAGTGTCAAAATAAATTATTAAGAGAGGGAAAAACCCTCTGTATTTTACAAAGGAAGGTAAGTTACAGGTGTTAAGTGAATTTGTAAATAACACAAATGGTGATAGAACTTGGGTCTCTAGACCCCTAATATGGTGCAATTCTACTATCTCAGGGATAATTACTGGACTAACATAATTGAACTTTTAGTCTATGTCTCATTCTAAACATGTTATTTGGAGAAATATATGTGAATCATAACAAGCTTTAATCTCTTCATCACAGAATGATTATAACTGTTTTGAGTAAATCACCAGTTTTATCAAGAATTAAATGAGAATAAAAATATGTTGAAGGGAATAAGCATGATTAGATACATAGATATAATTAGTTATTATTGCTATGACCTTCTATAGTTTTACTTTGCAAAGTATTCAATTATTAGTACTTAGATAAATAAAAGCATAGCTTCTCGACAAGCCATTTGACCAAACACAGTGTAAATAGTGGGAATCTACTCATTATTCACATTAACTCTCTCTCCCTTTTCTGGGGATGGCTACTTTCTCCGAAGCTACTCAAATGTACAGGTGGGATTTATTAGCATCCCTGATTTTTATTGCTCCTGAGGGCACATTTGGTTGGCTGAGGTAGTGTACAGTTGGCTTAATCAAAAGTATTTTCCCCTAAAATTGGAATTAGAAAAGAAAAAGATACAGAGACAGAGAAAGAATTCTGTTTCTCAGAGGTATTCAGTGGCTATGATTGTCATCATGTGGGCCAGCAGTGCAAAAGTCTATTAGTGGAAACAAACAATGAAGCAGCTGTTAGAAGTGGACACATAGATTGAGAAGGCTCTAGATCTGTGTGCTCCTCCTAGAACCTATTGATTCACATGTTCTGCTTCGGGACCTTTGTCTTCCATTACCCAGTCTTGACTCTTTGATTACTAATTGCCTTTTGTTTAAGTTAGCACAGATGAGTTTTCTTTAACTTGCAACTAAGGGTGTTAGTGTAAAAACTAAACTGCAGCCATCGAGGTCATCTCTGTTGGTTTTCTAGATCTCTTGAAAGAAAGTACCATAAACCAAGCCTAAACAGAAATTTATTGTATTTTCAATATTAGTAATAGTATACACAGGTTAGGTTTTTGCAGAAGCTTCTGCCTTGTGAGACAATCTTTTTCCAGGATCTTTCCCTATCTTCTCTTCTTGTCACCAGAATATTTAAGGTCATAACATATCTGTGGTACTCTGCTGTCAGTCATTAGAAAAGAGCATTTCAGGAGCAAGATACACTTCAATGGGATCAATGGTATCAACGATATTAGTGGGTCTGCCACATAATTAAAATTTTAAAGATCCAATTGTTTGGAGCATACCAGCACTTTTTCTCCAAAGTAAAGGGTGTATTTCATCTTGTACCTATCACCACTAATCAGGAAGTGCAGCTCCTAGGAGCTCCCTTCACTGTAGCATCTTCCACATTGGGGAATCCTGCTTTGACTCATTTATTGAGTTTAGTCTATCAGCTTTGAGAGAAGCCCACAGTGAGAAAAAGCTCTGCAGCAGTCAACACCACAGTGTAGATCCTGTGACATTAGGGGTGCATTTTTCAGGAAAATAGAGCATGGCAACTTTAGGGTAAACATCAAAAAGAGAAACTCTATGTAGAATTACTATGAAAAATCCCCTAGGATTCTAGTGTATGGCTATGTCATGTGCAGCAGAAAATTTTACACCACTTGAAAAACAGCAGGTAATTGATTGGAGTTCAGAAAAGTAAGCTTTTTTTTTTTTTTCATGAATGGTAAGCTTATTATGTGGTACATGCAAAATCTGGGTAGCTACTCCATTATATCTCTACTCACTGGTGGTTTTGAAAGTCAATGATGAACAGAAACCTGGACAATGGGAAGAGCTCTACGTGGTGCTCATCTACTTTGGAAAAAAAAAATGTCACCCATAGTACAAATACATATGGACTCACAGGCAGGAACAAATAGCTTTGACTAACTATACTCTGATGAAAAATTGAGGCATTATAGAGAAAGAAGTCCGAGAAAGAGACATATAAATGGATCTATTGAAAAGACATGTTGTGCATTTCATTGTCTACAAGAATCCACCATGCAAAAGGCAATGTCTATTCAAACTCCAGTTTTTCAGGTGGGGCAGTATTCTGGCAGTGTTTTGAACTACTGCAAAGGCTCTCATCCATCAGTGTCTTCTGAAATCTGTGCTCTCCAGGTGTTCACTTACTGTGGCCAAATGGAGCTGAGGCCAGGTTACGGCTTTCTGCTGGTTTCACAGTCCACACCAAGGTCTGCCTGCCTATTACTTAATGTGTAGATGGACAAGATTCCTCTTGGGTCTGTACGGTGCTGAATCTCATAACTTCCACAGAGGCACTTTTGTTACGGGAGGGTGCCAGTTATTAAAAGGGGAACAAAATGGAGGGATATCTTATGCCACCATGATACTGATGTCACTCTGGTCTGTTAATATGAAAGATTGGAAAAGAAGAGAATACATGTGAGCAGATAGATTTCCATTCCTCATTTTATTCTAGTCTCAAACAAAACTTTGAAATAAGGAAAATAAGCTAATTTTAATGACAAAAACAATATAGTTTATCTAAACCTGTCTGTAAAGACAATCTGGACAAAATGAACACAGTTAATGGGGGGCAGTTGTCTGTCCCATGGATTCAAGACATTGATACATCTGTGGCAAGTATATCCCAAATGTGGAAGTAAGTCTCTGGCAATAATCCTTGATGGCATTAATATTTAAATTTAATTGCTCTTGTTTGAATCTTCAACCAAGTACAATTTGGGGGGAGGTCAACATAAATAATCTTATTACTGATTATTGTCAGGTTTTTAATATTCATCTTTATTAATTTCATCATGATACACATATGAGAAACTTTGGATCAGGGACAGATTTCTCTTAAGTGGCACATAATACATTTTACATCTATTCCGTCTCTTGTGCTATGCTTATGTGTAGTGTGATGTCATGAGTGCAAAGCCAACTGTCCTACATGAGTAGCCAGATGCCCCATAGGGTAGGAACAAGAGAAATTATCCTTCTCTGCTGATAAAGGGTAAGAAGGCAGTTCCCCTCCTCCCTTCTTGAAGGCCGTCCTAGAAAATATAATTAACTCCAAATGTTTGGTATATGAGTAAAATCTCTCCAGGAGCCAGATAGGCCTTGGTGTTTCTGGATTTGTGACCAAGCAATGTCTCCAAATTCTGGACTTTATCCCTTTTGACATGCAAATACTAGATAGACATTATTCCAGCCTTCCTGGTACCTTGGGTTTTAACCTTGAGTTATGGTCTAGGTTGTAACCATTTGGCATCTCAAAAAAGAGAATGAGAAGTTTTTATTATCATTTTGATCAGAGTCATTAATTAAACAAATGGCTACACATCTAAATTTTATGATAACTGAAGATGTTTCTTAGGCAAAAGAAAGCATTCTCTTTAAATTTTAGAGAACATGTGATTCCATTGCCAGAATTGAGGGCTTTTTGAAGGAGCAGAGAAAGTTTATTTTCCCAAAGTTATGTAGATTGAGATTACAGGTTTTATATTCATGTCTATCAGTTTTGTTAATATAATTCAACAATTAGAGAAAGATGCACTCATCCTATTTTCAAAAAATAAATATCTGACTCCACAATGGTGAAACAAAGACCCCAGTCAGGGAAATTTATTCATTTAAACATCACCTTGTTAAACTAAATTAAAAAATACATATCAGTTGGTGAGTTAACTGGATTAATATTTAAGACAGCAGACTGCACTTTTTTTGCTAAAAAATTTAGTATATTTGACTTAGTTGTATTTTTGGCAAAATTGACCACTAATGTTATTAGACACTTTTTAATTTATTTTTTTAATATTTTTTAACGTTTATTTATTTTTGAGACAGAGAGAGACAGAGTACGAGCTGGGGAGGGGCAGAGAGAGAGGGGGAGAAACAGAATCTGAAACAGGCTCCAGGCTCTGAGCTGTCAGCACAGAGACTGATGCGGGGCTCAAACCCATGGACTGCAAGATCATGACCTGAGCTGAATCGGACTCTTAACTGATTGAACCACCCAGGAGCCCCTAGACACATTTTTAGTGTTAAAAACTACATGCAGCAATTTTTTTAAGTAATCACTTTTAATTTTTACATTGAAAAACGGTTTAGCATCTTAAATTTTGATGTGTCTTACTGAATTACTATAGTATTATTACTAAACAATATAACGTTTAAGAAAAAGTAATATCTATAAGGTTTGGACACACAGCAATGGCCAAATTAGATGTAAGATTTTCATAGGTCTTTAAATAGTTTAAATAATTCACATTTATATATGTTAAAAAGAGCAGAAAGTATGCAAAAAAGTTATTTTTTTTAAATATAATTAAATGTTGCCTGAAGAACTTGATGGAAGTTCTTCTTGATTGTTTGAAATTGGAATATATATTTGAAGACTGAGGACAAATCAAGAAACAAGAAACGTCATGTAATAAACATTTTTAAAATCATATGTGTCATGTAGGAATTATTGCTGACAGAGGAAAATTAGTTAACTTAAAATTAATATGTAGCAAAAAATACAAACAAAATTCAAAATAGCTGGAAAAAGGTAAATTTAGCAAATTGACTGGGTAAGTTTTCATGGGTGTGTCAGAGAAGTAGAATTTTATCATTAATAGTAATTTCCTAGCTTGAAAAAAAAAGGCAGGAGGTAAGACAAACATATCTGTATCAGCCACATTTCTATAAAGTCAAACTATGAACTTTAAATTGGAAGAAACTGAAAATATTCCTTTTTCATTGATCTAGAAATTGAAGTCAACTTTTCTTTCAAAAATCAGATTCAGTAAATATGTTGAAATAACAACCAAGATCAACACATTTCCTAAAACTGTTAACATGGACACTATGCACAAATCAACCTTCAGTTTTTTACCAAAAGAGAAATTTTTTCACAATTTGAGAAAGGAGTCTGCATGCTGAAGAAGATAAGCCATTCATCTATTCTTATTATGATTTTTGCTCTCATATTTTCTACGGTATATTGAGTTAAAATTAGCTTTCGATGGCTTTTGTTTATTTTGCTTATGTTTTGTTTGTTTTGTTTATAGTGTAATTGTATATATCACAAATCCTTAATTAGTAACTAAAGCATAGTATCATCACCTTATCAGCAGTGAGATAGAGGCTACTAAAAGGGTTGGGAACAGTATTGTTTAAAAGAATATGAAGCAGAAGCATAAGATTTCTCAAAAACACTATTAAATGATAGAAAAAATAGAGCAACGTCTTCAAATGTGATTTTCAGCTGGAATTACATATTCAGCCAAAATATTAATCAAATGTAAGACATAAAAATACTTTTAGTTCTAAAAATACTTGGAAAAATTACTCATATGTACCCATTCTTTGAACACAATCCAAGAAAACAAAAACAAAACAAATACACAAACAAATGAAAAGGAAAAGGGGAAGTAGAACATACTATCTAAAGCCCTGTAGGGAAGTCAAAGGAAGTATGAGATCAGAACCATGAGGCCAAAGTGCAACCATCTGATGTGTAGTTGAACTTCGTCCTAGACTAGAGCAGAGTCCAAGAAGTTAGGCCTATGGAACCATAGATCTTTTAAATCAGTTTCTATTTAAAAGTATAGTTCTTTTCCTTGCCAAGTTTGTGGTTTGTGACCTGTTTAAATATATATTCTTTTGATTGGCCTACAGAGACATTAAAAATATCTTCAGTAATTCATTGAAAAGTATGATACCATTAAATGTTTTGGTATGTACTTGCTGATTTTTCATAGATTTCTCTTTAACAATATCAACAAAATGACAGGTGTGCGGGATAGTCGACATGGTCAGGACTGTCCACCATTTTGAAATAACTTTTCTTCTATTTGGGAATATTCTCATGTTATGAGTTTCTGTTCCCCCACGTCCATTTTTTTTTTAAAAGTCATGTTTCTGGCCATCCTTTAGCTATGACAAATACAGATTACCTAGGTTTTAATAATTAAATGTACTTATAAAAGTGTAGGATTAGGAACAAAGTGAGCAGACAAAATCTGGACAGAACTTCTATTATTTTGCTATCAAAGAGTGTTAAATGTGACAGTGATAGTGAATTCCCAGTAGTTACAAGTGGAGACTTTTACAACATTTAATTTCTGTAGGTGAATATCACTTTAGGGAATTAAAATAGTAGAGTGGTAAGTTTAAACATGAATAAAAATCAATCTCTGAGTCCATAGAATGTTTCCAGGAAAATTATTTCTTGGCTCAGATTCTTTGTCATTGGAATGATCTTTCCACATATTTACATAAAAGTGATATTGTTTAATCTATTTTCCCCTATTTAAGTGGCTGCTGAAATATCAGATATCAGCATTTTGACTTATATTGGTATTTAATATATTCTCAGAATATAAGGATTGAAAATTAAATAATTTATATGGATTTTACTTATGTTGTATATATTTAAATTTAAAGAGCTAAAATTATAATTTGTGCAGAGATTTTTTTTACCTCTTTCTATTTCTAAAAATTTATCATAAGTTACTGTCAGAAAAATAATGTTTGAGAATATTCATAGAGTTAATAAAATAGTTATGCATTAGAACATTGCTTTATTGAATGACTGACCATGAAAACTTGAAATCATAAACCAGCAATACTATTATGTATGGCAAAGACATCCAAGGGGTTGATAGGGTTCCCTAAAATTGAGAATTATATTTACTTATAGAAATTGTACTTTTATTTTTTTTTAATATTTTATTTATTTCTAGGAGAGAGAGACAGCATGAGCAGAGGAGGGTCAGAGAGAGAGGGAGTCACAGACTCTGAAACAGGCTCCAGGCTCTGAGCTGGCAGTCAGCACAGAGCCCGACACGGGGCTCGAACCCACGAACCGCGAGATCATGACCTAAGTGAGAGTCGGACGCTCAACCGACTAAGCCACCCAGGTGCCCCTAGAAACTGTACTTTTAAATAGCAAAATATATCTAAAAGCAGGGCTACACAAATTTGCTACACAAATAACAGCTGAAGTGATCATTTTTTCTCCCACTTTTCAGTGGAAATTCTCATTGAGTATCAAGTAGAAGGGGTTTGATTTTTAGGTCACATCTCTCTTTTAAAGAGACTTCAGATTTGTCACAATGCGGACTCCCCCTTAGTGGAGAATCTAGAAATGGGACCTCATCAGGGAGGAATGGGGGAAAGCCAACATGATCTGGTTATCAAGTGGGGGAATTTTACCTCACTGGATGCCATCAGACTTACTTGAGATATGATTGAGTAAATGCTGTGATGTACTGAGTCTTGTCCTCCCCACTCACTTATGCACTCCTCTTTTCCTTAAACATTTCTCAGAGAGCCTGGGTGGCTCAGTTGTTTAAGTGTCTGACTTCAGCTCAGGTCAGGATCTTGTGGTTCATGGGTTTAAGCCCTGTGTTGGGCTCTGTGCTGACAGCTCAGAGCCTGAAGCCTGCTTTGGATTCTGTGTCTCCCTCTCTCTCTGACCCTCCCCAGCTCCCTCTCTCTGTCTCTCTCTCGCTCTCTCTCTCAAAAATAAACATTAAAAAATGTTTTAAAAGTAAATAGATATTTCTCAAATAATGAATGATTATCCTTTCAGCTTTAAAATATATATTTACTCCAAGAAAGCTTTCTGTTGCTACTTCCAGGCATTGAAACTCATTTCTCAACCTTGATAGTGTGAGGTGAGGTATGGAGAGTACCAGGAATCGAGAGGTGGTGTTAAGTAGTCCAAAGCTTTTTTAGGTAACTATTTAACATGAACTCTAACAGCAAGTGTAAGGAACTTAAATATGAAATATACTGAATTGTGTTATATATACTGAAAATCTTTACTCAGAACCAGAATGGGTGCCAAGAAAATTTGAGTCTATGCATTCTCATTTCTCCTTAATTATTATAGGAGATGAAAGGAACAAGGCTAGTTTGAATTATTTTCTTGTCAGTCATGTGAGAAAAAAGAAAATTCTCTTTAGGAATACATTTCTTTCTCAAATCCTTTGTAACTGGTCTTTTGGGAGACTAGAGAAGCTATAATATGGAAAAATAATAATAACAACAACATCTTCACAACACTCTTGAAAACGCCAAAAGTATTTAGAACTCAAAATTACATCTTCTGATGACGGCAAGTGTAGGAATAACATAATTTCAACAATCTTTCTTTTATGAGAATTTGGTCACATTGGTGATATTTATCTTCTCAATGGAATTAATATTATTAATTGTATTAATATGAGTTCCTACCTTTTTTAGAAAAAGATATTGGAATGCATCATTGGTCTAAATTAAATTTTAAAATAACAATGAATAAATACAGAGTAACATGGTTATACTTTAATGTTTTTAAAGTTTGATATATTTTATCATTTTTAAAAAATTAATGTTTTATGTATTTCTGAGAGAGAGAAAGAGAGAGAGACAGCGTGAGCAGGGGAGGGTCAGAGAGAGACGGAGATATAGAATCGGAAGCAGGCTCCAGGCTCTGAGCTGGCTGTCAGCACGGAGCCCGACACGGGGCTCGAACCCACGAACCGCGAGATCATAACCTGAGCCGAAGTCGGACGTTTAACCGACAGAGCCACCCAGGCACCCCAAAAGTTCCATATATTTTAAAACTTGATTGCTGATAAATCTTGCAAAAACCAATCAGAACTCAAAAGAGACAAGTTAGTTTGCTTTAAAAAAATAGAGTTCAAAGGATCACTTTAAAGAAAATATTAAATGGAATGATGCTTCTTTGATTTCCAAACAACTCATTTATGCTAGATACGCTTCTTACATCATTTAGTGGTACAAGTATACTTCTACATTGTTTGCAATAGTCATCTTATTTATCACTTCACTGAAGCTTTATTAAAAGGTTTAGTTTGATGGGTTTTTCTCTCTCTAAACTCACATAAAAAGGCTTCAGAAGTTGAAAATAATTCATCACTGATGAATGATCAGGGTAAATTGCATTGGCTTCAGAGTTCTTTTAGACATAAAAATACATGGCTAATAGCCAGTTAGCAAACATCAACTGAAAATAAAATATAAATGCGGAAGTTAACCAATTAAATATTTTTGCATTGGTTTTAACAAGTGCATAAAAGTAACAGGAAATAGAATATTTCTAACATTGTTAAAAATTATTCTGGGGGCTCCTGGGTGGCTCAGTCGGTTAAGTGTCCGACTTCAGCTCGGGTCATGATCTCACAGTCCGTGGGTTCCAGCCCTGGGGCAGGCTCTGTGCTGACAGCTCAGAGCCTGGAGCCTGCTTCAGATTCTGTGTCTCCCTCTCTCTCTCCCTTTCCCCTACTCACTCTCTGTCTCTGTGTCTCAAAAATAAAATAAAGACATTAAATAAAAGAAATTTTTTAAAATTATTCTGCCCCTTTTTGTCTACATATTTGTATATGCATACTTAAAACACTAAAATAAAATCTAATATCTCCCTAGAGTGCTCAAAACTCCAATTAGCAGAATTACTTAATGATTCTGTTATATTAATATCATTTTGCCACTTTAAAATGTGACCTCTTAGAGACCATTGAATATTTCAATAAATTTTGTTTTTGTAATGAAACTGGAAGACCTCATTCCAAATGTTTTTCTTCTGTGGCTAAGGATTTGTTTCTGGGTGGGAAAAAGAGGGACAGAAAGAGATGCAGATTATGGCTCTTGTCTACTAAGACATTACATTGGATTGACATAGACAGAACAATGATGTATCTATAATTCTTTCTAATGTAAGGATGTTTGTTCAGGTTTTGACTATTGGGAGCACAAAGGTGGAGCAAGGAGAAGAAGGGTTCAGGAGAAAGTCTAATTTTCTGGCTGGGAATTGGATATGAAATCCTTGTTAAATAATTTTAAAATATTAAAGAGAAGTTAGGGAAAAAGTCTTATGTAATTTCATGGATCAGAGACACTCTCACATCTGTAGTGGTCACTTCATCTATCTGTGTCTATCTCTGTGTCTATTTATCCATCCATCCATCCATCCATACCTTTTCCTTTATAAAAATATCTGTATTTGAAATCATCTTATTTATATATGTGAATGCTGTTTTTGCTTTACAGTGTAATTATGTGAACCTTTTCCCATAGCATTAATACCTTGAGAATATGATTTTAATGTCTCTATAGTATCTAATCTTATGTGAAAAGTATAAAATTATTTTATTTTCCACCTGATTAATATTAGTTTTTTTTATACTAATTATGATAAATTATTTCTAAAAATTTCTTATCAACATTTCTAATTATCAAAAAAGAATAAATTATTAGGAATAAAACAATTCTTCATATGGCTTTCCCACCTACACTAATGAAAATTTAAACCACTTTATTCCCCTATCTACTGTATATGTATATGCCAAAAGATAGTTTCATTTTTAAATGTGTAATACAAAGCTTCTTATTAATCATGTCGTTTTTGCATTTATATCTTTGTTTTTCAGCACAGTGCCTTAAGTACAGTAAATACTTGACAATGTTTGTTTCCTTAAATGGTTTCTCTAGCATACGCCACCAAATTGGAGATGATACGGTTAAGTGGTATTTATTGGGATGATTTTATCTAGAATTCTTCCATTTCACAATCTTGTTATAAATCGATTATACTTAATTTTTTTAAATGAAAGAGTCTCTGTGCCTTATTTACTAAAAAAAATATAAAACTAAATATCATGCTAACTCCAAATTTGAATTGAGTTTAATAGTAAAAACATTCAATATAATGTCATCATTTAATTCAATTTCAGATAGAAAGATCTTTTATCTATCTATATATATTATCAGATATAAAGGTAAAATATAGATATAGATATATATTTAATGTGCCTTTCCAAGACATTTTGCATAAAAGTCTGGTTTATTGACTTTTATAAAAAACAATCAGAAAATCTCTACAACAGGAAAACACTCTTGACACAGTAAGAGTTAACCAGAGCTGAGTAGGGCTTGCTCCTTATAGACAGTATCCTAACTGTTTACTTTCATTTATCTTTCGTACGGTGTTGGTCCAGGAAAAACCTTCAAATTAGCCATTTCTAAGCTATATAATTCCAAAGCAACTAGTTTTACGGGAGTTTACATTAATTGATTTATTTAAAAGTAAATAAAAATGATTGCCTAATTGGTTATTTTATTGTGCCTGAAACACAGGTATGTGCTTTCTAAACTCAAGAAATCTTACTTAACACTCTAATATGTATCCTCTATTCTCTGTATTCCTCATATACCTTATTTCATATAATTCCTATAATATCCATTCAAAGCATGATATAAGTAAAGACTTGAAGGCTCGTAAGGAGAGCTACTATTATATCATGTCTAATATTGTGCTCTAGTATCTCTAGATGTCCCCTTTGCCATGCATTCCTGCATATAAGAAAAAAGAACTCCGGCATTTCATCTACTACTATAAAAAGTAAGTTATGTTAAGTATAAGATCCTTTAGAAGTCTGAAACTCAGGATGACAATTATATGAATTTGAGTTTATTTTCCTTCTCTTTGGTGATGCAATAGGCTATCCCCAGGTAGTTTAAATTGGTGTCTTGGCAAGGCTCTTGGATTGGCGAATTGAAAAGTTTGGCAATTTTGTAACCCCAACATGCAATGAGAAAACTGTAACAAATTGTCAAAAACTACTATTTGAGGGTTTTCTAAGTTGACCAAAGGCACACAACAGAGATTCATTTGTTTAAGAAAAGCTATCGAACATTAGGTCAAAACCCTGGAAGTCATAGCAGTCTTAACTGGACCTCCCTTATTTTCCTCAGTCCCAACTCTTCGTGTGTAGTATTTCTGCCTGAATAGACAAGCTGTGAAAATCAGCAGCTTTGCTGCTGAAGGGTGCTCACTTGGTTTGGAGTGGAGCATGAAAATACCTTATGCCTGAGGCTTTGTGGGAAAAAGTAGCAATATCAGTGGCAACCAAATGGGAAAGACCAATGTTGCAGGAAACTGAAGTTATAGTCTTGGTTTGGTGAAGTTAGCAGCTGGAAGACTATCCAGAAATTTAACAGGAAAAATCTGAGAAATGAAACTGCAAAAATGAGCCTCAATAAGATGCTGTATATCTGTATATATTGTACACAAGTTAGGGAAGCGTCAATGGCTGAATATGAGGCCTTGCATAGATATAGAAGAGATATGAGATGGCCTGGAGAAAAGTAAAAATCGAAATAGACATTCTAAACTGCTTGATTTTTTCATTTGCAGTTCCATCCTACACAAGATCCATTAACAGGAAATGGAAATCTTAATTTGCTTAACATGTTTAACGTCAACTTTTGACTAATTATGAATGACCTCTAAGATCTACTGGCACCAGGCTGACCTCTAAGAAGACAGACTTAAAAGTTAAAACAAGAATAATAAAAATTAACCAGTGATATCGCATCTGTACTCAGTGATCTCTATATCTAGAAAACTATCCTTAGAAATATATATATAATTAATCCACCACATAGATGATCTATATAAAATGTGTGTAATAAAGGCAGTATTTTAGAATTGTACTTGTATAATTAGTTACTATTTATAACAGTATTAATAATAATCGAGAGTTAATAAACAATTGTTTAATATTAAAGATAGTACACTGTTGGGGTTGTAGTTCCCACAAGTGACTTTCAGAGAACCTCAAAGTACATCAGGCCAGGCATCTGAGCCTGGACGTTGTCTCTACAATTTGCCATCTCTCTTATAAACATTCAACGTGAAGGCCCTGTGTTACCCACAGGTTCACAAAGGAGCCTAGGTGGCTAGATGTTGTGCAGAAAAGCAGAAGATGAGTGATATTTTCACTTAGGTATTTATTTGTGAGGAAGCTGATCTTGTTTATGAAATCATAAATGATATATTTCTGTTATCTGTGGCAGCTGGCAGAAGAGAATAAGTTGTCCTTTAAAAGCTTGCCTGTAAACCCACCTTTCTAGAGTGTCACCAAATACACCAATCCTCACAAATTGTTTCCCAAAAATGTTTATGAAATATTCTAATATTATCTTTATATAATTTTAGGTATGAATGATTTACCTATGCTCAAGGAAGAATATATACGTTTATGAACAGTACATTTTGAAGTAGATAAAATGAAGGAAATTCTGATGGTAAGATGTCTGAGGACAAAGTAAGAAACCAGGATGAGAAAAACAAAAAACTATTATGCATACTTGCATATATGTTAATAAACTTGTTTTCTAGAACTTATTCAGATGTTCATGATAATTTTTCAGATAAGAAATTAGTGCAGCTTTGAATTTATTATGATTAGATCACACAAAGCTGCATGTAGGTCCACTTGCTGATCAGAGATTATGTGATCACCTGGAGAAAACAAAAGAGACTTTAGAGATAACAGAAATGGAGTTTCACTGAAGATGTGCAAGAGTGAAAACCTTGCCGTTTTATATTGGGGGGGGGATGAAAATTTAGTCACAATGGAGCTTTAAGAAAGAACACTGCCGTCTACTCTCATGAAAACTGGGTATACTGAAATTCTATGTATAGCAGCATTTCTAAATAGAGGTATGTGGAGCAAGTGAGAGAATGTGTATGGGCAAAAAAAAATCATAAGGATAGCATAATTTTTAAAAAGTAAAGGCTTAGGGTGCCTAGGTGGCTGAGTCGGTTAAGCCTCTGACTTTCGCCCATGTCATGATGTTGCAGTCTGAGAGTTCGAGCACCGCGTTGGGCTTTGTGCTGACCGCTCAGAGACTGAAGCCTGCTTCGGATTCTGTGTCTCCCTCTCTCTCTGCCCCTCCACAGCTTGCTTTCTCTCTCTGTTTGTCTCTCTCTCTCAAAAATAAATAAACATTAAAAAATTACTAAAGTAATGGATAGCATTATTTTTAAAATAGTCCAGGTAATATTTAAGTGTATTTGATAATTTAGAAATACCTAACAAGTTCCTGAAACTTCATGAGACAGAAACAGGCTGGCAATTAGAAATGCTTGAACTGATTCTTGGCCTTCATATCTGTTCAAATCACTTTTAAATGTGACACTCTTTGAAAAAAAATTGTAAGTTTCTAATGAAAAGGGAGAAAAAGAACACTGAGAAATTCTGTCTCTTTTTTTTAATTGCACTCTTGCTATATTTATTTGTTAAGTCTAACATCAGAGTAAGGTGTTAAACCTGCAATGGCATGCCTTATGTTCTTCATCAATTAACTCTGAAATTACTTGTCATCAGAATCCTTTATGTTTATGCAAAATCACCAAACTAAAATGCAAAGAGGAGGTGAGATGGAGGTCTATATGACCCATAGATTGGTTGTTTTCTTTTTTTTTTAGATTGGCTGTTTTCTTATGATTAATTTTTGAAATCAAAATGTACACTTTTCAAAATGTAAATTTTGAAATTTTTGTAATGTACATTTCAAAAATTTAATAAGCACATTTTAATGTTTTAATGATTTTTTAAAAACCAAAACCTACAAACTTTACAAAGTCATATCTACCTTGTGGCCTTCAGTGTGAAGGTTACCTATTGTACTATTAGATACTGTGCATCCTTCATAACTAAAAAAGTCCTTAAAAGGAACAATTAACAGATTTATATACATATACTAAAATTTCTGTAACTACTTCACAAATATAGGGTTGGAAAAAGACTTTAGTGATTACTAAGATTAACCTACTATTACATTAATGAGAACATTAAGAATCATAAACTTTAAATATTTTGATCAAAGTGTAATTAGTTTTAGAACCTATAAATATGTACCTCCTATCCTACTAAACAACTACTTCTCATCCTGGGATCTGTGGACTCATGTGATCATGCAGAATCTCTCAAGGAATTCAGTCTCCTGTTGGATGTGTTAGTCTTCTCCAACACTAATCTGTCCCACTGTAAGTGATCCTATTTTAATAAATATCAATAAATGGTAACTGAATTTGCCAGTTGTTCAGGCTAACAATGGTACATTTTTTACTTCCATTATTATTTAATACCACACAAGACATACATTAGAAAATTCCTTGATCTATACCAGGGATCAGCAAATTTTTCCTATGAAGAACAAGATTGTAAATGTTGTAATCTTTGCAAGCAATGTGATCATTGCCACAATTACTTGACTATGATGTCATAGTATGAAAGAAGCTATGGACAGTACATAAAAAAACAAGAGTAGTTGTGTTCAAATACAAGTTTATTTGGAAGACTGACATTGGCCCTGATTTCAACGAAGGGCCAAGGGCTGTAGTTTGTCAACCCTTTGACAAGTTTTTAAATGCATCTTGACTGTATAAACCTATTCTTAGCATATCTACCTCTATCTCCCTTATATTTCAAAGCAAGTATTATAATGTTATCCCACCTGGTCTCTGAATTCAACACACAAATTCAAATGCACTGAAAGATCTTTGTAAAATTACATTTTGATTCAATTTTTTGAATAAGTGGAAATTCCTTGTGATTCACAAAGCAAAAAATAGAAAAAGGTACATTCAGTGGATCATGTCTGTGTATATTTCTTGCTTTACCTTACAAACAGGTAATCACTGTTATTATTTTCCTGTGATTTCTAAAATTCTAAATAGATTGCAAACATGAACTGGTGTTTAATAAATGATAGCAGACATATAAAATAATCCTCTCTGTATCTTTTCATTTATTAATAAAGGGTATATAGTTTTCCATTTTGTTATACCATGAGCACATTTATTGTTTTATTATGGCTGTATTATGCTCCAAGTCATTGGCATTTAGTCAACAAGTTGCTTTCAAAGAGTGTTTAGGATGTTTTATCATCTTTTGTGATTCAAAATAATATTACACTATGGGGAATCTGGGTGACTCGGTGTGTTAAGCACGTGACTTGATTTCAGCTCAGATCATTATCTCACGGTTTGTGAGCTCTAGCCCTGCATCCAGCTCTGTGCTCATAGCACAAAGTTTGCTTGGGATTGTCTATCTGCCTCTTTCTCTGTCCTTCCCCCGCTTGCTCTCTATCTC
This sequence comes from Crocuta crocuta, assembly GCF_008692635.1. NCBI lineage: Eukaryota > Metazoa > Chordata > Mammalia > Carnivora > Hyaenidae > Crocuta > Crocuta crocuta. The sequence goes on from NW_027528805.1 coordinate 523,075, forward strand.
TCAAAATAAATAAGTAAACATTTCAAAAAAATAATGCCACATTGAATATTATTACACTTATTTATATATGGGCATAGTATTACCTTTAAATATATAACCTATATACAATATATTTATTTACATGTATAGTTATATATACATTAAATATAAATATATATATTTATAATTTATATAGNATATATTTTTGTTTATTATAATATATATTTTAAGAATAGAAACTGAGAAATTACCTCTTAATTTGATTTTTGAGATTAAAGATCTTTTGAATCCACAATATTATTTTGATGAGAAAAACTAGTAAAGCTAAGAAGGGCAATTAGAGTTCAGCAAAATATTAATTGTGACATTAAGTCTACATTGTTAATTTTAATATTATTAACTTTATAGTGTTTATAATTAATTTCTGAATTACTTTTGTTATATAG
>NW_027528805.1:523546-618519 GCF_008692635.1 Crocuta crocuta
TTCATACCTAGATCTATGTTTTACATTTCTTAAGAACTTTAAAATAAATGATTAAGTCCGATGCAAAGTACCACAAGTTTACATACAGATATATATCTATATTTTTTCTATTAAAAGATAACTATATATTATATAAGTTTGACCAATACTGTCTGTGTACTTTTTTCCTTTCAATCGTTTATTTGTTAAACCAAAGGCCAAAGTATCTTTACCTTCAATGTATGTATCTCTGGACCATTTCTCTATAAATGCTCTTCAAAATGCTGTGAAAATAGTATTTCTGCTAATTTATTTAGAATCAAAACAAAAACAACAAAGAAAACCTTACTGAAAACTGTCTAAATTCTGATTTTTATTTTCTTTATCAGTTTGTTCATTTATTCATTTATTTTGAGACAGAGAGAGCAACAGAGAGAGCATGAGCCTGGGAGGGACAGAGAGAGAAAGGGACAGAATCTCAAGTAGGTTCCATGTTGTCAATGCAGAGTCTGATATGGGGTTCAAACTCAAAAACTGTGAGATCATGACCTGAGCGGAAACCAAGAATCAGAGATGCCCTACTGACTGAGCCACAAAGGTGCCTCTAAATTCTGACTTTTAAAGTCTATAAAAATCAGTAGTCTAAAAATAAAATCAATGCATTCTTTATATACAGACATGGAAAAAAAGCGATTCTATAATGTTGACATCCATGGAAAACTTCTGTTTTGTGTGTAAGTAAAATATGCCTGTATTTAATATAATAATTGGACATAAAATTAACATATAAATTCTACATATAAATTCCCAGAGAAGGGGCTCCTGGGTGGCTTAGTCGGTTAAGCGTTTGACTTTGGCTCAGGTCATGATCTCATGTTCTGTGGGTTCGAGCCCGCATCAGGCTCTGTATGGGCAGCTAGCTAGGAGCCTGGAGCCTGCTTCGGATTCTGTGTCTCCCTTTCTCTCTGACCCTCCCCTGCTCACGTTCTTTCTCTCTCTCTCTCTCTCTCAGAAATGAATACAATATTTTAAAAAATTAAAAAAAAATAAATTCCCAAAAGAAAGAGAATAAATACCATATTATTAATCCTGATTTCAAAGCTTATTTTCCCAAGTGAATAAAACGGATAATAGTAGGCTGCTAAGTTGTGTGTGTTTATGCATTAAAAATGTAAAATAACTTATAAAAATAAAATGTCATAGAATCCCAAGTTATTATTATTATTATCAATATTAAGGCAATTGAGTGGAAGGAAAAAGAGTGAGCTATTTAAATGTGTTGGACACTAATATAAGATATATAGCTTTTCAATATGTAGGAAATCAGCCATTTAGATACTGGAACCCCATAGTAGTAGATATTTAATTTTTCTTAATTTTCACATATTACTTGGATAATTCAAATTGTATAAGCTTGGACAAATTCTATAGTCTCACTATGATTTATTTTCTTAATCTATAAAATGAATGATAATTTATTCTCAAACAACTGTTAGGAAGTTTGAGTAACTTAGGAAGTACAGGATCCTCAGACCATTATTAGACACTGTGGAGAAGAAAGAATTCTGGAGCAGGAAAAAGGCATAATTTGGTATTTATTAGAAAATACTAGCCTTTCTATTTAATGTGGGCTTTCTTGTTTATTCCATGTGTAAGCTACAAAGATCCTATGCATCCATGTCTTATAAAATTGTATTTTCCAGTCCCTTTTTATATTGCAAACAAGGTAATTTGTTTTGCCATGAGTTCAAGATAGTCCAGTATCTACCCATTCTTAACATAGCAATATAAAAGAAATACATAAAGTATTATTCATTAAAATAATGCTTAAACAAAGAATGTGTATGAGATTGGCAACGCCAAGAGCATGACGCATTACTCTCCAGAAGAGTTGCTCCAACACATGCAACCAGACACATGATTCACAGTGGCTCCCGGCAAGCCAATGAGCACCTCTAGCTTGAGTGTTTCAGTTTTGAGATGACATCATCATTGCCAGACTCCTGACCTTTGCTCCCCCAGCTCTTCCAATGGTTTTGTAAAAGTACCCTAATTTCTTCTTTTTTAATTTTCATTTATAAATTTATTTATTTTTGGTAGAATGCAAGTGGGTGAGGGACAGAGAGGGGGTGAATAGGATCAGAAGAGGGCTCTGCACTGACAGCTGATAGCAGCGAGCCCGATGTGGGTCTTGAACTCACAAACACTGAGATCATGATCTGAGTTGAAGTCAGTTGCTCAACCTGCTGAGCCCCTCAGGTGCCCCATTGTGTGCCCTAATTTCTTACGGTTTCTGTCGGCTTGACCAAAAATTGCCTGTAATTTAATCATGTAAAAACAATGAAGTTAGTTGGTTAATCAGTTAATCAACATTAACCAAATTGTAATCAGAGGTAAAGTTCTGACTTATGAATTGCCTTATTTTATGAGACATGAAAATAGTAATATATCATTCATGAAAATATGACTTTATTGCCTATTTGGTTATTGCTAAATTACCATCCTATGTGCTTATGGTTGAGTCTTATTTTTACATAACACTGAAAAATAATAAAAAAATATGACAAGTTTTGATCCAGAGCACATTACTTACAATGTTATTTTGAGCACAAAATATTTATCATCTAAATAAAGGTCACTAAGAAATGTATTCCCTTTAACAGGGGAAAATATGTCCATCACTAAATCATCATTGATTCTTGGAAGGTATGAATAGTTTACAAATAAATTAACACAACAACAACAACAACAACAAAATAGCCAATGCATTTTACCTTCCTTTTAACCAATGATTTGTTCTTGGAGCTATATACACCACATAACTAAAAGAATCCTTAAAACGTAATCAAATACTAAAATTTACCTTTGAGAACCCTAAAGGATGTGTCAGACACATAAAGTTAAGACTGGTTTTGTGTAGAATCTCATACCACCTATAGAGCCCCCATGAAGAGATCTATTCTTTTTTTTTTTTATTGTTTTTATTTATTTCTGAGAGAGAGAGAGACAGTGTGTGTGAAAGAGAGAGACAGCGTGAGCAGGGGAGGGTCAGAGAGAGAGGGAGACACAGAATCTGAAACAGGCTCCAGGCTCTGAGCTAGCTGTCAGCACAGAGCCCGACACGGGGCTTGAACCCACAAATCATGAGATCATGACCTGAGCCAAAGTTGGATGCTTAACCGACAGAGCCACCCAGGCACCCATGAACAGATCTGTTCTAAATTTTATTTGCAAAATAAACCTGTTTTGCTTTGTTCAAATTAAAATCCTGTCTTGTTCAAATAAGGGTTAAACTATACCATTCCCACATCCTGTCTTACCTCATAATTTTCTTTGCTCAGTAAGAAAATGCATTGTTTAATGAATGAATGAAGCTTTTTCTTTTGCAGATTTCAGTGGAATATGAGGTTTTCCACTAAGCTTCTCTTGGTAATCTTGATCATTTTATTCAATGGAACCAAGAGACTTGAAAACATAACATACATTTCCTGAGTATTTAGTAATCAGAACCCAACCATTCTTTAGTCTCCATCACTGATGAGTCCACATGGTAATCTGAGATCTCAGAAAAAGTCTGTAGAGCTCACACCAACTGGATCTGGATAAATTTATCTTGTTATTCTAAAATTTTGTAGCCTTTAAGTCTGGAGTTTATTGTTTGTTTGTTTATATTTATTGTTGTGCTTTTGTGTCCATTGCTAGACTCTTAATCCTTTCAGAATTCTAATTTGAAAGAAAGTTGTGATAAAAATTTCTTTCTTGGTGAAGTACTGTCTTTCCACACTATCACTTTCTTTCACTAAGAAAATGGGAAATCCCAGATTCACTTGTCCTGTTCGTTTGTTTATATATATATATATATGTATATATATATATGTATGTATATAAGTATGTACTTTTTACCCTATTATAAGTGTTATAAGGGATTTTCCTGAGTACAACTGTGACAGTATATAGATCTGGACAATATTTAATGGCTTCCCCTGAGATCTAGCCAAAGAGGGATTAAGAGAAGGACAGCAAACAAAGAAATATACTTGCCTGAAGACATCGTTTGCACATACATAGGAATTTGTAAATCCTGCTCCTCTTGAAGGATACGAATCATGTATATGCAAGAAACTCAGAGTAGTCAAAGACTGTCCTGAATCTCTCTCATTCAGTAGACCCTGTAGGTACAGATCCACTCTGGATTGGAGAATACACTCATTCATTGATAAGCTCTAGTTAAACTTCTGCTTTGTTTAAATCAAGGTCAAAATCCTCTTTCCCCCCACAAACTCAAATAACTTCGCATCGTCTGTGTTCAGTAAGAAGCTAAATTTCTATATTTACAAGCACTTTCCCTTTAGTCAAGAGCAATTTTTAAAACATTTTAAATAAATTCAGCCCTTTTAAACATATATTACTGATTTGAGATTTCTGTCAACATTATTCATGTGCAACATCCATTTTGCGCTATTTCTAATTGATATGAAAAAAAAGAGTGTAAACTCAAGATAGCATATGACTAGAATGTGCTTCACTAGATGCCCCCTCAATTATACTGACTTGTCCTATTGCAGCCACCACGGGATACTGGTAAGAAAGTTGCTAATCGCCCTCTGGCATAGGAGGTACCAGCCTCTGGGTGAAGGCAGGAAAGCATCCCACCTGGTAAACTAAACGGTTTGTAACATAAAAATTCCAAACACCAAAGATACTTTTCAGAGCTTGTTTTTGGGTAATTTAATGATTGCTAGAATAAGTCACCCAGAAAAGAGATGAAATATTCCTCTCATGGAATCCATTCTGGCTAGAGAGTTGATCTGACACCTTTTTTTTAAATAAAGATTTTCTTTTAATTTTTTAAAATGATTATTTATTTATTTTTGAGAGACGGAGAGAGAGAGAGAGAAAGAGAGAGACGGAGAGAGCAAGCAGGGGAGGGACACAGAGAGAGACACAGAATCCAAAGCAGGTTCCAGGATCTGAGCTGTCAGCACAGAGCCCAACATGGGGCTAGAACCATGAGATCATGACCTGAGCCAAAGTCAGACGCTTAACCGACTGGCCCACCCAGGTGCCCGCACCTGGCATTTTTTATTCACCATGATCCTGACAACTCATATCGAATTCCTCACAGGGGAATCTTTTCTCATCTACAGGACTTGATGCTTTTTAGCTTCAAACTGGTGAATGGATGAGGGTCCTCCCAGAGAAAGGACCTTGGCCTCTGGACCCTATCCCGTTTTACCTGAGTAACCTCCTTTTGCTCTAGGGCCTCAAGAAACAAGAGCTTTTATTTCACTTCCTTTTCCATAAGTTGAGACTTAAGTTACTCATCAGAAAGGCCTAAATTGGCCCTTCCAATGACAATCCCATACTTACATAACGCAAAATAGTATCTAGTCTCTCTGAGTATGTGAAAATATTTATCTTTAAAATCATACATTTCCTTCTAGATAAATCACTTATATAGGCTGATTAAAGAATCCCTGGCATAAGCAACAGCAAATTAAGACTGCAGTTGAACCTCTATGCCACTGTGCTCCCCCGCTTCTTGATCCACGCTCCATGCGCACAATGATCCTCTCACCTATCTCCCTCTATGCAGTATTTGAGTACAGACAATTTGATAGCTTTTAAAAGCTTTTATCAAGTGCTAACACTATAAAGCGCTTACTTTCTTGAAATAAAAATAAGTCTTCACTCATGTACATGAGTGAAAAATACTTACTGAAACTGTCAGTTATTGTGATTTTTTTTTTCTGAAACACTTCAATTGCTTTATGTTTCAAATGAGACAACGACATTTACAAAATCCTCCTCCAAAGTGGATTTTTGCAAACAAATTACCCATGTGGGTTTTTAGGAATGTTTATGTGAATTCAATTTAAATGAGAAAACCAGAGAGATAAAGGTCAATGTGTCATAGAAAGAACTACTACTGAAATTTATAATTTAATTAGAGGATACAAGATTCTTTTATGAAATGGTCCCTTCCTTTTAAACATAAGAATTCAAAAACCATAGATTTAATGTTTGCTCAGTGAGATTAGTAAATGAGTAGAACTCATTAAACAGGTCTATAAATGTGAATGCATTATGTTGAGTTTTTGGTTTTTCCTCTCATATTATTTCTGTTAATAAATAAATCAACTTATTTCAAAGTAAATTTTAATTAAAGAGTTACATAAAAGATACATGCATTTTAATTTTTGGTATGCATAGTGTAGCAAAGCCATGGGATGATATTGTCCATTGTGATCTACCTAGGGTATAGGAAAATTGTGCTTTTCTTTGGCTTTCTGAAATTTGGATATAATAATTGACTTCTATTGGTAGAGGTGACCCATTAGAGAGGTGTTTTTGGAACTCCAGAGAACAGAAGCCAGTTGCAAGTCACATGCACGGCATGATAATTAATATCAATGTCTTTAGCCTGTATTCTGAAAGTTTCAATGCCTATTTTCTGTGATTGTATGTGGATATGCTCATAAATATATATAAATATATGAATATGAATGATATATATATACAGTTATAATAGATGCATATGTCTCTGTAACTCTGAATTTATGTTCAGAACAATAAAACTAATCTCCCTGATTCCACTATAAATTAATGTTAACTAGTGGACCACATCAAGGACTCAAATTTCCCTTAAGATCTGTGTGTCCCTTTTTTCTCTCAGTTGCTCCTGTAAGGTTATGCAAGCTGCTCTTCAATTTTCAAAAACTTTCAATTGTGTCTTTAAGTCATGGTTGGTCATCAGAGAGCACATTATATTCCAAGTCTCTTCTCTCCACATTCCCTTCTTGGTGGAAATGAAACTTGGACCTCTCTCGGGACACTATTCCTCATGTAGTCCTCAGAGATGGCTGCGTTCTTTTATACATTCTGCACGTAACACTCATGCTCCTCGTTGTTGTATTCAGGATATTCCTCATCTGTAGTCACGGAACTACCCCAGTCATAAATTTCCTTACACCAGATTATGCCACTCATAACCCATCCTTTTTACGGTCATAAACACTGGAATGCATAACTGAAAACCTCTGGGTGTTCCTGGCAAGACTCTGATTCCTCCTTTCTCCTCACCTTGCTGTCAATCTTATCACCACCGTCTCTCAGCTCAGTACCCATCATTCATAGGTGATTTTAGCACCTGCCTAATGGCCATCCACTCTAACACTAATATTGCCTTTATTTCTGATTAAAGACCAACATGTATAATTTACCTAATAACTTTCCTACTCAGTTTCTTGATCACTAGACTTCTAATAGTCATATTCTTCACTCTACTTCAGTTGTTGATTATCAGACAAAATCCCACCAAACAACATTGTTATTACGAATATCTTCAACATCCATAATCTAAATTGTAAGCATTCTGCTCTGAAGCAACAACTTTCTATCTTGTCTGTCAGTTTAACTTCTTATCATTTAGTTACATCCATCTGTAACTAAATGTGATGACACATTTACACCATCACTTCTTTTAATTATTTAAAATTGTTATTTAAATGCCCATGTTCTCAGTGAGGCTTTCTTTGCGTACCCCATGCAGAATTACAACTTTCTAGCAGCCTGGACTCCACATCTTTCATCTCAGTTTTATATTCAACCAAAACATCAATGGTGGATGCATTATAAAACTGATGATATGGGGAACCTGGGTGGTTCAGTTGACTGAGCATCCGACATTGGCTCAGGTCATGATCTTCTTGAGTTTGACCCCTGCATCAGGCTGCACATTGTGTGCAGACAGCATGCTTGGAGTTCTCTCTCTTTCTCTCTGCCCCTCCCCAACCGGCACACACTCTCTCTCAAGATAAATAAATAAACTTAAAACAAAACCTGATGATACTTAAGTTTCAAATCCCTCATTTACATTTCAAGTCCTTTTTTGCATAGCCCCTTCCAAGTCTGTCTTATTGAGTACTTATGATTTTTATTACTTCTCTTAGAAGTACCGTCAAATTCTATATGATACACAGGTAGATATATAGAGATATAATATTAAGAGACTACACAAATAGTGGATCTTCCCTTGCCCTTAACTTATCCATCATCTGTGTATATTGCTCCCCCTTCTGTTCCCTTATGTATTGTGTCTTTTCCCTGAGTAGAACGTAAGCTTCATAAGGACGGGCATTTTTGTCTGTTTTGGTCACTGTGATATCCCTAGTCCCAAAAAGATACTTGGAATATAGTAAATGTTTGCTGTATATACTATACTATACTTGGAATATAGTAAATGTTTGCTGAGTTAATTATTCTTTTTCATTTTTCGCCTCTATTGTAAATGTTGTTATTTTATACATTAAGACAGAAGTACAATTCTGCTAAACTGAGAGGTCAAAAAGGAGATAAATGCCAAGTTCTTAAGTTGACAGAATAGGAAACTTTTAAGGTATAAGAAACAGAATGTAAATAGCTTATGGAGCACCCCTGTCAAGAACACAGAACTAAAAGATACAACTGCTGTAAAGAGAAGAGAAAAATTATTTATGCTTAAAAAATGCAAAGGGATATGTAGTACAGTTGACTCTTCTCAGTGCAAAGGCAAAGTAGCAATTTGTGCATGGTTGCCTGGCAACGAAGCTGAGGAATCCATATAAGTGGAGAAAGTTCAAGGCAGTTTCACAGAGGGCAAAATCGTACTTCATTCAGAGTCAATTCTAATTAAGCAAAGTAGTATAATATAAAAGCACTGTATACTCTCCCATACTTCCTAAAGATAGTACAGGTATACTAGGACAGTTTATATAAAAGGTGAGAATACAGACGTCTTTTTTTTTAAGTTTCACTGTGTGACATCAGTAGAATACATGAAACAATGTGCATCTCCCTAAGCTCCAGGTGACTATTATTACAGATATCGAGGTGTCAAATTAACAATAAGAAAACAAGAGATTTTCCTAGAAATGATGCCCCATTTATTTAAAATCAAGAGCTTCTGAGGGCTATTGATGAAGCCAAAGGTTGTATGCCTATTCATAAAGAGATAAATTATCCAGTGATTAGAAAGAAAGAAAACTTAATAAATGTCCACTATAACATATGTATCTGTTAAAATGTCTTTTTTTTTTTAAGAAACCACTTCTCAAATCCACTGTATAATTCTGGTTATAGAAACCATGGGAATAGTGATTTCAAGTAATTCACCAATTTGGGAGATGCTTAGAGTAAGGTAAGAACTTTTACTTGCCATTAGAATATAGGAATATTTTGGACATGCATAAATGCAAGGCAGTGGGAAATTTAGGGTAAGAGAACAAGAGGAAAAAAAATCTCAGAACCCAGAAAAAATTACTTTGGCCAGGATAAATATATATGAAAGGATATACTAAAAAATATGGCTGAAATGCAGATTGTCATGAGAACAAAGGAAGATTATCATGAGACTCTAGTCTACAGAATTTGCATTGCTACGATAGGCTGAGAGAAAGTAATAAGAACATTTGAACAAGGATGTTAAATGGTAAAATCTGTGCTTCAAAAAGATAAGTCTGTCAGATGAAAAAATGCTAAACTGGAAATCAGAGAGAGTGAAGGAAAAGAGATGGTTAGGGAACTGTATTAAGACTCGGTAAGAATAATGAAATCCAGGATGAAAAAGATGGAAATGAGAATAAAGAGAAATTATCCCCACAGTGCTTGGCACGGGCTAATCCTCTCTTGTTTCCTCACGCTGGAATGATCTTTACATGTCTGGATCCTTCTCAGCATTTGTGTTTTATATCAAATGGCATCTTTAAAAGGCCTTTCTGACAGACTGCCTTCACAACTCTCACTTCATGGTCTTGTTTGATTGACTTCACAGTAACTACCTTTTTCTGAAGTCCCTTGCTTATTTTGGTTTTATCCATTTACAGTCTTTCTCCCCTGAAACCACTCACTAGAGTCTTAGCACCAAAGAACCAGGGTGCTTTTCTCTTAGTTCACCTCAGATCCACAGTGTATTGAAGAGTCCCTGGGATGTTCTAGGCACTCAGTAAATGTATGTTGAGAAATAAATGAAAGAATGGATAGCAAGCACTCAGTAGATGATTGTTGAATACATGGGAACACCTCCAGGATGAATAGAGTCTTATGAGCTCATGGAGCTTAGATTATAACAAATTATTTATGATCTAGTCAATAACAAAATGTTGGATTGTTGTTGTTTAATCCTAAATTAAGGTTGTAGAATTTTAAACGGATTTTATGAGAGATTCCGACTGCAGTGAATAATTATTGTGCATGTAGTTGCATCTGATTTTCAAAATCACCAACTCTTTAACCTGTCTAAATTGCTCCCCTTACCTGAACATCCAGTTCCCTTATTTATAAAATAAGAATAATAATATTTTTAAGTATTTAGTGTACCTCACTTTTTAAGGATTAAACAAGCAAATTCATGGAAAGTCTTGACTGCAGTGACTGGAACATACAATATCTGATGAAAAACTAGCTATTATCAGGGTGCCTGGCTGGCTCAGTTGGAAGAACCTGCAATTCTTGATCTCAGGGTTCTGAGTTCAATCCCCATATTGGGTGTAGAGTTTACTTAAATAAATAAACTTAAAAAAATAAAACAACCTAACTACTATTATGAAAACCACCATGAGCCATTGTGCATGGGAGAAAAGCCCAGATTCAGGAGTGATACTGCTTGGTTACAAGTTTGTTCTCTTTTGCTGTTGATTTCTTCAGCTTTATTCTTCTCATCCATGTTAGCATTATTTCCTTTTAGGCAACGTAGCAGAAGAACATGCACAGGCAGCTTGGTTTTGAATTGTGACTCTGCCACATATGGGCTGTGTTTTGTGCAAGCTACTTTAGGCTTCTGTGGTCAATTTATTAATCTGTAAAATGCATATAATAGCAGTGCTACTGAACAGGGTGGTTATGAAGATTAAAGGTGTGTAGTGTTGCCAAGGTCTGAGAATGGTGCTTAGCATGTGTTCTCCCACAGCCACGTGAGCTGTTAAAGGAAATGACAACTCACAGTGGTGTTAAAGGGGTTAAACAAGTTAGTTTACAAAAATCACACAAAACGGTAGAAGAGAAGATGTCCTCAAAACACACACACACACGTTTTTCTTTATATATATATAATATTATGTATTTTGAAAGAGAGAGAGAGACAGAGCAAGAGAGAGAGAGAACGAGCAAGGGGCAAGGAGAGACAGGAAGAGAGAATCCCAAGCAATCCTGGTGTCAGCACAAAGCGCGATGCAGGGCTCAACTGTGAGATCATGACCTGAGCCGAAAGCAAGAGTTGGATGCTTAAGTGACTGAGCCACCAGGCACACTCCTAACATGTATTTTAAATGCAAACATAATGGAGACTCAGTTTGGCAATGGGTATTCAAAAATTTAGGAAAGCCTGAATGACAATGTATAATATTTTTTTAAAAAACTTTAATCAACTGCCTTTAATCAATACTTTACTTGCAAATACTGACTATTATGAAGAAAAGCACACATATAGATTCCTAGCCTTCAAGCCAGAATTTTCAAAACAGCTTTTCTCCCCACTTTCATTAAAAATATAACTGACAAATAAAAATTGTAAGTATTTAAGGTGCACAACACTACACACACACACACACACACACACACGTAAAATTGCCATAACCAAAATAATTAACATATCCATCACCTATTCTTCTCTGAGGCAACTATGAAGAGCTATATAATACTATAGTCATTTCCTTTACAGTGGTACTATTTATAGAAAAGCCTTATCAGTTTATAGTTTCAGGTTCAGAGGGTGGAGGTAATTTAAGGGTCATGGGCATCTATACCACTTGGCCATGTAATTTACTTATACCTTCATTATTTCTTCAAGCCCAATAACATATATACCACTTCCATTTGGTAATGGAATTATGCTGAGTATGGTGCCCAATCTTACAATTTATTGGATAAATACAATGAAGTTCATGCTTAGCATCTCAGGTCCCATACTAACTTGCTGACTAATAGTCAGGTTTTCAGTTTCTAGTAGGCTCTATAACAAGCCAAAAGCTGTTTTGTAAAAAAGGGAATAGTTATTTTCAGATGAAGGTACAACTTTGCTTCAATGCACTTAGAGAGTTCTGCCAATGGCTCTATATGGCACTGCTCTCTGTAACAGGTACCTGAAGCATCAATGAATCTGCCGTGCCACATGGAGCAAGTGGGAGAATAGCTTCATGTTGGCCTAGATCTCTCACGGACATATTATTACCTGACCCCAACAAGAAGTTATAAAGCAAGGGAGATCAGTTAATATAGCTCATAAAGTCAACTCTATCCCTATTCAAGACATACAAAAAAGTGAAAAATGGTGGACAGTATATCTGGACAATATTCATCATGTTAAAAAAAAAAACTATCCTACCTGTGTCTCAGTACTGTGGTATATTTTTAAGATCCATCAATAAACCAACCCAACAAAAGTCCTACCATCATAGATTTTTCACTGAAGTAAGAGTGTTTTTGTGATCTTGAGCAAATTACTTTATCCATCTAGACCTCTGCTGCCTTATGTATAAAATGGGAAAAATAATAGTTCCCACTTCAAAGGATGACTGGAGTATTAAAATAAGATTAAACATTTAACCCAATGTCTGAAAAAATATACATCTAACACATTTTAGGTGTTATTATTGCTGATAATTTAAGAAAAATTTTAAAGAGTAAAGGGGAAAAATAGAAGTTTGGCTGCATTTGCCGACATAGTTTATCAAGATTCTGAGGTGTCTGGATGAGTATTTAGGACTTTTTCTGCATGCAGTCAGTACTTAGTAAAATACCCAAGCACTATCACCCATTTGATGATTGTACAAAGAATCCTTTAACAATTAATTGACTTGGAAATTATTCAGAACAAGGAGAAGTTTCAGCTTACAAGGGTGATAGGTTAAAAAAATGATTAAAATTAGCATTGTGCCAATGTAACCCTTAAAGTACCAGATATAAAGTTTTACAGTAGTAACACCTCAGGCAGATGCAACAAGTTAGGAATAACTACAAGATAGAAAGACTCTTCATGCAGGAGAGAAACATTTTCAGATTCAACCAATTTGAAGTCAGCTCTCATCTCACCATAATTCAGACCAGAAAATAAACCACATCTGCTTTCATAGCACATACGTTTGAGCATATAGAATAATTAAAGAGGCTCTGAAGTTCACAGAGAGAAAAGCCATTCTTCTATAAAAATGAAAAGTAAATGCTGTGCAGAGTCCAACTTGAACACCTAAGCTTTATGTGGCCAGTGCAATAGTTACTTGAAACTGGAAGTCTAGTACTCCAGAAATGCTACAGAGGAAGATTCTGCCATTACACTATGAATTTTGAGACAGTTCAGTTGAAGAAACTGAGAATTTTGTACTCATGTAATATGGATTGACCATAACAAAGATAAAGAAGACAGATACAATTAAATAAGGGGAATAAAATAAGAATGCAGACATATATTTTCTACCTGGTTAAAGATTTCACCAATACATCAATGAAGAAGCATTAGAAATAAAAGTTGATGCGTGAATAAGGCAAATGTCTATTTCTTACACTTGCCCAAGTTCCTGTCACTACTTTGGAGTATATAACGTCCAAAAATATTACATGGATGGGCATCAAAAGAGCCAAAATATCAGTCAAATTTGTTAATGTAGGGGCACCTGGGTGGCTCAGTCGATTAAGCATCTGACTTTGGCTCTGGTCATGATTTCACAGTTTGTAGGTTGAAGCCCCACATCGGGTTCTGCATTGACAGTTCAGAGCTTGGAACCTGTTTCTGATTCTGTGTCCCCTTCTCTCTGCCCCTCTCCTGCTCACTCTCTTACTCTCTCTCAAAAATGAATAAACATTAAAATTTTTTTTAAAAATCTGTTAATGTATAAGAATGTAAAGAAGATAGAAATAGCTTTCTTTAGATACTCAAAGCAGTTTAGACCCCAAAACAATAAAAATAATCTCTTATACTAGCAAATATGTAATTGATTGTTTTCCAAATGAAAAAAAAAACAATTTGGGGGGAAAGCAATCCTTCCTTTATGCTGCTGTTCATATGTGAATGTCTACCTACTTCTCTTTTGTACTGAGGATCAGTAGATAAAGGAGTAGGTGTGATGATTGATAGCGCTCTACTCAGACTCACAGAGTGGCAGGAAACTTGGGGACAGAAAACAAAGAAAAAATAAAACAAACAAAACAATACACAAATCAAAAAACTTGTTTCTCCCAGTTGCAAATTGAAAATTTCTATCAAAATCATTGGTTGGCTTAACTTGGGTCATATGTTTATCTTTTGTAAAGTCACTGTGTACATTTGAATGAGGCAATTATCCTTGGCCTAGACAAGGATCTTGTTTACCCCTGGGAGCAGAGAAGCAGAACATCTTTATAAAAAGACAGATGAGAAGTAGCAGTGCTAAGTACACAATGTAATGGTCTTCAAAAATCCCTAAAAACATGTCTGTAGCTTACCTTTCATCCATTCGACAAATATTTATCAAATGTCTAGAGTGTGATGGAAGCTATGCTATCTCACTTTTATTTGCACTTCATCCTGACACTAGATGCCAAGATGATCTGGATTCACCATCTTTGCTAAACAGACCTGTATTGCTCTGTATCTTTAATCATTCAGTGTCTTCTGAAAGCACATTTCAGTGTATTTACCAAATTGAATTGAATTGAATCAGGTTAATATTGACTTTTAAATTTATATCCATCTCAGATTCTGTGATTCTTCAAACATTAAAAAAAAATCCACAAGACTAACAGTGACTTTACTTCTTCTTTTCCTCCTTATACTCCTTTTTGCTTTCCTTTTTTATTTTAATTGTAATAGACCAGTTTGCCCTGAATTCTCTTGGACTGTGTCAAGAACCCAAATTCAGCATGTTTTCTGATATTCAGGAAAGCCTACATAAGTTTTGACTGAGTTTTGCCACCTTTAAAAATCCATAGTCATACAATGTGAATAACATGCCAGAGTAAAAAGAATGAGCATTTAAGTATTCTCTTCACATTATGTACAGACATTCATAAGGAAGTATTTCAAGAATTATCCGTGGAAGAATACTAATGAAACTGAAGTTTTAGACAATGAGTTTAATTTTTTTTTTTTTTTTTTGAGAAAGAGAGATAGAGACAGCGTCAGCAGGGGAGGGTCAGAGAGAGAGGAAGAGGGAGACACAGAATCCGAAGCAGGCTCCAGGCTCTGAGCTAGCTGTCAGCACAGAGCCCGATGCTCGGCTCGAACCCACGAACCGTGTGATCACAACCTGAGCCAAAGTCGGGTGCTTAACCGATGAGCCACCCAGGCGCCCCTAGACAATGAGTTTAAAATCTAGTCGTGGCGTTAAATTATTTCTTGTGTTGCTTTGAGATTTTAAAAATAATATAACAATCTCAAGAGAATTAACCTACACATTCAGATTTTACATTTGATATCTATCTGTTCTATACCAAACACTGGTTGTACATACCAAGGACTTCAGAGTGAGCAAGACAAGTGTGGACACTTCTGTCATGGAGTTTACAATTTAGTAGGATAAACAAAGAGCAAACAATGATTAAGATTGCAGTAGATACTTCTAAAAGCTACGAAATGCAACAGCTAGTGAATGGATTAAGAGCATTGGAAGTTGTATACAGTAGTTGTTGGGAGATCAACAAGGGATTCGAATACAATTCTGACAGTAATTTGACCTGTATATGTTTATTCTATGTTCTGAAATCTGTATTATCTTATATTGATATAGTCATTTAATCCTTCTTTTGATTAGTATTTGTATGGTATATGTATTTTTTATTTTTAATGTACCTATATCATTGTATTTAAGGCGAATTTCTTGGGTCATTTTTAATCCATTCTGATGATCTTTAATTGTATTTTAGTTGCTGTATTTTAATTGTATTTTATTTGCTGTGCCTAGGCTCTCAATGCAATTAGACTTTTACTATAATTATTGATTTGAATTTAGGTCAACCATTTTTATTTGATTTCTGTTTGCTATTACTCTTTCCCATTTTCTGCCTTTTTTGAGATTGTTTCCGCTCTCTTAGTATCCCATTTTAATTCACCAACTATGTTTTGTATGTATATCTTTGTAGGTTTTTTTCATGTTTAATGATTATAACATACATACTTAACTTTTGGAAGTCTATGTAGAACCAGTGTTTTACAAGTTTAAATGGAATATTGATCTATCTTCACATTCACTGACTTTTCTCTTTCATCTCAATTTAGCTATTGAGCCCATAAAGTGAAAACTTTGTTGTGGTGCTGGGGTAGTCTTTTAGGCACTAATTTTTTTGGAGTATTTTATAATAGTTACTTTATTTTTTTAATGTTTTACTTATCTGAGAGTGAGAGACAGGGTGAGCAGGGGAGGGTCAGAGAGAGAGGGAGACACAGAATCCAAAACAGGGTCCTGGCCCAGAGCTGGCTGTCAGCACAGAGCCTGACACAGGGCTCGAACCCACGAACCGTGAGACCATGACCTGAGCTGAAGTCGGATACTTAACTGACTGAGCCACCCAGGTGCCCCGATAATAGTTACTTTAAAAATCTTTGTCAGATACTTACGTCTATGTCATCTCAGTGGAGAAAATATTGGTGGTCTTTTCTCAAGTGCGTTGACATGGTCTTGTTCTTCATTTTCCAAATAACTTTGGATTATATCCTGGATATTTTGAATATTGTCTTACAAGATTTTGCCTGTTGCGTAAGGCCTGTGAAGAATGGCATTTCTGTTTTAACAATCAATCAACCCTCAGCCCGGTTGGACTCAGGCTGCAAGTACTGATCAGCCTTTTCTGTGCTCTGCCTGCAATATCAGTTCTCTTTTTAAAGTCTTTGCAGTATTATTTGAATATGAATTGAATTAGTGGCCAGTCTGGGACCTTGCTGGAGATATAGTTTTTGTTTTACTTTTAAGTTTTTATTTTAATTAAGTTAGTTAACATACAGTGTCATATTCATTTCAGATGTACAATATAGTGATTCAACGCTTTCATTTATCACCCTGTGCTCATCACAAGTGCACTCTTTCATCCTCATCACCTGTTTAACCTAATTGCCCACCCTCTCCCCTCTGGTAACCATCAGTTTGTTCTTTGTAATTAAAAGTCTGTTTCTTACTTTCTCTCTCTCTCTCTCTTTCATTTTTTCCCTTTGCTTGTTTGTTTTTGCTTCTTAAATTTCACAGTGAGGGAAGTTATATGGTATTTGCCTTTCTCTGACCTATTTTTCACAGCCTCATACTCTCTAGCTCCATCCATGTCATTGCAAATGGCAAGATTCCATTCTTTTCTATGGCTAAATAATATTCCATTGTATATGTATGTTACCTCTTCTTTATCCATCCATCAATCAATGGACACTAGGAATGCTTCTATATCTTGGCTATTATAAATAATGCTGCTATAAACATAACGGTTCATGTATTCCTTTAATATAGTGTTCTTCTTATATTCTTTGAGTAAATACTCAGTAGTGCAATTGCTGGATCATAAGGTAGATCTATTAATTTTTCGAGGAAAAGTTTTTCATAATGGCCAGACCAATTTACATTTCTACTAATAGTGCACCAGGGTTTCCTGTTTTTTATAACCTCAACAGCATTTGAGATCTCTTGTCTTTTAGATAATACACATTCTAACAGGTGAGCTGATTTCTCATTTTGGTTTTGATTTGCTCTAATGGACTGACTCTACTAAAATAAGACCTTCACCTGCATGTGAAGACATAACGGAACATGCTCTGGCCCTGGGTCTAGTGGGCAGTTTCCTGGTGCACGAGCACATGTTGTCTCTGGATCTGAGGGGCAGAGAAGGAGGCAGATGTTTCCTAGTGTTTGGTAATTGCTATAGGGTTCTACAGACACTATGAGAATTGTAAAAGTCCTCAGTGGCACCTCCAGGCTCAATGATCAAGAACCAGGGCAGGCAGCCATGGTAGCTGGAGTCATAGTATGCACACAGTTGGCTGTGGGAGCCCGCTGCAGGTGCTTGTGTAGCAGCAGGGATCAGTTGTGGACACACACACACACACACACATACACACACACGGTCAGCAGCAAGGGCCACAGTCAACTGTGGGCACTCTAGCAACTGCCTGGGCCATGGCTGCTTGTATGTTCTCTTATGGCTGCGTGGTTTTGTGCATGTATAGCAGTGGAGGCTCATGACAGGTTTCAGACTAGAGAGACACAGATACATAGACGGAGAGCTAGCTGCATTTAAGCCAAGAAGTACTGGCCAGTGAAAGGAAATAGGCCCATATCCAAGCTCACAAGCAATTGATGGGGCCCTGGTTGTTGGTGTACAGTATTGTGGCTGCGGGGTCGTGAAGTAAGTGGACACACAGCAGTGGATGCAGGTGGCGGGAATCAGGCTGGGGCATGCAGGTGCACAATGGAAAGACTAGATGCACGTGAGCCCAGGGATGCAAGCCAGTGTGCACCCTTAGTCATCCACAGGCCTACAGACAACAGTAAAGACAGTGATAAGAACTGGGTCAGGAGTGTTCAGGTTCACAGCTGGGGGGACTAGCCCTGAGTGCCAACATGAAGAGGGATCGGCTTCATGGATCTAAGCTGGTGTCTTGCACTCACACAACCACAGAGGCCTGGACTATTTGCTGGTCCAGGTCCTGGCCTTTTGCTGGGGTTTGGACGGCAAGGAGTGGGAGGGATTCAGACAGCTATCATCTGCAAACTCAAATATTTATAGGGTGACAACCAGTGGAGTCTGTTGAGGGTCCACAGTGGCTGGCCCAGAAGTTGATTTCCTCAATGGCATAAAATGCCAATACTTTGCAGAGCAGCAGATCCCTGTGGCTCTTGACTGATATATTGGTAGTTCCCCATTCTACTTGTTTCTGGCTAGCCCTGTATGTCTCAGCTCTTGGTGGGGTGAATTAAGAGGAGTTATTCCTTCAGTGCCCCTAAAAAGCCAGAAAAGCTGGCCACTCACCATAATCTCCCTTTCCCAGCAGGGAATCTCTTTCTAGCTGGATTGTTTCCTCTTGGTGTTGAGCAGTGCTGGCCCGGAATGAGATACACCAAGCAAAATGAGGCTGTTCTTCTTTCCCTTTCTAGCATTATTCTCAGAGTTTTTGTTGCACTGTGCTACTGAGGTTTCTTACCTAGACTCCTAGGCTGTCCCAGAGCTGTTTTTTTTCACAAATAACTACTTGCTGATCTTTGTCCAGGATTGGAGCCCAGGGTCTCCTGCTCCACCATTTTGGTGATGTCATTCTTTCTTAACTCCTATTGACAGCATTGTAAGTCACTTTTGGCCCCCAATACCCCAGAAGACTCTCACACAAGGCTCTACTTGAGTACATGTGCTTACTATAATACTATGCTAAGTCTCATATTAAAAAAAAAATTGAGGGTGATGGATTAGAGAGTAGCCCTTAAGACATATATCATTAAAGTTAAAATTGGAGGGGTGCCTGGGTGGCTTAGTCGGTTAAGCGTCCGACTTTCGCTTAGGTCATGATCTCGCGGTTCGTGGGTTTGAGCCCCACGTCGGGCTCTGTGCTGACTGCCAGCTCAGAGCCTGGAGCCTGTTTCAATCTGTGACTCCCTCTCCCTCTGACCCTCCCCTGCTCATGCTGTCTCTCTCTCTCTCTCCTAGAAATAAATAAAACATTAAAAAAATTTAAAAAAAAATAAAGTTAAAATTGGGGATGAGTCCAGATAGGCACACTGTATGGTAATTTTTGAATATTTGATGAATTTTTCAGAAAAATAGCAAGGACCTTCAATATTTTCTTGACCAAGGGAATGACATAATGAACAACAATTTTTGAAAAATTTGTCTAGAAATGTAATATGTTCTAGAAAGGGGAGAAACTAAAGGTTAAAACAGTATATTTGAAATCAATACAAGTATAGTTTTACTATTGGGATATAGTGAGAACTAGCCAGATTAGAGTACATTTGGCATTTTTAAATTGAAAGACAAGAAGATATTGTAGATATATTGATTTTGAGGAGTCTTGGAGATCGTCAAGGAAGACATTATCTGCTTGCTTCTAAAATTTTGATAGAAGAATCCAGATAAAAGTCTGAACATTTAAAATATACAGACACCATTATAATATTGATTGAAGCTATGGAAAAAGAGAAAGAAAATCAACTATGTCACTGGAAAACATAATATTTTAGGTGGAGATGACTGTGTATCCTAATATCTGTTTATAATAAAACATGATTTGTATGTAAAAATGCCTTTGGCAGTTTGAATGATACTTTTTAATATATATTTTCATCATTTGGTTACATTTTAGAGGGATTTTTTTACTTGCATTACAATATTTTGAAATTTTATTGCGTAATTAGACTTACATGATTTAAAGTACTACTTTAGATCTAGGAGCCTCAAATTGTCTTTTTCTAGAATCAGGGTAATAACAATGTTAAAATATTGCTTAAATCCTATTCTGCCTTAAACACGCCTCCCACGTATTGATAATACCTTGTGTTTATGTTTCAGATGCTGAATTTCCTTTTGTGATTTTAAGAAATATTTTGAAAATGATTTAGTGAAATTATTATTTTAGTCATAGTTGAATTTAGAGTTCAAATATATTAAACTTATTATTCAAAAGAAAAAAGGAAAGCCAACGTTAGTAATGAATGAATAGCGATTTCTTCTATTATTATTTAGAGCTAACCTCAGGAAACAGAAGGATGTGGTAGTTATGCTGAAGAAAACAAAGAATGATCACTGACAATACCAAATTTTATCTGTGCTCTCATTTTATAAGCTCTTTTAGATAAAAGAAATTTTTCCCTTTAGAGTCAAATATGTTAACAAAAATATATATTTTTAGATAATTGGAGAATTATCAGTTGAAAATATTTACTATTATTTACCAAATGTGAAAATGAACACAATAAATAGCATTACTGAAAAAACATACCTGAAGATTTTCTGTTTGAAATTTAAAAGTTTTTTTTTCCTCCAATAAAACAAACACATCTCATTTTTGGTAATCAAGAAATATGTGTACAGTGTTTTTGAGTGCTGAAATGTATCATTCATATTATAATATAAATTCTAATTCACAAATGTTAACTTTGAAAAATAATTTCATTTAGAATAAATTTACATATAAATTTCATAGTAATTTAGTAGTAAAAATACTGGGGTGCCGGGTGACTCATTTGGTTGAGCTTCAGGCTCTGGATTTCAGCTCACATCGTGATGCCAGGATCATGGGATCGAACCTTGTGTCAGGCTCCATATTGAGCGCGGAGCCTGCTTAAAATTCTCTCTCTCCCTCTGTCCTCTCCCCAGCTTGCACTGTCTCTCTTGCTAAAATAAAAATAATAAATAAATAGTGTCACGTGAGTTGCTCAGTCTGTTGAGTTGGACTCTTGACTTCAGCTCAGGTCATGATATCACAATTTCTGAGTTCAAGCCCTGCGTGGGGCTCTGCACTGAAGAGGCTGCTTGGGATTCTTTCTCTTTCCCTCTCTTTCTGCACCTCCCTTGCTCATTCTCTCTTGCTTGCTCACTCTCTTTCAAAATAAATAAATTACAAACAAATTAATATATAAAAATATTTTTTTCATTATCGTTACCAAAAATAGGTACTACAGAAGCTGTTCAAATTTAATTATTTTTTCCTAAAATATTATGTCCAAATAAAAAAATTTTAGGTTGACATAATCAGGGATGTGATAATAAACTTTTCTGCACTGATATTTAAATATGTCCAAGTTTCCAACATGAGGGAAAATTTATAGAACGCTGTAATAGAAACAATGCCATGATAAAATTTTACTGTTTTGCTTTGTTTTCTTTTGTTTTTATCATCAGTATTATCTTCATAAAATCAAGAAGTATCAAAACTTTGAGGGCATTACCCATAAAAATGTGTTATCTCAATAGTCTTGATGTGATGTCAAACCAACATGACAGATGTAATTTCCTTTTAGCTTGATTGTCTTTACTGGCCAGTTTGAGTTTCATTTGGATGAAACCCAACAAACTTCGTTTCTATTTTTATTTTGTTTTCTCACATAAACCTTTGTTTATTGCTTTTGGAAGCCAAAATGAAACAAGTTTCCAACAATTCTCCTGGGATTTAGGTTGTGAGATCTACTTGATATCTTTGTATTGAAGAAAACATATTTTTTTGTGTGTCTTATTCCTACAAGGTAACTAAGGAAAGTGTTGCTAACTCTAACTCAGGTATCTCTTAACTGAAGAAGACAGCATTGTGCATACTTGAATTTTTCTTATTTGTCTTTTTGAAATAAAAATTAAACAACAAGAATAACAGGGAAATTTTAAAATAGGTTTTTAAAAAATAATTGAAACTCAAAAAAGAATCTGGCCTAAGGCTTTATGGTACAATGACTATAAAGTCAAGAGAGGACACGGCATAGCTATTTTTACTTATTATGGTAATTTTTTCTCAAGCTAGTGGTGATTTCCTATCTAACAGCTGACAGGTTGCATGGATATCCCTGTAGTAAGTTAATCATGTAGATACTTAGTAAAATCAGGTTAAATATAGTTGTTTAAAGCCAACTTGATCTAACATATTAATTTAATGAAAACGCACCAAAACGATAAATGCACTACTTAGTCCACTTTATAGAATTAAATAAAATAGAGAATTATGTCAAATAAAATGTGGTTTGTTTGTTGGATGGCTGTTTTTCGCTTTCCTCATATAGATCGTGTACATATTTTGCTAGATTTATAGCTATTTCACTTTTATTGGTGCCAAAATAAATGATACTGTGTTCCGAATTTCCAATTTCAAATGTCCCTTGCTGTTAGATAATAAAAAAATTAAATTTGTATTAACCTTGTGTCCTACAACCTTCCTATAATTGCCTATTAGTTCCACTTACCCTTATTTTTAAATTTCTTTCTTTAGCAGGCAATATTTACTTCCTTGAAAGCATCATGTTCTTTTTACCTTGAAGATACTCACATATACTCTCAAGATCTGAAATATACCTCTCTATTCTGTTTCTCCTTTCTAACCCCATACTCATCTTTCACCCTTTGCTTGGTACTACCTTAATGATGATTTCTCTAAATAGTTTTTTCCCACCCATATAAAAAGAGGTTAATGTAAATTTTCAATTGCTGTGCCTCTGTAACACTTTAGATTTCTCCTGCTTAACAATTAACTATAGTCAAAGTAATATGTCTGTTTTATCATACTAGAAGATTTGAGAAGTAGACATTATACAATTTTCTACACATTGCTACTCTCTTATTTCTTATATAACAGACCTTCACTACGTATCTATTGATAAAAGCGAGTAGCACCAATTCCTTACATGCAAGCATAAATTCTACCCACTGGAATAATTTTGAAACAATGAAGACACAATATTCTCCAGCTTTCTGACAATTCTCAAGATAATAGGCATTTTAATTTTAATAGTAATGCCTTGAATTTTCAGGACATTATTTGAATATTTTTTAACATAATCTACAAATACCAGTCTGTGTCTTTCCTCTTCACAGTTCTAACTTTTGCAAAGATCCAAGAACAAAATTTATTTAAAAAGTTTTCATTGTTGGGGAGCAAGAATTCCTGTCCCTTCAAAGGTCCTTCTAGCTGGACTAAAAATCAAATTGACATGAGAGAGAGAGAGAGAGAGTGAGAGAGAGAGAGAGTTTGATTCTGAACTAAAGAAAGGGTATAGGGGTTGGGATGTCAGAGGAAAATAATGCACTTTACAGTGAGATAAGAGCAGGTGTTTGATAATTAAATGTTTGCCCTTTCATACAGATGAGTCACTCAGATAAAATTTATCACTGTTAATATCCCTTATTCTGGGATAGACCCCCAATTTATATTCTTCCATGTGATTAAGGAATGGATAAAAGTTTTTCTTGAGTCCACAGGGTCTCAAGTGCCTTCAACTCAAAATAATCCACATGATAAAGTGGCACATTTGGGGATGGGCTATCCTGAAGTCTTTCATCATTATGTCCACTCACTTCCTTTTTCCTCCTTAAAATTAATGATTTCTGAGTTCCAATTCATAAAAGCAACATGACTGAAATTGTTACATGTGTCACCTTAATGTGCAAAATATGAATTGTAGTCATGAACTTAGAGAATTAGTTAATCCATGTCTCAAAGATATGCATAAATATATAAATTAATATAATTTAAAGATATATATATATAATCATCATACCACAGAGTATAATATACTTTTTGTCTCATAGCTAAAAATAATAAAACACAAAGAATAGTAAACCTCATCAAAGTGATAGACTTCTTGTTATCTGGAAAGTATATTGGACCAGAATTACAAAACCAAATTAAGTTGTGTCATGGCTACATCTGACATGTGTATTTCTTTGTTTTTGACTTCATTGTTTCTAAAGTTTTATGGGGTAGATATTAGTCTATTTACCATATTAGAGTTAACATTCTTAGTTTTGAAAACAGAGATATCTAAACTATATTCTTTTCAATGTTCATTCTTCCTATTTTTTTTAGGAAGTTCAAACTCAGGTCTTCTTGATTATTGATTTTTCTTCAATTTTTATCATTAGAAAAATGAGATACATAAGAGCAATGGAGGAAAATCCCATATCTAATACATCGTCCTTATGAATGAACTCCTGTGTTTTTGCAAATTATCATATGTAATATGACTTATTTAAGCAAGTTAGTTTGTTGTCTCTTTACATACAAAATATTCACTACTGTCAGTTTCAGTTATGTAATGCTTTCATTTTTGTTTTTAAATGTTTAATTTTGAGACAGAGAGACAGAGTGGGAGAGGGGAAAGGCAGAGAAGAAGACACAGAATCTGAAGCAGGCTCCAGATTCTAAGCTGTCAGCACAGAATCTGAGGCGGGGTTCGAGCTCCTGAACCATGAGATCATGACCTGAGTTGAAGTCAGAGGCTTACCCCACTTAGCCACCCTGACTCCCCTGTTTAATGCTTTTCTATGACCTATATTCAAAATAGCATACGACAACAACAAAAATGATGTCCTTAATGTTCAAGGATGCATGTTATGATAGAGGCAAAGTGTCACAGGACAGGAGAGACCACGACCTTGTGCTTAGGTAGTGGAGGATAGTCAGGAAATGCTTCTAGAAGGGGTCAAATTTGGGATGCTTTGAGTCGATATAGTCATGCAAATCTCCTGCACACACATGCAAAGTATGCCAGAATCCAATCTTCAAATGACCTTGGGAAGAATTTAGAGTTATAAAATTCCTGGCATTTAGATCACTGAGCCCTTGTCAGTGATTGCTTTGAGCTATAATGTTTGCCACACAAAGACTCACAGTGCTGAATGTTAGATTCAATTACATTTCATTAAAAAGTATTTGTAGCTGCATCTGCTATTTTCAAAGTATTAATGTAGGAGCTTATAAGATGCAAGATGGGAAGAAAATGGCCCCTGTTCTTAGTAATCTTAAAAATCCAATCGGAAAATTCCCTCTGGCTTACCCCAACTCATTTATAGAAGAGAATGCCGAAGTTATTTTAGCATAGTTTTCCTAGTTGATTTGTACATAGTTACTTACTTTTTCAACAGCAATAGTGTTATTTGAAGATAGTTTCAATGAACAAATTTTACTTTGTTAACAAAGTTCAAAAGAGTAAATTTCAAGATCAAATTTTTTTATTTTTCTACAATTCATGAATTGGGCCATATATCCCATCCAGCAAATAGGAAGGAGACCCCAAAAAGGAAGTTTATTAGCAAACAGTATAGTGTTTCAGGCAAGGTGCCCTTCCTAAGGCAGATGTTAGGGGTCTTCTAAGCAGATTTCCTCACTAGTGTGGATCAGGTAATTCCAGAAAGTCAGAGAGAGAGGCTGAAACTGCAGAGTTTAGATATTAAGCTTGGTTTGCTGACTTGGGGTTTAGCACAAATGACAATACTTGGGGCCTTTTTTCTGTTTTTTGTTGTTGTTAACAATTTCTAAGCCAAAATAATGGTTAAAATGTTACAAAACTTACAAAATGATTGAGCATACTCTCTTATTTACTAAGTTATAACAGGTATTTTGGAGGCCTGCTACTGAATTTATTAAAAAAACAAAAACAAAACAGAGAGAAAAAGAGAGAAAGAGGGAGAGAAACTTATGATAGAATCAAGTGCACTCTAAGTGTAATTTGTTAAATTAAACCTTTCTGGGGATGAGGGCATCGCTCCTGGGAAGCTAATAAATAGAGAGAGCATGGCGGCTGCCCTCTTTGCTGTGATAATAGCAGGACTCTCTATTCTCTGGCACTGAGATGACTGACAGACAGCCCTGGAAAAATGTTTCAGAGTGACTACCTTGGACTCCAGAAATCCAGGCAAGGGGCCACAGTTGTCGCTGACATTATTGTAAGTCCTTTCCACTAGGATCACTTGACTATTTACCTGAAATATTTCATTTATTTAGAATTATTGAATTCTAAAAATGTAGTCAGTAAATAGAGTAAAAGGCAAATCTTAGGGGAAAAGTATATCATTCAAAAAATTGAGACTTCTGGGGCACCTGTGTGGCTCAGTCAGTTGAGCATCTGACTTCGGCTGAGGTCGTGATCTCACAGTTCATGAGTTCGAGCCCCGCATCAGACTCTGTGCTGACAGCTCAGAACCTGGAGCCTGCTCCACATTCTATATCTTCCTTTCTCTCTTCCCCTTCTCCACTCATGCTGTCTGTATCTCTTTCAAAAAATAAATAACCATTAAAAAATTAAAATTTCAAATGAACTCACATGTTATTAAATAAAAGCCTTGAATATGACAAAAAAGGTTGATTTGGGGAAAAGGCAAAGGGGGATTAGATAGAGTTAATTCATTTTATTCAATATTGTTCATCCAATAAATGTCATTTACTGACTTTATGATATGTATGTACAAGGAAGACAGCTGGCTGGAACATACACAGAATTGATGACTACGCCACAGGAACAAGGATGAAGGACTTTGGTGGGGAAGACAACTTAATCAAAATTATGTTGTATTTATTTAAAAGTAATGTAGAAAATAGAATGCTGAGAAAAATTTCTAAAGCAGAATAACCAGTGAGAACACGGGTACATTTTCTAGATTAAGTTAATGAAAGACCCAAGTTAAAAATGTGGCAGTGGGATTTCATAGTTTAGAACTATATAATTGATAAAGATAAACACATTTTAAAAAGTAAAGTTGTGGGGCAGCTGGGTGGCTCAGTTGGTTAAGCGTCTGACTTCAACTCAGGTCATGATCTCACGGTTCGTGGGTTCGAGCCCCGTGCTGGGCTCTGTGCTGACAGCTCAGAGCCTGGAGCCTGCTTCATATTCTGTGTCTCCCTCTCTCTCTGACCCTCCCCTGCTCATGCTATCTCTCTCTCAGAAATAAGTAAAACATTTTTAAAAATTTTCAAAAAGTAGAGTTGATAAGATGACTAAGAGATAACAAATTTAGGTGACTCTATTGTTAGAAGCCTGGATGACAGAAAGAATAGCAATGACATTAACAAGGATAGACAATATACAAATAGGAAATGACCAGATCACATGTAAAAATAGGACTTTGTCCTAAAATTTACACAAACCAGGGCAACAAACCAAACCACAAGCTCTGCAGCAATTGGCCCCAAATTGCCAGGACTTGATCAATAACTGACAGCTTCCCTACATTTTCTCCCAACTTAGGACCAACTGAAGAAAGCCAGATAAAAATTGTTTCTCTTTAAAAAATCAAAGAGAACCCTCTGCTTCTAGTTATCTTCCCTCAGGCTTTCCCAGACCAACAGCCTCCAGTCAGGGCAGACCTCAAGCATTCCCCTTTATCCACTATAAAACTTTCCCGCTGTTTTATGTCTTGAGCCTTTGCCAAATACAAGGGATGTCGCTGACTATTGCTCCGGTAAGCGGTAAGCTTAGAATAAACAGCTTTTGCTTGTACTCATTTGAGTGGTCTTCACTCATCTCCACAATAGAAAGAAAGAGTGGAGATTAAAATAGAGTCAAGAGGGGGTGCCTGGGTGACTCAGTTTAGCATGGTTTCATGGTTTCACCTCAGGTCATGACCTCACAGTTCGTGAGTTTCAGCCCTGCATGGGACTCTGTCTGCACTAACAGTGTGGGACTTGTTTGAGATTGTCTTCCTGTTTCTCTGTTCCTCCCCTGCTTGTTTTCTATCTCTCACAAAATAAATGAAAATATTGTTTTTAAAAAAAAGGAGTCAAGATAAAGACTAAACTTTTAAGCTTGTTCATTAAGTATTGTATGAATACCTTCATTTAGACCTGGCTGGTAGGAAATTCAATAGGTAACACAGTATACCTATAACAGCCTTCCAGCTGATCTGTGGGGTTAATGTGCTTCAAGCCAACACGTTCCTTCACTCCTGAATTATGGCCCTTAATTTGTAACAGAACTAACTTATTTTTGTTGAGGTTTGCAGACCACTGGCTTTGAGGAATAAAGGACAAGAGCATTACCAGATCATAGAGGTCACCAAATCTGTTTGAAGCTGCCTCGGCTTTCTGATTAGCCCAGCTATCTTTTAGCAAAAATGTTTTTTTCCTCTCTCGTTTTAAGGTCACACATTGACTTTACTGACCTCGCTTTGTGCATCTCTAGACTTCGCCCTCCTTTGAAGCAAGAACAGTGTAATCTTGCACAAACCCGGTACCAAGGAACCAGACCTTCCTGTACATGCAATCACTTCTAGACACCAAGGAACCAGAACTTGCAGAACTTCCAAGCACCAAGATAACTTTGTACTAACATCATAGAGTCCACAACAAATCAGGAAATGTCATAGACTACTCCCCTGTCTTAACTGATTAAAAAGGAGTTTAACTAACACGTGCATCACACATACATATAGTCACTCAGTCATTAGAAGCTCAAAGGTATGGTGCTATGCAATGAATTTTGTATGTTTCCCAAGATTTATTTGTTGAAATTTAATCCTTGTTGTGATGGCATTTGGAGGGGGAGTCTTTTGTAGAAGACCAGGTCATGAAGATGAAGTCCTCATGAATGAGCTTCGTGTCTTCATTAAAGAGACCCCAGAAAGGTTCCTCTCCCCTTCTACCTTGTGAGAACACAGCAAAAAGATAGCCATCTCTGAACCAGGAAGCTTTTCAACATACACCAAATCTGCTTGCACCTTGATCTTAGACTTCTTAGTGTAAAAAATAAATTTATATTGTTTATAAACCACCCAGACTATGGTTTATAGTATAGCAACAGCCTAAATAGAAAAGGGGTTAGAACATGGGCTTTACAAAGAACAATTCATGTTCAGAGAAGTAACAAGACAAACAAACAAACAAAAAGAAAGAAAGAAAGAAATATAAAAGGAAAGAAAACGAAAGAAAAAAAGCTTTGAGTTTCTGAGGTAGCAAATTGTGGGGAGGTAAATATCTGGGGAAACCAATGGTAGATGAAGGCCTGTTAATAAAGTTTGTTAGTTGTGTAGATTTCTCTGGTGACTTCTCAAGGCTGATACAGCACTCAGAATTGTCTCTCATGATAAACTCCTGCCCTTGCTGGTAGAGAGAGGAGGAACACCTTTACATATTTTTGTCCTGTTTTTAGGCAAATAGAGGTTATGCCGAGAGCTTTTCTTTTACCTGCTTCTTTGTAATTGCCTTTGCCTTAAAATAAATATCATGTCAAAGTGGTGTATTTGGAGTGGTATATTTTGGGATGCCATATTCTGCTATTCTTCAACAGTGAACACATTGCCTAGTATGTAAGAAATAATGAATAAAATCTCAAGTATCAGTAACATTAGTCACACATATATGAATTCATAAATTCAGAAGTTGAAGATTTGCGAAGACAAGACTATGTATAACAAAATAGCAAATGAAACATGTCTGCAACAGACTACAGACTTTTCTATGGGTAACAAAGAGAAAAGCAGCCTAGTGAGTGGAAATTCAGATTCAGAAAATATTTTTTCTTGATTGTGTTTCTCAAAAGACTATACAACAGTACTTTCTTCAAACATATGCAAGGTTGGTAAAAACCGATCTATTTGGGCAGAGGAGTAGACACCAAAAAAATAAAATAAAAATAAAAATAGAGAAGAAAAAGGGTTTTTTTGTTTGTTTGGTTTGGTTTGAGAAACAGAATATCCCAGCTTGGTGAAAATGGTCTCATATGAAAAATTCAACTCTTTTCAATAAGTAACCAAAAATGGATTCACAAACAACCATTCGGGAAGTTACCATTTTTCATTAGCAAGAGAACGTTACCTTGAAGCTAAAAGAAGTATAAATTGGGTAGGAATTGGCAGAAATAAATTATATGGAAATGAAACTTGTATTTGAAGACACAAAGTACAGATCTTCCTTGACTTAAGACGGGGTTATGTCCCAATAAACCCAATGCAAATTTAAAATATCATTACTTTGAAAATGCACTTCATACCTAATCTATGGACCATCCGAGCTTAGTCTAACCTATCTGAAATGAGTTTTAGACACTTCCCTTAGCCTACACTTGAACAGAATCATCTAACACAAGGCCTTGTTTATAATAAAGTGTTGAATACTGCATGTAGTTTAATGAAAACTACTGAAAATGAAAACCATTGTGTATGAGGACAGAATGTTTGTATCAATTGTTCAGTCTCATTATAGCGTGGCTGACTAGCGCCGCCCAGGATTACAACAGTCACATTGCGTATCACCAGCCTGGGAAAAGATCATAATTCTAAACCGGAAGTATGGATTCTATGGAACGTGGGGAGTTTGCACCAACATAAAAATCAAAAAACGGTAAGCCAAACCATTGTTAAGTTAGGGACTGTCTACAAGAAATAAACTGTTTTGCCTAAAGCAAAATGCTGTCATTGCTCCTGAAGTGGGGGGAGGGGGTCAGGATGAGGTTGGTTTTGTTTGGGTGAGGGAATGCAGGGAGCTCGGAGAAACTCCAGGAAGAAACAGAAGTCTGAGCAGAAAACGCCTTTCAGATCATTAAAACTAGAACGGAACCACTAATGGCACAGGAATTGCTTTAGCCTACAACACAAAATGACTTCCCTTTAAAGTTTTATGAAACAAACCAACTCAACCAAAATAATGGCTTTCTAACTAATTAAAAACAAAACTGGTTATCCTCCTTAAGTGTGTTTAAAAATTCTAATTGGAAACTGCAAGTCTGCTAACATCTGTTAGATGTTTTGCCAAATGTATCAAGATGAGAAGTTACTTTAACCTTTCTTCTTACACATTTTCATGTCTTCAAAAATAACAATTCACATATTCCCTGAATTTCTTCATATTAAATGAGCCTCCAATTAAAATTATATTTAAGATCCTGTTACTTAATTTCCTGTAATTGCTCCTCAATGTTAAGAAAGTGAAAAATACTTAATAATTATTTTATATTTTCAAAATGAGAAATAGTTTTAAAAATTTCGTTTAGAAAACTAGCCTGCTTCACTTTGTCTTATTTATATGTAACATGTATTTAAGCAAAAAAATATCACATAAATAAAGTGCTTATTCAGTAAATTATTTAAAATTTGATTGTATTTGGATACAATTGTTAACAATGTGTTAACTTTCTCTGCTTTTGTGTTTAAAATGTATTTCATAATGAATTATCAGCATAGAACATATCTACTGGCTGGTAAGAATCTTATTTCTTTTTGATATTTAATGATTCATTAATGTATCATTTCTTAAATAATATTCTTAATATATAAAAAAGAATAGTTATTTCATCTTTATTTTTTAAGTTTATTTGTTTATTTTGAGAGCAAGTGAGAGGTAGAGAGTGAGAGAGAGAGAGAATGAGAGCACAAGTGGGGAAGGGATAGAGACAGAGGAGAGGAAGAATCCCAAGAAGCCTCTGCACTGTTAGCACAGAGCCTGAGGTGGGGCTCATTCCTACAAACCATGAGATCATGACCTGAACTGGAGTCAGGAGTCCAACATAGACCCAACCAAGCCACCTAGGCACCCCCATTTTTATTTTTTTAAAAATAGAGAGAGGCTATTGCACACAGTACCATCTCTCTTTTTAATGAACTTTTTTTTCCTAGAAATCAAAATAATTGGTTTGAAAGCAAGAGTACCCATTTTTTTTATCATATTCAAATATTTATGTCTCTCATCGAGGAATAAAAAGATGATGCTACAGAAATTGCTACAG
Source organism: Crocuta crocuta (assembly GCF_008692635.1). Classification (NCBI taxonomy): domain Eukaryota; kingdom Metazoa; phylum Chordata; class Mammalia; order Carnivora; family Hyaenidae; genus Crocuta; species Crocuta crocuta. The sequence goes on from NW_027528805.1 coordinate 555,631, forward strand.
AAAATGCAGAATATTTTTTACCATGGTTTATTTAACTAACTCACAGACTAAACTATTATTCTCCATTCCCTCTGTAAACTGGTGTGGAGATATAAAGGATTCAGAATACTGTTTCTTGTGCTTCTTAGGCTATACTGTATAGTGTCTTCATCCACCTGCAATTAAATTTTTGCTTCCTTTGTATTGGTGATATTTATTCAAGAAGTCCTGTATGCCACATGTATAAGTAGCTGCACTTAAATATCACCAAATAAATATGGGGGTAAAAAGTAAGCGATCTCTTGAAGGCTGAATACATTAGGAAAATTTCCTTGGGAAGATTTTATGGTTTTTTATTATTTAAAATTTATTTATTTTGAGAGAGAAAGCATCATGCACACAAGTGAGAGAGGGACAGAGAGAGGGAAAGACAGAATCCCAAGCAGGCTCTGCACCTTCAACACAGAACGTGACACAGGGCTTGAACTCACAAACAGTAAGAACTCACAAACCAGAGCCAAAATCAGGAATTAGATGCTTAACCAAATGACCCAACAAGTTGCCTGTAATTTTCTTTATTTCAACAAATTAGCAAGAAAATGAGTGATTAAAAGTTAAGGAAGATTAATATGTCCACGAAAAAAAAAAGATAGCAAAATGGTAAATCTGATTTTCTATTTCATCTCTGCCGTGTAAAGTGCATAGGTGTCATTACTCCTGCCATACAACAAGAAGTAAATTGAAGGAAGTGAAAATCAATGACTTTTCTTGGATCCATTAAAGAATCCAGGTCCCAGGACAAAGTCCCTGAAATCTGGAGAGACGAGCAAGTCCAGGAAATCACAACCGATACATGTGTTAAGTGGAATAGAAGCTACTGAGGCAATAAATTGTTGGAACACATAAATGGTGATGTTGAAGAATACCTGGAGGCTCAGTGTGGACTAGCCTGAGACTAAGAAAATTCTGGGGTTCATGGTCTTAAGTGCCTCCCAGATATTATTGGATTTTACCTCCAGGAACTCTACCAAGTTCTCATAGTGAGGAGCCAAGAAATATCCCCTCACAGTAGGGAGAGGGGAAAAGTAAGTATACCCAGAACATTTCTCCTAACAAAGACCTACTTTCTAGGGGCAAAGGCCACAAGAACCTTATCCCACTTGCAAGAAGTGTATTTCTCTGAACCCCAACCTGCTCCACTCTAGTCTGCCTCTCTTGCCTGTGGGTTGAGGGGGAAAGTTGAAAAACATGTATGGAGGTCAGAGTCGAGGGACATAGACCAACTAAAGAAGTGAGACTTATTGATAAGATTGTAGAGTTCCCCCATTACTTAAATACTTCAATATTTAATTAAATATCAAATAATATTAAAGAATATGCCATATTATATTTAATACTAATAATTAATATTTAGTATTAAGTATTGATATATCTGTGAATCTATCCTGATAATAGGTCAATAAATAAAGAAATGGTAGGAAAGAGACAAATCCCACGTGCAGTGGAATTATAAGTATTTTATGGAGATGCTCTGTGCTGAGCAGATAGGACAGGAGACTTCTCATTCCTCAAACATGGTCTGTGCATCATGACTCAATTCCAAAGAGTACAGGTGTAAAAAGAGAAGACAATAAAAAGAGTAATTTTATAGTGGAGAAATCTGACAAATGCTATCTCAGTCAGGTTACCATCTCTCTCTACACTGAAGACGCCATGCCAACAGCATGTGCCTGTGATATGATATGATGCTGGCTATTAACCTCTGTGGTCTTGCTCCCCAAAACAAATAACTGCAATCTCATTAGGCAGAAAAAAAAATCAGGCTCACCTGGGTGGCTCAGTCGGTTGGGTGTCTGACTTTGGCTCAGGTCATGATCTTGCAGTTTGAGTTCAGGCCCCACGTCAGCCTCTGTGCTGACAGCTCAGAGCCTGAAGCCTGCTTTGGATTCTGCGTCTCCCTCTCTCTCTCTGCCCCTCCCCTCCCCATTCTCTCTCTCTCTCTCTTTCAAAAATAAATAAACATTAAAAATTTAAAAAAAGAAAAAATAAGATAAATCCTAGTTGGAGGTCATTTTATCATATATCTAAGCAGTATTTCTCAAACTAAGACAGTCATGAAAAACAAGAACAATGAGAAATTGTCTTAAGCAAGGGAAGCCTGAGGAAACATGACTACTGAATATAGGGTGACCTATAATAGAAAAAGTACCCTATGTACAAACTAAAGAATTTTAGTTAATAATGATGTATCAATATCAAATGGGGGAGTGGAGGGAGAGAATCCCAAACAGGCTCCATGCTGTCAGTGCAGAGCCCAATGCAGGAGTTGATCTCAGGAATGGTGAGATCATGACCTGAGCTGATATCAAGAGTTGGGCACAACTGACTGAGCCACCCAGGTGTCCCCAAACTTTTTCTTTTAAAATTATTTTGACTTATACAACAGTTGAAATTTAGTAAGCAATTCCTCTTCACCCATCTCCTCCTAATGATAACCTCTTGCACAAACATGGTACATTGATAGAAACTTCAGATTTACAGTGATACAGCATCATTAATTATGGAACTCACTTGATTTTCACTGGTTTCTCACTACTGTCCTTTACTGGTCCAGAATTCAGTCTCAGATCCACATTACATTTAGTCATCATGTCATCTTAGTCTCTTCTAACCTGTGAGAGTACATCATTTTTTCTCTTTATCATCCTAACAGTTTTGAAGAATACTGATCAGATATTTTGTAGAATGCTCCTCAGGGCATCTTAGGTGGAATTTTTCTGATGTTTTCTCATGATTAAGTTGAGTTTGTACATTTTTGGCAAGAATGAAACAGAAATAATGTGAAACTCTTCTCCGTGTGCCACATCTAGAGGTATACAGTGACTATCTTATTGGCGATGTTAGCTTTGATCACAGGGTAAATGTGCTGTCTGCCAAGCTTCCCCGTTATAGAGTTACTACATTTCCCTTTTAATGAACTAGTCTCCTATGGGCAGATACTTTAAGAATATGATTTATCTGTCATTGATTCTCATTTGCAATGCTCATTTTATACTAGTGTTTACCTAAAGATGATTTTCTATTTCCATTATTCTTTCTATGTTTACTAATTCAAATTCTGCTTTAAAAACCTGTCCTTCAAAAATAAAAAAAGAGCTGTCCCTTCTCCCAATGTATTATGCATTCAGTTATTTATTATCGTGTTATATGTATATAAATATATAAAAGCTTGCTAAGTAACTGTTTTTTGTTTGCAATCATTGCCATTGATAGTGGTTAACTGTCAGACAGGATGAGATAATTAGAAGAAAATGTAATGGTGCATACACAAGAAACAGAGAAGTCTGACATGAAATTAGTATCAGATTGCTTACATATTAGAATCATGGGATATTTGTAAGATGTTAGTTTATGCGATGTTTGTCACTGATTTATTAAATTACTTATACATTTTTAAATTTCTAGACTTGTATTTCTCTGTGAAAAGGAATTAAAAGGGAACAAACTGTAAACAGCATAGCTGATATAAAAAAAAAGTCCACAGAGGGAGAGAGAAAAGGAGGTGGAGAAGTAGACGGGGTAGGGTGGGAGGTACCCATTCCAGCAGCAGGAGTCAGTGACCTCTTCCCTGATGTGGGTCATGTCTGGTGCATAGTGAGTCCCAGGGAGGAAAGGGCCCACAACTAGCCAAACATTGTGCTTGTCTCTGAGGACACAATAATGACTAAAAGTCTACAAATCCAGGGTCTAGTATCTTGCAGCCTATGGAGGGAGGAAGTATAAATTAAAGAACTAACATCCCTAAATTTGAAATTACAAAACAGGGGCGCCTGGGTGGCTCAGTTGGTTAAGCATCCGACTTCGGCTCACAGTTCATAGGTTCGAGCCCCGCATCGGGCTCTGTGCTGACAGCTAGCTCAGAGCCTGGAACCTGCTTCAGATTCTTTGTCTCCCTCCCCTACTCATGCTGTTTCTCTCTCTCTCAGAAATAAATTAAAAAAAAAAAAAAGAAATTTCAAAACAGCACATATCTGAGTAGCACATTAACTACCCTACATACTACAGAGAAGAGATACATATTTCTTTTTTTTTTAATTTTTTAAGTTTATTTATTTTTGAGAGAGAGGTAGAGATAGACAGCTGGGGAGGAGCAGAGAGAGAAGGAAAGAGAGAATCCCAAGCAGGTTCTGTGCTATCATCATGGAACCCGATGTGGGGCTCAACTCACAAACTGTGAGATCATCATTTGAGCTGAAACCAAGATTCAGAGGCTTAATTGACTAAGGCATGCTGAGATACATGTTTCTAAGACAGAGATGTATCCTAATCAAGAATATGAGAGGCAGAGAGGCATCTTCCCTGAAACAAGAATCAAAGCAAAATATGAATAATAATTCATCTTAATTAGATGAGGATGTTAAGAAGAAAGTATCGGGGATCACAAGTTACAGAACACATGTCCTGGGGACTTAGTATGATTAAAAAGAAATACATGTGATTTGTTAGCATAGATAAATAGATATAGAAATGGAATAAATACAAGTAAATAATTAGAAAACCTTTAAAAAAACAGTATCATTCTTTAGTTAGGAGAAGGCTAGAAACTCACTTCTGATTAAAAACTTGTAAACTGTAATACTTTTGAACAATATGAAGAACATTTAAATGGGGTTTATTATTAACAACCTAAGAAATATCACTTTTACCTTCTCTCATAATGGTTATACCAACGATGAAACAAAAACAAAAGAGAAATACACACACACACACACACACACACACACATATATATACATATATATGTGTGTGTGTGTTTGAGTATATATATATGTGTGTGTGTGTGTGTGTGTGAAACTCGAGGTTGATATTAGTATCATTATTAACAGATGATATTGTCTACTGGTATCCTCTCCCCACAATAGCTGCGTTTCAGAGGAACTGAGACACAAAAACTAAGCAAAGTGTGCAGAAAGACCATCAGAATCAATATCCGTTTCCACTATCAACAGCCTTGTTAGATACAATATATAATCAGTACTATAAATTATTATTTATCAGGAATGAAAGACAAAGTGCTAAAGCACACATGCATTAAAAAAGAAATTTAAGGGAAAGCTCTTATTTTTGGATAGGGTCTTTAAAGAATTCTTTCATAACCTACAGAAACATATTTTTCAATAAAATTCATCATTGTTATTTTAAGAACATTAAAAAAACATTTAAAATATGCCTCTAAGACTCAGAAAAAGAATAGCCAAAAAGATTTCAGAGTCAAGATAAACAAAGGAGAACTTTCCTTGGCATATTTTAAAACATGTTATAAATCTACTTTATGTAAATAGTTAGACAATGGAGATTTTAAAAAAACAGAGATATATGAAGGAGGGAAGGAATCTCTTAAGCATACAAAAATTTGTAGAAAACTGCTTATGTCACAAATCATTTTAAAAATGAGGAATGTTTAAAATTTGCTGCTAAGAAAGAGGGAGAAACATACACATGGTATAGTGACCCCCCCAGCCACTGCTATAGGAATTATATAAGTAAAGAGTGTGGATGGAAAGAGTGTCTGATCTCTGGGTCAAGATGGGACTTACGTACATTGAGCAATTAAAAGAAATTGCAGAGAATTACACCTTACTAATTTTTTCAAATTTGTAAATCAAAATTTCCTAACAAGTGAAATAACATGAAGAAGTTGACAAGGCTTTTCCACAGATATAACAGGCAATATTAATGCTGTAGAAGACAGTGAAAAACAATGTATTCTGATTTTTCTATGGGAAAGTTCATGATCAGAAGATCCACATAAGAAGAACTGCAATGGGCAATAACATAGGACAAAATGTTCAAATTATTATTGGTAAAAACACATCACAGTATATGTAGAATGATATTCATTGTTCCAATATACATTGTAGCACAAATTAAATGACATTTTTAACTTGCCAAATGAAGAAAATGTTTTAGAAAATAAGACATAGTGCTCATGAGGGTATAATAAATGTCTATTTTTATAGCCCAATGTTACCAGAGTAAACCAGTAACCTGTTTGGAATGCAATGTTACAATATTCATCAGTGTTTCTTATGGAATACAGACCCCTGGATAAAGGAAATATAGGTATTTAAAATAAGAAAATAATTTAAGATTCAGGTAATCAGTTAAGTAAAAGAATGCTTATCACAGTGCTACTGTTCAGTAACAAAATATAAGAAACAACAAGAAAAATACCTTCTAATGGTATAAAATAGTAGAAGTAGTAAAGTACCTAGTAAGGGAATAATGTTTACTTAGATCAATTTTTATGCATCCACACAAAGTAATTAAGCAATTAAATAATGTTTTGATGAAATAATATGAAATAATGTTTCATGAAATGGGTCATACAATTATATCATCAATTTTGACATTCTATGATCAAATCAATCTATGTTTGATTCTATGATCAAACAGGGTTCCATACAATGTCATATAATCTAAATGTAGAATATATGTGTATATATAATGTATATGCATAAATATAATTTATTTATATATATTTGCATATATCTATACATTTATGATCAATATATTAGATAATTTTATTAGCAATGGATGCCTTTAAGTAAAGTGTGACTGATTAATTTTCCCTTTGGAGGTTTTACATATTTTCTAAATTTAATATGATTCGTTTTCTAATTTTCTTACAACAAATGTTTATTATCCTTTTTATAATCTAAAAAATAAACAGCATCTTTTAATAACTTGATTAATTTTTATTTCTTTGAATTATATTCACCAAGTATAAAGGGAAAAAAGACAGCTAGAAAGACAAAGTTCAAATCTTTATCTTCTTTTTTTTCCCTCATAATCTTCAAATATTTTGACATGATTCCCAGGTGTTTGTCAGAGTAGTTCTGAACAGAAAAGTACATTAGGCCAAATCCTTGAAATAACAGGAGTCAGACTATCTCAATGAACTGTCTAGGTCCTCTGATTTCTTCTGCAGACGATAGGGAAGATGTAGTTAGACCAATTTTATATAAAATTAATGTTTTGAGATTCCTTAAAAACGTACATATATAAGTCTTGGCTTCCAATTTAATCCATTGAAACACTAGCTAGAAGAGAAGATCAGTGTTTGGCCAACGTCTAGAATATATATTTCCAACTTGAGTGTAACCTCCAATCAAAAGTACATTCCACTACAGGGTTAGACAGAACTTTAGCCCCCCATCCTGAAACAGAGTGTATAAGAGCATGAAATATTATCTCATAAAAACTATAATGATTTTACACATATTTACTTTACCATACATTTACTAAAATATGCCATTCCTCAAAAATAACGTAAATCACTGTATTCCCTTTACAGGCTATACAAGCCCTTAGTTAACAAAGGTGAAATCTAGGTGATGTAAGAAGAGATTTAGTAAATGGTATACATAGCTCAGTGAGTCATACAGAGGACTTGAAATGTCTATTGTTTAAACATCATTTTATTTTATTGTAGAGAGAGAGGGCATGAGCAAGGAGAGGGACAGAGGGAGAGAGAATCTCAAATGGGCTCCATAATCAGCACAGAGCCCACATAGGTTCCATCCCACAGCCCTGGGACTGTGACCTGAGCTGAAATCAAGAGACGGATGCTCAACTGACTGAGCCACCCAGGGGTTTGTTGTCTATATCTTAAGTAACAACTCTCAAACAACAGCTAAGAACCAAACTGAAAAGTCATTGTTACCTCTGCCCAGTGCAAATGATATAGAATCAGAAAGCCTGGTAAATCAGGACCTCAATGCCATAGTCGCTGACTGTAGAAACATGTTGTCTCCCTAACTATACTGGAGTAAGATGGGATATATGTCGTTTATAACATAATGCTTGTGATTTGTCAGATTTAATATAGACATAGAATGATAATACATAAACATTAATATATGTATGCATTTATATAATATGTTCATTTCTACAACTAAATGAGTATTGTTTTATAGCTTTCCAAAGAAATCTTCAAGTAAATATGGTGCACATACAATTACATGGATTATATTTTATTTATCTGTTCATTTATTTATTCCAAAGTCAAACAAATAATACTTTCTAATTAAATATTAAGTGCACTATACCATACTGTTATCTATAGACACTATGTTGCATAGCAAATCTCTAGAATTTATACATCTAGCAGAACTGAAATAACAATTCAAGCTCTTATGTTAAGTATTTTACCACTATGCGTGCAGGTGCACACACACGCACACACACACACAAAGGGACACAGAAACTCTGGAAATGTTGGATAAATCTATCAACCTTGGTGGTGATGATAGTATCATGGGTGTTTGCATATGCTCAAATTCAGCAGATTGTGTTTATTAAATATGTATTGTTCTTTGAATATCAGTTAAATCTAAATCAAGCTGTTAAAAACAAGTTAAAAATTAAAAGCTTAATAATCTTAACTTTAACTTCATTTTATCCAAGTTTATTACATCTAACTGAATTTTGATAAATTTATAATTATATTTGTTGTTCAAAATGAGAATCCTTTTCCAAAACTCCTCATAAACTTAATAATTTTAAACCAAGAAAACATTACATAGCATACATAATTGCTCTATCATATATTTGGAATAATAATATATATGTTTTAAAAATCAAATTTTATAGACAAAAATATTGGAGCTTATTACAGAATTTCGGGAAGATTTTTGCTATTACAAAATAATAATTAAGATAAAATTTTACAACTTCTATATTGCGGGGGACAAAGTTCTACTGACATCCTCGTTGTTCCTATTTTTCTCAGTCTCCTGAGAAATGAAAATCTATACTCCATAAAAGATTGAGAAAGTTTACTTTCACTTCTTCTAGAAGTATTTTATTTTTTACATACTATGAGGCTTAGATCTGTACCCTAGTGGTTGAGCTATTGCTCCCATAACAATCCACATTTTCCCTATCGCTCCAAGAGCCAAAAGTTACATTCCCAGATAGACAGCTAGGTTAGGGCATTATTTTCCTTTCCAATAAAACTCTTTCAGAAGGGCAAGGGAGAAAATGGTCTCTCCACTTCATAAATGTAGGAAATTTATATTTTCCAGCCCTCACCTATAAAATGGGCTCACCATGAGTGTAGGAAATTTTTCCATCTGGCTTTCATCATATCGGTCTTCCAGGTTGTCAGAGTAGAAAAATAGATACCACAATATCACTTTGGTTGTTGATTGTGCTATGAGTATAATAGAACTCTTTACTCTGACCCAGGCTCATGTTTCTGATATGTACTGTGTAAGTAGGGTGACATCTCAGACCTTTCATGGTTTTTGACAACATACATTTAAATGTTGTTTCAATATTTAATTTAAATAGTCACTTGCTCATAGTGAGGCCATAATAATAGTCTCTTTGCAATCTTTTTCTCAACGTTCTTAAAAGGTATATTTTCCCAAACTGTAACCTTGTAAGCTGCACTTAAATGCATCTTTATGGCATATAAAAGCCCAAAAGATAAAGATTTATAATGGACATGTTGGCGACTTCTTAACTACACTAGCATAAAAAGAAGCAGCATAATTTATAATGACTTAAACTCCGTTTACAAGTTGTAGTCTAGAGTATATATTACACAACCATTACATAGCTTTTGTTATTAATAGGAAGCAAAACAAATTAGTAATATTATGCTAACATTTTTCAAGTGTTCTGGATTACTTTTCTAAAAGTTCCAATATCAAAACATCTATGATTTATTTTTTAGATGGAGCAGGATGGGAAATCTATCAAGGGCAAAGAGGATTATTTTTTTACTACAAATATTAAAGTGAAATGTTTGATTTGAAAACAGCTGTAATCATGCCATAAATCCATTCCTTTGTAATATAAAAGGTTATATGCAGTTCTTCAGCTATGAGTACTAATGAAATAAAGTACAGTATCGTAATTCTGATTATTTAACAAAACCTGAAGTTGATAGGATTAGCACAAATCATACAGCTAATAGAGACTTCTATGAATTCATATTTCAAGTCATAAATCTTATTAAACACTTGAAGTGTACTTTATGTAACTTACAATCAAAGTTCTATTTCTATTTACTTTTTAAAACTGTATTTCTAGACTGTGCATTTCATATTCTGAGTACCATGATAAATGCAAGTCATAATCACTTCTAAAAGAATCAATGATCCAGGCACTATTACGAGCTTACTGTGTAAATCTAGCTATAACATATCAACTTGCATATTTTAATTTAATACTCGATAAATCGTGGATCATTATAACTCTTTTAAATACTTTTCCATGTTCTTATGACCATAGAATTAAATTCTAAAATTAAGAAAAATATTTAATGTACTTTTAATCATGCTTTATAAAATAAACTTTGAGAACTGAAACTTCTTGTGACCAAGAGGAAAGATATGTTGACAGAGAAAATATCAAAATGGGGTGATATGTTTCTTTCCCCTTATAGTTAATTACCTAACCCTGCCATCAATATTTAAACGCATGTACTTACTAACTCTTGGTTTATAGTCAACACATTAATAAATAATGGCAAACTGTATAATAAATTTCCATCATATGTTCATTACATATTTACAATGTATAAAAGATGTATTGTCAATATCAGAATTCTGAAATTAAGATATTTTTAATTTTTTAAAAGAATTGCCTATACTTCTTGCCTCTTTCTTTTGCCCTCTCTCTCTTCTACCTTCTCTAAATAAATTTTTGTCCCTTTCACTTCCTCGAAACTTTTGTTACCTCAACTCCATGTTTTCAAATCCAATGGTCATTTCATTATCCTCTTCTCAGTAGACCATTCAGGAATGTTTAATCCAATTAATTTCTTCCTTCTTGAAACTTCTCTGTGGCACTATTCTCTTTTAATTCCTCGTCATTGGCCACTTATTCTTCCTTAGAGTGGCTCCCCCTCTTCTTCTAACCTTGAAATGTGTGACTATCTCAAGATTCAGTCTTGGATTTTTTTTTCTCTTCTTCATCAACACAATCTCTGTAGAACTTTCATTCTAAATTATTAGGATCTGTATATTTATAAGTCTTAAATTTCTGCCTTCATTTCTAACTGTGAATTCTAGCTTTGAGTATCCAAATACAGTGACACCTTGCATTGTGAGTAACTTGATCTGTGAGTGTTCCACAAGATTAGCAAACATTTCTAATAAGTGTTAACTTGATAAACGAGCGATGACTTGCAATATGAGCAGTATGTGATGCTAAATGTCACATGATCACAACTGAGCCAATGATTCTTCTCTCTCTCTCTCTCTCTCTGCGGGATTGTGGGCGATCATCTCCCATGCACAGATGCTTGGTCTCAGGCTGTGGTGTTTGGTATAAATCAGTGATTTCTCAGAACGTTGGAGGTACTCACACTGGCACTAGTGTATTTTTTGTCACCTCAAGGCATCTATGGACAGTCCTTTGCTTTTCCATATAACAATAAGCTTAGGAATGCTTTGCTTCATTCTAAGTCAGGCTGCCTGCAGATACAGGCAGGTGCCTTATTGCCAATTATATTAAATATAGTATATGATGAGAGTTTATTAATACTGTACTGTAGTCAACATCTGTTAGTGATAGTGAAAGTCATCCTACACAATAACTCTCCTCTCTCGTCTCCCTCACACCAACCAGGAAGGTTTTCAAAGGTAAATGCAGGTTAATTTGTTTATTACCTTTATGTTTTGTATTTTCTTTATTATTTTGTATTGTATTACAGTATTATAATAATTTATATATGAATATTTTTGGGTTGTGGAACGAATCATCTGAGTTTCCATTATTTCTTAAGGGGAATTTTGCTTTGATATACAAGTGCTTTGAATTACAACCATGTTTCTGGAATGAAATATGCTTGCAAACCATGGTTTTATTGTACTATGATATCCAAATAGGCAGATGTCCCATATTCAAATCTGCTTTTTTTACCATCTTCTATTTTTGGTAATTGGCAATATTATCCCTTTGTTGTTAGAATAAAGTTAGCAGTTGTTTGATTCCTCCACTTTTACATCCCCTCTCTTTTACATCCAAGTTTTAATAATGCTCTGCCAATTCTACATTAAGAACATGTCCAAATTCTCTATTTCACATACTTTACCACTGCCTTAATCCAAGTGATCCTCATCGTTTACCTAGACAAGTACAATGACCTCCTTAATACGTTCTCCACTTTCATCCTCTCCAAATACTTTCAGCATGAAACAACTGAAGTATCTTTAAAAGTATGAATTGAATTTGTCAGCTCCATGCTATCCCATTTAAAATAAAGCCTAAACCCTTTAACAGGGAACCCAGAACTGGTGTGATCAGGCTCTTGACAGTCTCTACAATGACACAAACTATCACTTTCTCCTTTATACACTGTTGTCCAACTACTCTGACTCTCTCCCACTATTTTCAAAATGTACCAAATTAATTTTTATCTTGATGTATTCACATTGTTTTTTTCTACTTCACACTCTCCTCTGACTTGTCCACAGATGGATTCATTTACCATTAAAGCATTTGTTCCATATTCTCTTCTTAGAACTTCCCGAACCCCCAATATCTAAAATATGATGTCCACATTGAGTCTCAATCACTATCATATCTCTCCATTTTATATCTATTATCTAAAAGCATCTTAAAATTATCTTGAGTTTACTTGTTCACCTTTTTCTTTCTGTTATATACATTAATGTTTGCTCCAAGAAAGCAAGGGCCACACATGACTATCCAGGGCTGTGTCACCAGCACATGAATGTAGTAGGAATTCAATAAATCTCGGTTAAACTAATGGATATAGTGCTCAAATATTCAAACTAGTCAGAGACATGGAATTTAAAACATCTACCATGATTTTTCCACTTCAAAATAAATGCTTCTATAGTAACCGATAAGATCAAAGTTCCAGCAGTAACTTTATGAATTGCCAATGTATTTCACAGAGGGAAAAAATAAACTTTTTTTTCCAAAAGATAAAGAATTTCACTTTTGTTTCTAGGCAATATTTGTAATTGATAAGAAAATGTACTCTAAAAAGTTCAATTTCTTCAAGGATGCAACAGAAATAATATGAATAGATTTATGTCCATTTCCAAACTGCCCTGTTGTTGATTTATCCCCGTGTCCTTTCCGTCTCATCTACATTCTCACTTGTTGCATGTTGTTCTTTCTATTTTTATTTCTGTATTAACCAATCCCTCAATTTGATAGCAAACTCCATTAAAGTTATTAGCATGTACTTTGGTTTGCCACTGCTGATATGTGGCCACGCATGGAGGCTACATATAAAAATTGCTCAATAAATAGTTGTTGAATAAATGAATAAATGAAAAAAGTAAATGTAGCCTAAATACTTCATACTTTATCATTAGTTATCATTGGAATCTTATTTTTATAAGACTCAGCACAAATTACATAAACTTTTTGCTTCATAGAAGTAATTTCTCCTTTCAGTGATCATTGATGGTTTTCACTTGTACTTTGAAACACTTCTAATATTGGCAATATTTTTGTAAGTATCTTACAAAACAATTAGTATGTGTTCTTTGGTATCATAATCCTATTTTTTTTAGTTTTGCATTTATTTTTTTGTCTTATACAGAGAGATACTACAGGGGAGAGGGGTAAAGGAAGAGAGTGAGAAAGAGACAGAGAGAGAAGGAGAGAGAGAGAAAAAAAATATTAAGCAGGCTCCATGCTCAATGCAGAGCCCATCACAGGGTTCAATCCTACATCACTGGGATAATGACCTGATCCAAAATCAAGAGTTAGATACCCAACCAAGCCACAAAGGTACCACAAAATTCTATTTCTAAGGAATATATTTGACACTTAATATTGTGAAAATTTTACATATACAACATATTTCTGGATACATTTATATTATAATATGATTACCATTGTAGAGATATTTATCATACTACACAATTATAGAACAGTACCATTGTCTATATTCATTATACTATGCATTAAATGTTCCTGGTTTATTTACTAATCATTGCAAGTTTTACCCTTAAACAACATCAAACATACGCCCCCCCCACTCCTTAGCCCCTGCTAACAACCATCATTTTACTCCCTGTTTTTTATTAGTTTGACTTTTATAGATTTCACATGTGGGTGACATCATACAGTAGTTTTCTTTCTATTTCTGACTTATCTCACTTAGCATAATGTGCTCAAGGTCAGAAATGGCAAAATAAATGGCAAGAATTCTCTTGATCTTCACTTTATCCCATAAAATTCCTATCCTATGATATGCTTATCATATTTTACAAAATGCTTATCATATTGATAATATTTTTTAAAAATAATTAGCAAAGCAAATTCAGCTACAGCAGAAACAGTTTAAATAAAGAAAGAGGAAATGATTTAGCCAAGTCATCCCATTTGTAAATGCTATAATTTGAAACTTGAATACAGGATTCAGACTTATATTTGCTGTTATTTGTGGCCAAGCTTCTGTATATGGTGAGTTAAGGTGCAGTGATATATCAAGATACTAATCCCAATTCTGACTATTGTCTCTGAGTATCAGTCTTCCTAATGTGGAACCTCTTAATGTGGTGTTCCAAAAGAAAAATTATATATATATATATATATGAAAAAATATATTTATATGAAAAATATATATATAAGAAAAAATATATATGCATTTGTTTGTTTTGTTCTCAGGAATTATTTGATGAAACAAATCATGTTCAAATTGCTGCTTTGAGCCATAGAGCAACAATTCCTGACCATAGAAGGATGGATCTAAATTCAATAAGGTTTCTATTCTCCACCAAGGAAAACTGGGGCAACTTTTACTTAGTCAAGGCTTCTCTTCTATGTTGACAGCAAAAATTTTGCTATGGAGGTACTGTATTATATAAACTCAAGTAATGTCGTACAAAAAATATTCTCGAGGAGGGATGGAGAGAAAGAAGTAATCCTAACTTAAAAGAAGGGAGAAAAGTAGGAAGGAAGGGAGGGAGGAAGGAAGGAAGGAAAGAAGTAAGGGAAAAGAAAAGAAAAGAAAAATAAAGAAAAGAAAAGGAAAAGAAAAGAAAAGAAAAGAAAGAAAGGAAAGGAAAGGAAAAAGAAAAGAAAAAGTAAAGGAAGAAAAGAAGAAAACACAAAATGATACACTTGGTGAAGAAAATAGTACATTGGCCTAAAAAATACAAAGGAATGTTTTCATAGAAAAAAATTAAAAAGAGTTCTTTTTCTCTAAAACTGGAAATAGAATTAATTGGCTCAGGTGAAATTTACAGAATGGAAGTAGATAAAAATAAAAACTAGAACTAAAGTTATCACAGAAGACTTTGATAAAATACGTCGGTGTTTCCAATGTCCTCCAATGTCACTGAAGCACTTCAAACAAGGTGTTTGGAAACTTTTTACTGTAGAAGACCAAATAGTGACTATTTTAGACTTACAGGCTGCGGGGTCTCTGTTGCAATGGCTCACCTCTGCCTGTGGCAGCCACAGCAGTAGCCACAGACAATATGTAAATGAATGGCCAAGGCTGTGTTCCAGTGAAAGTTTATATACCAAAACAAGCAGCAGATTAGACTTGGCCTGTAAATGGTAGTTGCCTATCACTGCTTCAGACAATAATTATAGCAATTACAATTTTTTTTAATGTTTTCAATTTGTTTGTTGAAAACATTGAACAATTAAGAGATGCTTAATAACCTTGAACTGAGTTTAAAATACAGACATTCAGCAGAAAAAAAGTAAAATTTTTGTCCCAATGAAGAGAAAGATAGTTATGATAGATAAAGTAAGACAACCATATTAACTGAGACACTATCTACCCCTAGGGATAATGGTTTGAATACTTACCTTGAGAAAAACAAATAGCAAAATAGGAGTAATCTACATTCAGTGCATTATACTCCATTTGGTCATGAGTGTGTTCTATTGGAAGATGAAACATTCTGTATAAATTGTAGGCAATTGAAAAGTTTCGTATAGACTGATTTAATATTAATCACGTATTGTGCAAAAGCATAGATTAGGTTACTCCTACCTCATGGCTTTTGTACATTCTATTTTCTTCCCTGGATTTCTTTTCTTTCATGCCTTTCCGTGAAAGCAGTTCTGGCATGATAGTATTAACAATAAAATAGACCATAAGAATTCTATTAGAATGACAACAGCATTGACATTAATGCCATATCTCAATTCCCGTTCTGTTTGTCATCAGTATCTTGGTCCTCAGAGAGGACTCCCATGGCTTCTTAGTGGTACTCCATCCCTCTTGCTCTTTAGTCCATTATTTTGTTGAATTTCCATCAGAACACTTTTTTTCTATATAAACTATCTTATTTATTTGTTTAATTGTTTGTTGTTTACTGCCTCCTAATTAAAATGTAAGATCCATGAGGAAGGGTATTTGTCTTATTTGCAGTGGTGTGTTTAATGAGTGGTATGTTTTTGGTATTAAGGGAAAATTCTACACTCTCTAAAGGCAGCTACCTTCTATTTTCCTACCACCCTCAACACCACTTATAGGAAAACCTAAACAATTTTTAATTTAGACTGGTAAGAAATGACTTAGATTTTCTTAAATGTTTTCAATAATGGGTTTTAAGTGAACAAAAGAATGAACAATAGAGTATCTTTCATCTTCATAGATTAGATGTCCCTTAGGCTAATGGATAATTTTAGACCTCAGAAATCTGCCCACTCTAGTGCATAGACAACTTCACCATGCAAACTTTGGGCTGTTTCTTAAAGTCATGTTAGTGTTCCAGTATGAATTTCCAGCTTCTCCTGATCTGTTTGGAATAGCAAATGGAAAAGCAAATTGATTTAAACTCAAGCGCCAATTCTCATGGACTGATGGTGGCTGCTTAGAGCACTAAGGTGAGAAATATTCTGAAGCTACATCTGGGTTCAGCTGGAGAGAATACCTTGGAAGATTAGTGATACTGTTTAAGGGAGAAGAGAGACGGCTACATGATATGCACATTGAATATTTCACATCACTTAGAAGGGAGCACAATATATTATTCTAAAAGAAATTTCAAAAAGCAAGGGTATTACTATTGTTTAAAAAACACTAGTGCTTTCTCTTTTACATGCAAATAGATTTTATTTTATTCTTTCCATCTTTCTCTTCACTGTTAGAATACAGATGTCTAATATATTTCAGTCTTACATTAGTTATTAATATGAGTATCTCTTGCTGGATCAAATTCTTAGACTCAGACATAAATAGATTAAAGACTTAATGAACTATATATTTTGATTCTATTTGGTGTTAAATTTAAATAGTTCTATAATAGTTACAATAAAAACAAATGTTAGCTAATTAAATATTAACAACATGGTTGACAATATAAAAGCATAATTGAATGACAATGAAAATGACATTAATATCCAAGTTATGACTGGGCATTTTGACTACCATTACATTATTTATTATGAATGGTAATGTTTATATGGCCATCTGTTCAATATCCAAAGTGCTCGTGTCATTAAGGCACTAATTTAATACCAGATGCTGAAAAAATGCATACATCTTATGTTCCAGCTATTTTATGTTTGAAAATATGAAATAAAAATTCCCTTTAGGAGGTATAAATTATATGTGATCATTGTAAGAGTTATCTTCAATTGTAAAAATCCTGACTCCACTTATACTGCTTTATTTCCATGCCACTGGGTGTGAAATCTATGATATGGAGTTTGGAGCCTATTAAGTCCAAAACAGAGAAATGTTGTGAGTTAACAAAGCAAAGATCTTGTCTGGAAGATTTTTAAAATACAAATCTAGAATTATGGTACAGTAAAAGATCATTATCACTCAAATCCACTGACTATGAGGGATTTTTTTAGGTGTATTTTTATTTTATTTTTTTAGTAATCTCTATACCCAATATGGGGCTTGAACTCATGACCCTGAGATCAAGATTCACATGTTTTTTGGACTGAGACATCTAAATGTCCTGGGATATGAGTTTTCAATCAGAAAATTGAAACTTTTGGATTAGAGAGATGTCATAGGCTAATTATTCTAATTATTGTTTGCTTGAATTCCCTCATGAACATCAATTTTTATATTGTTATTTATTACGAAGTTTGTAGATTTTACCTTCAAGTCTAATTTTTTTAAATCAACAAAGAAAAACACAAGTCATCAAAAATAACATCATTATAAATTCATTAAGAATGAACACTAAAAACAAATTAAGATGAGCACAGACTAGTTATTCCCCAGAAATTATAGTGGGCAAATATTGATGGGTTACCATACACAGTTTTACACACACACACACACACACACACACACACACAGATACATATTTGTTCCACTTTGCCTTCATTGGTGAAAATGCATACTTCTCTCTGAATGTAAGTCTGTAAACTACTGAGGAATTCTGACATAGTCTTTATCATATTTATATGGTTTAAAGTGTCAGAAATGTCTTTCAAATGTCAGGCTGAAATATAACTTCTTATAACTTTAAATGATAACTCCAAGTACTACCTTTTGGGATCACACAACACTAGTTTAATACATCTTTTAGCTGAACTTTTATCAAATATTTGAGAAATATATCACATTTCTTTTTTTTAAGTCATAGGCTATAATCTCCAATTCTTTCAAGACTTTCTGGTCCTTTCTTACTGCAGTTATACTCCATGAACTCATGCCAATTTTTTTTTCAATGTCTCTCTTAAAATATGATGCTTATATTGACAAATTGAATGGCAAGGAAAGTAACTACAATCTAAGTATATGTACTCCAAAATATTGACTATGTCCATTGTGATAAAAATCTAAAGTAAAGAAAATATTTATGGAGCATAGCCTAAAGGGTATGAAGTCCATATACGTATTATGCAACTCTAAAATCTGTTTTGGGGTTAATTCAGACAATTAGGAAATTCACATAGGATTATCTTAACTTCCTTGTGGTTTGGGCAGAGCAAAATCAGATTAAATTGAAGAACATTAAAAGAAACCGCCCTTGGAAATTTGTCACTCTTCCACCGCTTATTTGTATTTAAATATGCTTATCATTTTGTAATCCAAAGCCCATTCAGAACAATGTATTCCTCTTCAAACTGAGTGCAAAAAATCTGGAAGCCATATTTTCACCTCATCTCTTAGAGGAAAGAAGTATATCATCCCATGTGTTTTGCGCACAAGAGTCATACCCTTCTTAATCTCACTTTCTGCTTTTGACTTCCTCATTTATTTAAAATATTTATCTAAAGACATTACATTGTTTTAAAGAATAAATTGAGTAGTGAATTAGACAACAAAACAACCATAAATAGCTTACAGAACAAGACACTGTACTAGGTAAAGTTACCTCCTTTATCCTTACAACATGATAAGACACAGTAATTAGGTAAATCCATCTACATTTCATAAAAACAACCACAGTTTTCACACAGGTAAAGATTTTAGGCATTTGTTAAATAGATACTTAGTGAGTGGTGACGGCAAAAAGCTAGATATAACATGGCACATTCCAAGCTTTACAATCTAGTTGAGAGAGATAAGTAAGTGACCCAGAAAGAGCCATAGTGACACTCATTGGGTGAAATGTGAGATTCTAACTAGGATATTTAGAAAGATTGGAGTGAATTTTGTAAAGCTGCCTAGAGAAAGTCACTGTGAAGTGTTTTGAGGGATGAGTAGGAATCAGTTAGGTAAAGAAAGAAAAGGGGAAAACATTCCAAGCAAAGGGAACGTGATTTCTATCCAAGGGTTTGGATAGAAAGGCAGTTTGCCTTCCTCTTCTTCTCCTCATTAACTGCCTATTTCAATTATGTATTATTGTTTAAAGTCTCACTCCCAACAGTTAGTGACTTAAAATAGCAACCATCTATTATTTCTCATGACTCTCCTGGTTGTTCAGGAAGTTCAGGCTCATCTTTTCTGGGGTTTTCATTTAGCTGCAGTCATCTGACATCATAACTGGGTTTGGAGAGTCCAAGGAGTCTCCTTCACCTTTCATCACCTTCACCTAACTGACAGCTTGGACACTGGTTTTCCTCCATGATCTCATTCACCAATAGACTAGTCTGACTTTTTCACTGTGGGTTGATCTCATAATTCTAAAAGTCAAAGATGGATCCCGCAAGATTTCTTCAGGTCTATCCCTGGAATGTGCCTGGTGCCAAAGCATGTCACAAGCCAGAGAAGAAGGGTTCCACTTTCCATTAATGAGTAGCCAAATCTCATTCCCAGTGAGCATGATACAAATTATTACAGTAATCTTTGACAACAATCTATCACACTGTCACTAATGAATGTGGAATCTCATTGAGATAGAAGAAAAGCCAGGAGGACCATTATAGGAAGTTATCATGCCCCCCACAGTGAAAACGTCTTGAAAAGAATATATTAAAAAGAAGCTGAAAGGAAAAATAAAACATATCCCAAAAAATGGCATCATGTATTATGATCGTTCACATAGAGAATATTCATTCTCATTGGACGTACATAAATCAGATATAGAGTAGACAAACTACTACCTAACAAAAGCTATATAAAATAAGGAAAAGAAAACACTTAATAAGTGCTGCAATTTAAAATACAAAATAACGTTTTTTTATTTTATCTTATTTAAATTCTATAACTTCTCTAAAAAGTAAATCTTATTATTGCCATTTTAAAGATGAGAAACCTGAAAACAGATATTTTCCAAAAGCCTTGGTTTTTCTTTTTCTAAATGAACTAAAGTAGAAAAGGTAATTTGGTCTTAGCCTGAGAACTGAGAAGATGGAACATAGGGAACCTTTCCAAGGCCGTCTTTCCTTTACTTGACATTGAAGCAGCAAATACACAGTATAGAGAATACTCACACATCCACACACAGAAATAACAAGGAGAGGATGCAGTTCCCCACAAAGAAGCCTGAAATCCAGTAGTCAATGTGGAATCAGGGGACCCTTGGGGTTAGAGGAACAATGCAACCTCAGGATTATTGCTTTATATAACATTGGTCTTATCAATTCTCAGGAATCTACTTCTACAAAAGGGAGTTCTTACTTTGTTACACTCTTCTGGATTCTATTACCAGATTTCTGATTCTGAAACATGTACTTTTTCTGTAACACTAGATTGTTGCCCAGTGGAAATTCTTATGATTTCTAAATCCCCAGACAACTTGGAATTTATTTTCATAAAGGATGTATTGCAGCCAAAATAATGGTAATATATTAATGATGTAACAACTTTATAAATTCTATGGCAAATATAGTCATCTGTAAAGATCTCTGTTAAGTCTAGCTTTAGAATCATGCTTTAAAATTACTTAGGGGACCCTGCATCGGGCTCTGTGCTGACAGCTAGCTCAGATCTCGGAGCCTGTTTCAGATTCTGTGTCTCCCTCTCTCTGACGCTCCCCTGCTCATGCTGTCTCTCTCTCTCACTCTCTCTCAGAAATACATTTTTTAAAAAAACACTTAAAATTTTTTTTAAAAAAGGGGGTGCCTGGGTGGCTCACTTGGTTAAGAGTAGGACTTCGGCTCAGGTCATGATTTCACGGTTCATGGGTTCGAGCCCCATGTCGGGCTCTGTGCTGACAGCTAGCTCAGAGCCTGGAGCCTGTTTCAGATTCTGTGTCTCCCCCTCTGTCCCTCCCCTGCTCATGTTGTCTCTCTCTCTCTCTCTCTCAGAAATAAATAATTAAAAACACATTAAGAAATTTAAAAAAATTACTCAGGGGGAATAATGTATAGTAAAGTATTGTGAGCTCAGGTTAAAAATCAAAAACAGAAACAAAAAACTATGTCCTCAAATCCTTCCAAGGTTTTTTTCTTAAATTTGAAGATATTTATATGACATCTTATAATAAGATGACTATTACTTTCTCAGGTCACTTATTTCTAAAACTATTACAAAAAGCAAACACTGACTTTTCCTGGGTTTGAATTATAAAATTAAAAGCTTCCTTATTTTTGATTCTTTGCTTTTTGGACTCATCTCCAGGGAAGCTCTGCTTCACCACAGATTGAGTAGGTTGACCTGTTGCCCTCAAGACTATTTGTCTCTATGGAACTCCACTCATTCATCCTCAAAGGCACCTTTCCTTTCAAAGCCACACAAGTGAGAAGTTTTCAGACAGAAAGAGAATTCATCATGTATTTGTCATATTGTACACAAAATAAGTCATTTGATATAATGGAGCAAACTGTTAGCTGTAAGTTAGCTCACCCCACCACAGTATCACAATATGATGTTAGTCATATGGTTCTTAGGAGACAGGTAGGAAAGATGGCCGAGTAAAGTATTTTAATTTTCAATTTTCACAAATAAGTCTCTCAACCTCAAAAACACATTGCAAAATAACTCTAGTAAGATAGCATGACATAAATATTTATTTATGCCAGAAGTTATTTTTTAAATGTTTATTTATTTTGAGAGAAAGAGAGAGAGGAGAGAGAGCATGAGTGAGGAAGGGGCAGAAGGGGAGGAAGAGAGAGAGAATCCCAAGCAGGCTCCACACTTTCATCTCAGAGCCTGATCTGGGACTCGATCTCACAAACCATGAGATCATGATCTTACCTGAAATCAAGAGTCAGACACTTAACAGACTGAGCCACCCAGGCAGCTCTATTTCTACCAGAAGTTTTAATGTATTTTCTTGGGATTAATCCTGAATTATTT
Source organism: Crocuta crocuta (assembly GCF_008692635.1). NCBI lineage: Eukaryota > Metazoa > Chordata > Mammalia > Carnivora > Hyaenidae > Crocuta > Crocuta crocuta. The sequence goes on from NW_027528805.1 coordinate 578,231, forward strand.
AAGGCCATAGCTGCTAAAAATTAGATGCGTTACAATTTATTTTAATTAATTAAACATACAGTAACTTTAAGATAGATTCTCTCAGCAGTTTAGGTTATTTATTATTTTATATAAATTATTTTTCTGTTATGTAAAAAATAAACTTTTCTGTGTTTTCTCTTTTTTGCTACACTTTGGGCTACAGACTCCATTGAAATTTATGTAAGCAAGTTTACCATTTTAAAACTTGTCCCACGAGATGGCAAAGAATGAATTTGAAAGAGAATCCATGAACCCTACTTTGCTTTAAACAGCCTAAGGAGATATGGAAACATGGATTTCAGCCAAGAGAAGAAAGAGAGTAATGGGAAAATTAATTTTAGAAGCTATAAAGGAATAAGTACCAGTAATTGGTAGATATAATATTAGAGTAATTTAGAAATACACATTTTAAACATCATTTTTAAATGAGAACTCCTTCGAAGCTTTCTGCAACTATGCTTAAGTGCTTAAAGACACAATTATCATACAATCATTTTCAAATAAGTCTGTTCTCCTTGACTTCCAAGACAAGTTTGTATGGAAAATAGTGGGTCAAATTTTTCAGAATTTATGTATTGGAGCAGGTTCTATATGGAATTATAAACTTCTACACTTTTTGTCTTTGTCTTTTGATACAACCACAAACTCTTACTATTACAAGAATATCACAAAAACCTTTTTTTGTTCTGAAGCCCCTTAAAAAAATGTTGCCTAGATGATGCCTCCTCACAACTGAAAACTTAAATACATATCAATTTTAAACAAGGACATTCTCCTGTATAGTCACATGCAGCCATTAAATAAGGTAATTAACACTGGTATATTACTACCATCTAATCCAAAAACTCCATTCAAATTTTGGAAATTGTTTCAATAATGCCCTTTTTAGTAAATGGGATCAGACCAGTATCAGCTTTTACACTTACTTGTCATGGACCTTTAGGGTTTTTTTTAAATGTGTTTTAATGTTTTATTTATTTCTGAGAGAGAGAGAGAGAGAGACAGTGTGAGCAGGGGAGGGTGAGAGAGAGAGGGAGATACAGAATCTGAAACAGGCTCCAGGTTCTGAGCTAGCAATTAGCACAGAGCCCAACACAGCGCTCGAACCCACAAACCGTGAGATCGTGACCTGAGCCGAAGTCGGACACTTAACCAACTGAGCCACCCGGGTGCCCCTAGTTTTCTTTACTCTGCAGCGGTTGTTTGACTTTGATAACCTTGACATTTTGAAGATTATAGACAATTATTTCTTAAGACGTCTCTTAAATAACATTTAATTGTAAAACTTTCATTTTAAAATTTGGATTGTATAGTTTGGGAAGGGATATCACACAAGTGATGCTGTGTTGTTCACATTCCATTCTATCCAGTGGTACACAATTTCAATCTGTCCCATTGCCTATGTTGTTAAACTTAATACTTTGATTAAAATGTTCCCTGCCAAGTTTCTCCATGGTACAGTGGTCTTTTTTTTTTTGTTTTTATAAGGATCTTGCAGGGAGGTAATTGAGACTATTTCATTCCTTATCAAATTTTCACTCAGTAGTTTAATATCAATTTCTGCTTCTTGGATGAATTAATCATTACTGTGATGGCTGCCAGATGATAATTATCTGTTCCATCATCCCCTCTCTGCAACCTTCCTTTGGCATACCATTGAAAGGAAGATTTTTCATTCTGAAAATTAATTCAGTAATTTATTTATTCAGCAAAAAAATATAATAATGGGTTCTTATTTTATTTGTTTGTAATAATCCACTCCTATCATTATTTATTTTGCTGATCAGACTATCCACAATATTACCTGTGGTAGATCTTTCAAGCTGGTTTTGTGTTGTTTATGATGCAACTTAATATTTCTTAGAAAAAGTTCTTACTCTTTAATACAGTAAGTTATCCCAGCCTATTTTTTTTCCTTTTTTTTTCTAATAGTTTATTGTCAAATTAGTTTCCACATAACACTCAGTGCTCATCCCCAGAAGTTCCCTCCTCCATGCCCATCCCCCCTTCCCCCCACATCTATCAGTCCTCAGTTTTTGTCATCATTCAAGAGTCTTTCATGGTTTGCTTCTCTCCCTTTCGCCCGCCATTTCCCCCCTTCTTCTCCCCCTTGTTACTCCATCAAGTTCCTCCTAATCCTCCTATACGTGCAAACATATGGTATTTGTCCTTCTCTGCCTGACTTATTTCGCTCAGCATAACACCCTCAAGGTCCATCCATGTTGCTACACATTATCCCAGCCTATTTTATATCTTCTCTCTCCCAGTCTTAAAATCAGTAGTTTCCCTATTGAACGCTGGTTTTTATGGTGGACGATGGTACTTAGAAAACAAGATATGGGCCCTAATTATACTCATTATGATTGTGTGACTACTCCTCCCAAGATTTCACAGTCTTAAGTGGACTGAGCTAAAGAATATTGGGGCGCCTGGGTGGCTTAGTCGGTTGAGCATCAGACTTCAAATCAGGTCATGATCTCATGGTTCGTGGGTTTGAGCCCAGCATCGGGCTCTGTGCTGACAGCTCAGAGCCTGGAGCCTGCTTTGGATTCTGTGTCTCCCTCTCTCTCTCCCCCTCCCCTGCTCACGTTGTCTCTCTCTCTCTCTCTCTCTAAGAAATAAGTAAAACATTTAAAAACAAACAAGAATATATTTACTCCCTCCCTCTTCCCCACGTATTTAAGTCTCTATATATTCAAAACCATAACTTCACACTGTTGCCTTTAACTTGAATTCAAAATCATAGAAATCATTTTAATGTTTCCCCTTCCATTTCTTCTTTGACAGAGAGAAACTTGGCTTCCGTTCACCTTAATATATTTACTTTTTTACTAGTCCCTCTTGCATGTAACCAACTGCAATCCCTTCTATGCAGATGGCCTTCCTACCCTGCATGACTCCCAACTCTCCATGGCAAACAGCATCCTCTATGCTCTGATAGATACCCTCTGCATTCTGCCTGCCTTTAACGAATGTAGCGTCCTCCTTACTCTTAACTCCTGGACTGTCCTCCCACTCAAGAGCAAGTAGATTCTCACCTTTCTTGATCTCATTTAATGATTTTTAGAATAAATCATTTAGGAGGAAAAAATTGAGGTAAGGGGAAAAGGCAGAGAACCAGGAAAGCCAACAGTCAGGCAGGAAGGCAAGCAGGTATCAAAATTAGGCTTTAAAAGCAAAAATTTAGGAAGCTAATTGTTCTCTCATTATTGTTTTGTGGAACTTTCTGGAGACAAAATAACTTGATTGGCTGTTTTTCTTTTGTTTATTTTTTTAATGTTTATTTATTATTGAGAGACAGAGAGAGAGACACAGCATGAGCATGGGAGGAGCAGAGAGACAGAAAGACACAGAATTGAAGCAGGCTCCAGGCTCTGAGCTGACAGCACAGAGCCTGAAGTGGGGCATGAACTCACAGACTGCAAGATCATGACCTGAGCTGAAGTCAGATGCTTAACAGCCACCGAGGCGCCCCAGATTAGCTATTTTTCATCATACATCATATTCATATATGCCAGTATTGAAAGACAAGAAATTTATAGTTGTCAGAGTGCATTGCTTATCAATTCAAACTTTCCAGGAGTTCAGATAGATTTTCTAATGTGCCAATTCTTCCCTTAGCTAGCCCCTCCTAGAACAGTGTATAATCAGCAAGACTAATGATAACAAAACTACAAATATATTGACTCGTCTGAACTTTACCATCTATGGTTCCTGCTCAGTGACTAGACAGCTAATCTAATCCAGTATATAGTTCTAATATAGTTCATCAAATAAACTATTGATTAATAATCATGGACTAATGTATTATTCTTTGGAGATAGTTTATATCTGCAGAAATCTCTATATTATTCATATTTTTAAAAATCAAGGATGGCAGTCAAAGAGACAGATCAATGTTTGTTTGTTCCTTTTTCTTTTTGTTATATTGACAAAATGACTTTGCTAAATATCTTTCAAGTCCTATTTTGTGGCAACAGTATGCTCCATGCATGTAAAAGCCCAATTCTGGATGGTAGTGATAGGTCTAGGCTAATTTTTAAGTATTTTGCCTAATGTCAGTGAAGGTTTATATTCCCATGTGATCCCTTTACCCTAACAAATCTATAAGGTCATGGTCAGACTCTCAATTCTGAGTTACAGTCAGCAGTACAAGAAGCAGTAGTTAGAAAAAATCTGCAAGGCAACAGCTATAATAGATATTTTATTATTGTTAGATTACTTGGTTTTGGTTTAACCATTTTCTAAGGGAATGACAAATTATGTTTTCATAACAACTTCAGAAAAAGTAACAGGCAACACTGTGTTCTAATTTTGAATCAGTTGATTTTATAATGTAAACATGGAAAGATTTTACAGCATGTTGGGAGAAAATGATTTTACTAAACTTGAAGTTCTACTGAGACTGCTATTTAAAATAATCAGCTGTTAGGGATACTATATGAGAATGGAAAAATTCATGCTGACTTGTTTTTAGATGAGTTTTTAAAAATATTTTTGAATCTGCAACTTATAAGATGAAATTATTAAATTATTTTGAATATATGCCCTAGGGGGACCACAGTTGCCAAGAAAACATAGCTTACAACACAAGTTCCATTTCACTGATTTCAGTATATGAAAAAATACTACAATGTATCTATTCCACATTAGGTGGAATTTATTTTTTTTCAAAGACAGACTTTGTCATGTAAAAAACATACTAGATACTTAGACAAATTTAATGTATCTTAGTATAGGAAGGTCTGATTAAAATGAGAAATAGTTGAGTATAGGATAATTTGCTAATCATAAATGGAATCACCATTAGTATGTCCCTTACGGTGAAGTGTTATATGTTTACATTGGAAGACACAGTAGTTATAACGAGAAAAGCCCAAGCTTTGGAGTAAAATTGTTCTGGGTTCTAAATCCCACCTGACACATAAGCTCTTTGTGTCCTTAGGCAAGACCTACCAACAAGTTTCCTCATATGTAAGAGGAATAATACTATTATTTTACCAAATAGGCTTGGAATCAAGTTTCACAAAGTGATGTATGTAAATAATATAGCAGAGTGCCTGGGAATATAGTAGTGCTCAACATGATACCTTACTAATATTGATAACTGAGCCAGTTAGGAGATTATTCAGCTAAATTCAGTGCTGCAACCAACACTGCGTATTAGCAACATAAAATCAATTCACAACCTCTTTTAGCTTCCTTCTTCTGCTTTAGAGGATATAAAGCCTCAAGATTTATCGTTCCGGTATCCGTTTAGCTAGAGCTAGTCATGAGACCTAGTTGTGACAGACAGGATGAAAGCAAAACATAGAGCTTATGGAAAAACAAGTTTAAAAAGATAGACTTGGATATCTGAAACTTTCCCCCCTTTCTTCTCTTTTCCTTTCTCTTTTGAATATCAGGAATGTGGGAGTGATGTCTGGAAGTGTTCAAGTTACCTTCAAATTATGAAGATAACCGGTTCTGTCAAAAGATGGTAGGAAGGAAGAAAAAAACTTGAAATCTTTTATCATTATTATTAATTTTTAATTTCATTTATTTATTTTGTGAGAGACTGTGTGTGTGTGTGTGTGTGTGTGTGTGTGTGTGTGCAGGGGAGGGGTATAGAGAGAGGGAGGGAGAGAGATTCCCAGCCAGGCTCCCTGTTGTCAGCACAGAGCCCAATGTGGGGCTCAAACTAACAAAACTTGAGATCATGACCTGAGCCAAAAATCAAAAGTCAGACCCTTAACGACTGAGTCACCCAAGTACCCCAAGAAACTTGAATTCTTAATGAGATTTTGAGCTAAAACAGGAGAAACAATATGTCTACAATTAATGTGTTAACTCTTGTGTGTCTTGTGTTCTCAGGAAACTCTCGTCCAGATGACATTGTAATTGACTGTGTTTCAAGCATCAGGGTCAAACTCCAATCTGTTTATCTGAACACTAATCTGATCAACTAGTCCTAAATTCTCTCTTCTCAGGACAAATGCAAACCAGCTTCTCAACTGGATGTTAACCCTTTAAGATTGCTTTCTAAATCTTTACCTTCCGACGGCTCACTAATCTTTTTTTTTTTTAATGTTTTTTTAAATTTATTTCTGAAGAGAGAGAGAGAGCATGAGCAGGGGAGGGTCAGAGAGAGAGGGAGACACAGAATCTGAAAGAGGCTCCAGGCTCTGAGCTAGCTGTCAGCACAGAGCTCGATGCAGGGCTGGAACCTACAAACTGTGAGATCATGACCTGAGCTGAAGTCGGACGCTTAACCAACTGAGCCACCCAGGCACCCCGACGGCTCAGTAATCTTAAACCATCACAAGTTGAATTTTACCCGCTCTCAAATAGGCCCCGAGATTGAGAAAGACATCTTAAACTGGACACCAAAAATCTGTAATTATTCTGTCAGTGACGTCCCTACCCTAAGAATCTACTAAAATGTTTTCGAGGTAGTGGTCTTTCTTATGCACTGAGTACTAAACTTTATTTTATGAGAAAAGTATTTTTGTGAACTTTTCAGAGGCATGGTCAGCAAAAACTAGGGCCAGATTACATACCATAAAATTATTAATACCAGGATAATAAACATTTTTTATCTTAACTATTCAATTTTAATTCTGTTATTTATTTATTCCTGATCACTTCTCTAACAAATACAGTTATTATTTTGAATAAAGTAATTTATGTAAAGACACTAGCATAGTATTTAGTATATACATATTCAGTGTATGAACGTCAGTGTTCTTTACTTTTTGACCACTGATTAAACATTACTTCCTAAATCTTCATGAAAAGATTTTGAAAAGTAAGTTTGAAAAATTATATCCTCTCTTTTCCATCAGACCTTGATTCTAACCCTCACTCCGCCATTCACTCGCTGAGTGAGCCTGGACACACTGATGATGTCCACATATTTGCATTTTCACATATGTAAAATTGTCATAGCAGTCTTATCAGCTTTTGGTAAGAAAAAAATGTGTTACTATTTAATAAATGTAAACTACTAAGAGCATTAGTTCAAATTATGGAATAATTATGAAGAAAAGTATGCTTTCCTTCCACATTTTCAAAGCTTCATGTTTCCAGATGATTGTTCCTTTTCCTATCCAAGCTGCTTGAATCCTCTATTCTGAATTGCTTTCCTCTTTCTTCACTGACATAGGATTTTTGCATTTTTAATAATACAATCTAATGAGTATGAAATGACAGTTGAATGATTTATTTTTTTCCTCCATCAGGGAAGAAAAGATTTTACCCTCTGAAGGTGAAATTGTGCTAGGTAAATGTTTATCTGTTCATGTATAATTCTAAGATATCTATAATAAATTATTATTAAGCACTGACATGCAAAGAGTCAGATATAAAATGAATCATCAGTCTGCATAAGACCAACATATTCACATTTAGATGTATCAGAGGTTCAAGAAAATAGGCTTTGGACATTTTGCTTTATAAACTGTGGGACACTTGACCCTGCAGGTTCATCACTTTCATTGATTTCCCTATTGTCTGAAAGCCTTCGTTTCAGCCTGTTCCTTTAACTTACGTCAGCAAAATGGCAATAGTGCGATTCAAGGAAACTTCTTGCAATGTTCTTTTTTTGCATAAAGGAAACAATCTTTTCTTTTATTCAAAATATTCAAAACATTATACTCTGAAGGTTTATATGTTTAGTTTTAGACATTTTCAAATATGAAATTACATGTAATATAATTTCTATATATTGTATATGGTTATATTTATGATAGAGGAATATAATTAAAAAATAAAAAAACAATTTGAAATAGACAAGAATAAGTTCAAATTAGATTGTTTTAATTTGTTGTGATCAAACCTGTCTTGGTGCAGATCAGTGTATAGGCTCCTACTTGGTACTACTGAAATTTGGATTGGATAATTCTTTGTGGAGGAGGAGTGTCCGTGTATCATAGGATATTTAAGCAGCATCCTTGGCTTCTACCAACAAATACCAGTAACAGCTGCCTACTCACTTTGGTGTCTTCAAACATTGCCAAATATCCTCTGGGGGAAATAGAGATTTCACATTTGCAGTTGACACTGATCACTGTCATGTTCAGTATTAGGAGCTTCGGAAACATATTGCACAATTCTGAGCAAGTATTATTGTTTAAAGATTGTCCTTATGTTTTTATTTGTGAACCCTCTTGCACTGTTGTAGGATGTTTGTTCTCCTTAAAAGTTTCAAGATATGGACAATCAGATTGCCAAAATTAATAGATTTATGTGAGGACACATGCCTGTGGACATGAAAAAGAGCTGTCTTAAGGAGAATTAGAAAGTTGTTCAGGTCACAATGACTTCCAATCCTTCTTTCCCTCAGAGGTATCTATGGCTTCTCTTTCCAGTTTCTCTCCTTTTTTTCTAATCTTGCTACCTCCTTTCTACTCTAAATTATGGTTCCTATTTACTCATTGATTTTATTGCCTAATAGATTCTACTTAAGGCTCTCTCATTCCTTTTGTCACTGTTCCTAACTTCTCTATCTCTCACTAAATTCCCCAATAGAGAGGACCTGAGAGCATCTGTCCATGTTCAATAAACAGTATAGTCTTATAAGGCTACACCATAGACTACAGGTCTGCCTCTACAGAAATGTCTTTTAGCTTAGCATCGAGCTTGATTGACTATGGTCATTTCTTAGAAAGCTGTCTTCTGTTGTTTCTTTCAGTGTGAGCTTTCGACAAGAAAGACACCCTGAGTCATGTCAGGTTCAGAGTGTTATTCCAAGCATTTAGCTCACTGCCTTTTCTTGAATAGAAGAGACTTGGTGATTACCTTTTTGCCACTTGAAATTCAATTTCTCAGGAAAGGAATATTATTTCCCCCATCAACTGTTTAGTGGCACTTTCCTTATTTATTAGAAGAAGTCTTCAACAACCCTTCATGAGGTCATGAGGGCAGTAATGCCACTGCCCTTGGACAGTGTTCTTTCATTGAGAGGGATCACAACAGAGGCGTTGACCTGATGCCAAGAAATTATGATTGTCCAATGTTGCCGTATCAATGACAATGTATTTCACAACATAGATTGACATTTAAATAGCAAAAAAAAAAAAAAACTCACACCTTATAATCAAATAGTCATATTTAATCAAATAATTTCTTATATATAATAAGGTATAAAAAAGGTCAGAAGTTTGGAGATTTATAAAAGCAGAACATCATTGAGATGATGATCATAGTAAGGACAGTTTGTAAAGTGCCTTAGTGATCTTGAATATTCATATCAATACTTCAAGACTAAGAGAGGCAGATGTAACATAGAAGAAGAAACTGGCCTCGAATCAATTACATAATCTTCTCAATAACTTAAAGGTGTTTAGAGGGAAAAACATGCTTTGATTTAATGTTTTCTTACTTCAAGCTATCTTGATACTGAATGGTAAAACTAATGCGTGCATTTTAATTTCTTTTTTTTCTCATGATTACCAAAAAACTTTTATAAGTTGAACGTGCTTAGAAAGACTAGAAAACTCTGCATGTACACACGAGAAAAAAATTGCTTATTTCTATGTATGTGTGTTTCCACAAGTAACATTGCTAGTGCTCTTGGGAGAATGTAAACCATAATTGGATACTTATTTTGAATCCTTTTGGGAAACAGTTTGTTATGTTCAGAAAATACCTGTGCTATCCCTCTACTATTACTAAGATTTTTTCTGAGTTATATTTTCCCTGAATATCAACTTTTACCACCTCAGAATATAGAGAAGAGGGCAAATACTCTAGAAGTTTTATAGTCTGCTCAACCACATTCTCTTGCCCCCCATCCCCTCAAACTTCCCCCTGCCCTGTTTATCGTTACTTATGAAAATAAAGTCTTGGGGTGCCTGGGTGGCTCAGTTGGTTAAGTGTCCAACTCTTGGTTTTGTCTCAGGTCATGATCTTGCAGTTCATGAGTTTGAGCCCCATATTGGGCTTTGCACTGACAGTGTGAAACCTGCTTGGGATTCTTTTTCTCTCCCTCTCTCTTCCTCTTGCCAATTTTTGCTATCTCTTTGTCTCTCAAAATAAATAAATAACTTTTTTAAAAAAGAAAGAAAAGAAAAGAAATTTTCTTTTTGATTATGAGACTTTACCAATCTTATGGTTCAAGAATTCTATTGCAATAGTCTTTTTGAATAAAGTCCCTCTTTACATAGGTTTGGATTTGTATTTTTGTTTTGTTTTGTTTTTTGTCTTTATTTGACAACTGATATAATTTAATCCAACCAAATACCACACATATTTGGATTAATCAGATAGATTACTTTTATCAAAAGTATGATATGATTTTTTACAATTATTTTTTTCTTAATATGTCTGTAACATAATACAATTTGACTCATATTAAAACTCTGCAGAGGTGTCTTTTTTTTTTCTTATAGCCTATAAGACCTTCAACATTACATCTATCTTTTGTTAGGGGAAAAATGTTTTTGTCACTCTATTTTTATTTATCCCAATTTAATAATTAACCAATCCTTTTATAAAATCCCAGGCTTTAATTTAAATGAAAGTTCTCAATTTCTCACTTAACCTCCTCATTCTTTCAGTTCTCTCCCAGGAAGAATTGTCTCTGACACCCTGATGGTACAGCTGACACTGCAGCTAGTTTCTCATGTTTATGGGAGCCTTGTTTACTCTGTCAGCATTGTTAACTGCAGTCTACAAATGGTACAATTTATGCTTCCATATTTTTTGTATCATAGTCAAGTGCCAAGAGTGTTTACTGGGTTATTTTCATCTAACCATGACTGCTGACTGTTGTAAACATTAGAGTAAGTGTTTTATTCACTATCCAGCTTCCTGACCAATTTGCCTACAATCAGCCCTTTTTGTGGAATCATCCAGTCCTTCCACTGGACTTCCAGAAATGCTCACAAACTCTCAACTCAGCATTCACATCACCTGAAATTTTAAGTAGAACAAGAAAGCTAAACCGAAGTGATTTTCTCAGTATGATTTTGCTTTCTGGATAGGTTCTTGCACTCTGTTTCAAGGTTTGCGGAGTTTGGGGCAGGACAGCACAGGGAGTCATAACGATACACAAAGACACACACGCGTGCGCACACACACAAATGCATGCACATACACACACACACACATACACACACACACACGGATACTATTTAGCCTGAAAAATAAAGACACTCTGCAATATGTCACAATGTGGGTGAATCTTGAGAACATTGCACTAATTGTAATGAGTCAGCCACAGAAAGACAAATACTGTGTGATTCTACTACTCATATGAGATATCTAAAATAGTTAAATTCATAGAATCAAAGAGTGGAATGATGGTTCCCAAGAGCTGAGGGGAGGGGGAAAAGGGAGTTGCCATTCAAAGAGCATAAGATTTCAGCTAACCAAGATGTACAGCTAAAGATTGACTATAAGTCTGATAGTACAACATCAGACCTATAGTCAACAATACTGTATCTTACACTTAAATATTTACTAAGAATATAGATCTCATGTGAATTATTCTTACCACAATATAATTTTAAGAAAAAGAAGAGTGGGAGTAGCTTATTATACGTGTAGGAAGCAGAATATTACCCGTGTTCTATATTTCTGCATGTTCAAATCTATACCCCTTCTCACCTCCCTTTTTACCCTATCCAAACCAGTACATGATGCCTTAGGTCAACTAAAAAAAATCAGGAACTTAGGGACATAAATATAGAAAAATCATAACAATAATGAACTCAAATGTCTTTATTTCTTATTAAGAAACAGCATACATTAACTTTCTATGGCTACCTACTGATATATCTATCTATCTGTCTCCATCCATCATCCATCCAGCTCTCTGTATTTATCCATCCATGTAGGGTAGTATTAGCAAGCTCATTCTGAAATTAAAAGGGATTGACAGAAATAAAATAATGCAGAAAAGATTAAGTGGTTTATATGAATAATGATTTTTGAATATAAAGGGTCTATCTTTACCTTTACTAAGTTGGAAATTTCACAATAATTTGCAAAAAGTACCTTACTTTTAAAAGTTTAGTTCCTACTCATAAAGAAGAGTCATAAAGCATTTTAAACTTTTATATTATAAAGGTTTTGAAAGAAAAATGTCCTTGGCCCATAATTATGTTTCATTTCATAACCTGTTAGGTCTTATATCTCAGTGTAGTTAAAGACCTGAAAGGGTAATTTGCATGTTTTGATGGGCAAAACTTAGGATGAAATTTTAATATCCTCCTGCATTTGATTAAAATAAAGGTGAAAACTTGAATTGGTGCATTAAATGTCTATAACTCTCACTTTTCCTCAATACACAAGGTTTTATAGCTTTAACCACCAAAATAATTCCATGTCGGACAGGGGCACAATTTAAGAAGTCATTCCCACCTGTTTCTGCACACCTGGCCTGATTTCCCAGTGGTGTTCGGGAATGCAGTCCATTTGGTGTTTTCATTGGACTTTTAAATTTTCACTCAATGTTTTCATGCCCCAGGCTGAATTGGCAAATTTATCTCATTTCTTTCTTACCACTTTATTTTGTTGTTTAAATATTTATATATTTTTAAATATTTAACCAATTACTATTTATTGAGAACGTACTTGGGACCAGGCAATGTTCAAGTTTCTAAAAAATACACTAATGAACAACAGAGATACAAAATTACCTGCTCTCATTGAGTATTTTTTCTATTTTATATCATAAGCACCACATTTTGTCCCCTATTCAGACAGATGCCTTCACCTGAACATACAATACATTATTCCATAGTAATCATTTTATTCAACAGGAAGTTGGAACAGTTGCAAATAATATGGTGGAGCTTGTCTGGAGATAGCAACTTCTTGTTGCTTGAGATTGAGATTTCCCGGGTCTAGATGACTTTCACTGGTTGCATTAGGAAAATATGACAGGACCAGCAAAGTGAAAATAAATAATTTTCTTCCCTAAAGGGGCAAGTTCAAGGGCCAAACACACACACACACACACACACACACACACACACACCATACACATCTAGATATACACATACTCCTACATACTATGTACAGACTGGAAATAATGATGGTCTGAGAAAATATTGGCTTTGTCCAACAATCCAGCTCTTGTTCTAAGTGGTATGAGAAATATATGCAACAGTATCAACTAGCTTCTTATTACAAATCATTGTCTATTCTTTTCTCATCTTTCTCCTTCCCTGTATTCATTGCGTACTTATGTACTGGCCATCCCACCACTAACAATGATTCTTCTTCTCCCTTGCTTTCTCCAAACTTCCACAATTAAAATATTGTAGACTAAGAAAAAGGCATTTCTAGATGAGCAGCTTTGAAACAGACTATGTGATATGCACATTGCCTGCTCAGGGAATTCACTGAATATATACGAGTGATATAGATACTAATTAGATGAGGTGTGATTTACAGATGAATGAGCTCACTCACTATTAAAAAAAAGCAATGAAAGATATTAAGGACCACAGATTCAAAACATGGATATTGGTTTAGGTCTCGTGCCTGCTATTGCAGAGTGTATACAATGGATTAATTATGTAAGCAAAGTAAAAAACATAGTGCCTGTTTCATAGTAAATAAGAAATATTAGCCAGATTCATTACCAATAATATCATAATTATTGTAATCAGTAGCGGTAGTGATAATAACAGTAGTAGTATTTTAAAACAACAATGAAAAAGGTTACAAATTGGGTAAAGATCATGATTCTCTTTAGCACATGATTGTAAATGCATCCATGATTCAGACATAGTCAAATGTCAAAGTTCTAAATTCACATTCAGAACACAGTTTAGGTATGCATTCATACTATTTTTTCTTTTTCTTAATAAGAAATTCAGGATTTCTGGATTTAAATGGCATAAACAAGGAGCCCTTGGGCACCGTTTCCAAACGTCCTGCTAAAATATCTATGGAAACACAGAACAAGATGAAAACTTACAACCTTAAAAACTTAGTTTCATACAGACTATTGTCAGATACTGGGAAGAATTTTTACAAACATATAGTTATGAGGGTGAACTTTGGAGTGAAAAAGTCTTTCCTCTGACTAATAAATTCCAGGGCTTTATTAACCAGAAAAGTCATCGCCTTCAATTTGTCTTTAAAAGCATTGTGCAGGTTAGGGGGGCTGCCTAGCTGGCTTATTTGAAAGAGCATGCAACTCGTGATCTCAAGGTGATGAGTTCAAGCCCCATGTTGGACACAGAGCTTGTCTCATAAATAAACAAACAAACAAACAAGCAAACAGCATTGCACAGGTTAAATATCACTTTCTCAGAGAAGACATTTTCCTTCTCAAATAAGTACCTTATTAAAATGCTGTTTTGTTCAGACTGCTTATCCGAGTTTTAATTTCATATTGTCAAGGCAACTACCTCTATCTCACTCTCTTTCTCTCTCACAATGTTTATGCCCCTTTAAGAGGAAGATCTATTTTTAATGATCCACCTATCTCCAGAGTCTTGTGTAGTGCCTGATAAATAAGAGAAATAAATATTTTATTTCTTTTTTATTTTATTTTTAGAGAGAGAGAGAGAGTGGGGGAGGGGACAGGAGCAGAGGGAGAGAGAGAAAGAATCTTAAGCTGGCTCCATGCCCAGCATGGAGCCAAACTAATGGCTTGATCCAATGTTTCAGGGATAATGACCTGAGCTGAAATCAACAGTCAGGCCACACAGGCACCCCACAATAAGTATATTTTTAAAGATCAATCTTTTTTCCTATCAAACATTTTTTCTAATTTTTATTTAAATTTTAGTTAACATATAGTGTAATGTTTGATTCAGGAGTAGACTTTAGTGAATCGTCACTTGTATATCACACCCAGTGCTCAACACAAGTGCTTTCTTTAATACCCATCACCCATTTAGCCCATCTCCCCCATCTCCCTCCAATAGCCTCAGTTTGTTCTCTATTGGTAGGAGTTAGGAGTCTGTTATGGTTTGTTTCCACCCAAATTTTTAAATAATTAAGTAAAATAGAAAAATACACAGGAGGGTAGAATAACACACTGCATCTCAAAAGGCATCATCTCTGCAAAGTGAGATGCTATAATAGAAAACAAAGCATTAAAGTCATAATAGCAATCCATAGACACAATTGTAGATTTTACCATAATCCAGACAATAAAAGATTCAAGAGGAATCAAAAAGTTGGAGAAATCTATATATCAGTAAAGCAAAGTTTTGTGGGTTAGAATACCTGTTACACAATGGTGATTGGCAAGCACCATATCTGCCATAATTCACAGATCTAAGAATATAGTGTGGCATGAGCAGAAACATGGAAACCTGCATAATTTCTTTCTTTTCAACCACCAAGTTCTGAATAGATCTTCAAGAAGTAATATGCTGAATTGTTATTGCTAAAGATACTACAGTAATATGAAAGAAAAACTTGAGAAATACTCCCATAGTACAGGGTCAATGGAGACAGAGCAGAAAAACAAGAGAAGATAACAATTGTAAAGAACATAATAGATAGATCTAAATCGAGGTATCTTGCAAGAGTAAATTAGAACAGTAAGTAGACAATAAAATTTGACCAAAATGTTTTAAAGATCACAGGAAAATTCACCACAAAAAAAGATGCTAATTGTCTCAAAATTAATCAACAAATGCAGTGTTTGTCTAATAAAAATTCTGACAGTCGCTCTGAAAAATGACAAACTGTTATTATATTTTAAAAAGAGCAAATGGATAAGAATATCCTAGTGATGATTTAAGAGGGAATACAAGCTTAACAGAACTACAATATCAAAATTTCAGCTATAATAATTGGCAGTGTGGGATTGACAAGAAATGGATTGACAAATGAAACAGTAGAAAGCACAGAAATACTTATACACTTATAAAAACTTAATTATGACAGACGTGGTATTGAGAACAGTGAGAATTAGGTCTTCAGCAAAGTATAGGAAATGGTTGGTGTCAATTTGGAGAAAAGAAATGAAAAAGTCTAAACTTAGTTATGTCACAGCATGTAACAATATCAATGCTAAATGGATTAAAGACCAAATGTGAAACGCAAATTAAGTTGAACATGTACTTAGGGAAAAAGTACTAAATTCTCAGATCGAAAAGGCAAACAAACATTGAATGGGAAAAATAAAACTGATTCTACATCTAGACTTAGAATCAAACAACAGTCCACAAAGAAATATCTTAAAAGCTAACAAAGGAATCAATATACTATGTATCATGTAAGAACAATTAGCTTGACAGTGAATATCTCATGGTCAAAAATATATTTCAGCAAAATATTAAATTTATCCCCAATAAAACTATAATTCATAGGCAAGAGAAAAATAAATACACATGTAGATATAAAACTAATAGCATAGTTTAGTCTATACAGGACTTCATTACAATTTTAATAAAGAATATTCAGTAAGAACAAAATAACCCCCTGGAAAAAGGTAGTATGTAAGAAACAATGATATTGATAAAATATATCAGTATATTTAATTAAGCTATAACAAATGAAAACTTACAGTTTTGTGATACCAAAGCAAAATTTCATAAAGAAATTAACGAAAAAATATGAAAGAAGATTAAGGTAAGTAGAATAAAAAAACAATAAAGTTAACGACAGAAACATTATTCTTAACCTTCACTGTCAGTGTTGTTTTTATTAAACTCATTCCTGACACTAAGACTTGAAATGAGGTGGCATATTATATTCAGGCAGTTCATTGATGTAATTTCAAGTGTGCTATCCTAATATAGTACATACAACAGAGCTTCAACAAATAAACCTGGGAATAAATGAACTAATGTAATTATTATAAAAATAATGTTTCACTGTGTTAGCATTTATTATAATAAATCCCAAAACATTGTAAAAGAAATTCTGTTGCAAGTAGATAGAATAAATGGTAACTTCATTTTTTGGTCATTTATAATCCAAATTACAACAAACTAATTAATTAAAATAAAGTGAGAGAAAGCAAAGCCAATAGCAGGTGGGGAGTTTAAGAAGATATATTATTTTAATTGAAACTTGACCATAGCTCATCAATATTCTATGATAGGACTAGTAAAAATTGTAACTGCTATTACTGTCCTAAAGCTAAGTTTAATTTGAAAAAATTCTCTCTATATATAATTCTGGGGAAAATCAATGATCTGAGTATTAAAAACATAAAATTTGGACAGATATGCAATTATTTTAATAACATGTATAAATCTCCAGTTGTTATTTAAGCTTTACTCTCAAAAAATGTATTTAAAGGTTATTTTTCTTTAAGAAATATATGTTCTGTTTTCAGGTTAACAAAAACTGAGGATCACTGATACTATCCTAACCATTACATATTTAGAAATCTTAAATAAATTTAGCATTTTGCCTACACTAGTACACTTAGAAATACAACTACTTTATCATTCTTGAAACCATCAAAAACTCAAGAGAAAAAGCCATAGAATGTAAAAGAGATAGGATTAATAATTTATATTTGTAACTTTTGATTCACACTCAACTATTATTTTTCTACTCACTGAAACTCTATTTTAAAACTAATGCTAGTGGAGATAGATTGACTTAAAGTAATGCTGATTCATAAACACTTCAATGAGCCAAAAGTATAATTTAATAGCAAGAGAAGTAGAACTTTGAATGGAGCAAAGGAGAAAATTGTATTATTAAAATGCTTGCCAAGAAGGTGAGCATGTTCAACTGACTCACATTTCTTGGGACATTTACTCGGAAGAATCCCATATTTCTAAAAATCAGGTCAAGTTTGTTATTGCATTAATGCACTTTTGTGATTAATTTTACTAATGAAGAAGATCCATTTTCACAAAGCATAAGTAAAAATATATCACTTTTAGAGAGAAGAGATTTGCAAGGTCAACTGAGTTATTAAATAGTATAAAGTGTATGCACTGTAGTTTTTAAAAAAAGATAACTTAATTATTATGCCAATAAGGAAAACAAAAAATACATTTTAGTTTTTATCTGATTGTAAAATTAAGCAGCATAATGAATAGAAAAGTAGATTTAACCAGGTCCAGATATTTCAATTGTAGTATTTGCAAATTTAAAAGTGTATAAAATAAAATGTCTGTATTAAAATGTTGATGTGTTGCATGGTGTTAAGGATTTATAGTACCACATATCATAAAACAAAATATATAACTTTACTATAAGCCAGGAATGTATTTTATTTCATTTTAATGTAAATGGTTGGAACCAATAAAAATTGTTTATCATTTTACCAGAGCAAGCCTTAGAACTTTAGCCAGGTTCAAATTATAAATATATTTTTACTGTTAAAAAAATCAATGCTGCTGGTATCAGTTTCTCCTGACTTTAAATTTAATTTTGGCATATTTGTTGAAGTTTCAAAATAGATGAATTTCAAGATGCTGCCATTAGTATCTTGATGCCACAGTGTCAAAATGTGGCAGTGATTCCTCTGAATACAGAATGTGGGCCAGACTACTCAGTAGACTATAGCAGATATTGCAAACATCACAGAATCATACTCTAGGAAAGGAAACCTAATAGAATCAGCATTTCTTTCTTTTTTCTTTTCTTTGAGGAGAAGAGATTAAAAGTACCTTTCAAGGGCACATAATTATTTTGTTTGTAGGGGAGGGGCAAGATGGCGGAGAAGTAAGGAGCTCCGTACTTGCACTCGCGCCCATACATCACACAGAAAAGATCTGAAGCCATTGGAAACCTTACAAAACCTGAGAGATTGGGAGAAAAAAGACGCAGAATCCACTGAGAGAGCCTTCTAACGTGAGTGCGAACCGGGGAAGATAAAATCGGGCCGGGATCGGAGACTCCAGGGTGGGAGGCGATCCCCCTCTACCCTCTACGGGGAGTGAGAGGGGAAAAGGAGAGAGTCCGAAACAGAAAAACCTCCGCTCGGGGCATAGAAAGACCGTACTTGCCAAATACCTGCACACCAGGTCCCCTCGCGCCAACTGGTCCTGGAGGGGGCTGAGCACACAAACTGCTTCTTTGTGCTGGTTCCTGGAGGCAGGACTTCAGAGAGGTGGGGTGCCTGCTGCCATTGTAGCTCCCGGGCGGCTGGGGCCCCTGCAAGAGCCGCGCANTACTAAAGAATGAATGGGCCAATCAGGCAATTAGAGATAAAATTAAAAAATATATGGAAACAATTGAATTTCTTTTTTTTTAATTTATTTATTTATTTTCAGAGAGAGAGCATAAGCAGGTGAAGGGCAGAGAGAGATGGGGAGAGAGAGAGAGTTCCAAGCATACTCTATGCTGTGGGGCTGATCTCATGAACCCATGAGATCATGACCTTAGCTGAAATCAAGGGTCAGATGCTTAACCAGCTGAGCCACCCAGGCTCCCTCAAAGGACATCAATTTCAAATAGAGACTTTCAGCACCTTCCTCTGGTTTCCTCTAGCTAGATGCCAGCTTGCCATGTGCCACTGACCTGCAAAATGAACAAGCTTTACCCATATTCCACCAACATTTGGTGACAGGCATGTGGGCTTCAGTACACATATGATTTGTTGTGACCTGTGTATATTCTCTATGAACCCTCTTCCTCTCTTGCTGAGGCAACAGTGACCAAAAACAGCAACTTCCTGACTGAAAGCCAGATGTGAGCCCAATAGCAAATTGATGCCTTTGGTGATCCTCTTAGCTTTTGCTTTTTCAATCATTTATAGATAGCCCATTCGTTGTATGAACTCTCTTCGTGCTTCCAATGTCTATACTGGGTGTGGTTGTCATGTTTAAACTCTGATAAATACAAGCAAGCGTCACTATTTCTTTGGAAGGTGGGGATAGCACATGGATTAGGATAGACTTTTAGATGAATGTGATTTCCATAAAGCAGCCCTCAATAAATATAAAAGAATTGAGATCATACCATGCACACTTTCAGATCATAATGCTATGAAACTTGAAATCAATCACAGGAAAAAGTCTGGAAATCCTCCAAAAATATGGAGGTTAAAGAACACCCTACTAAAGAATAAATGGGCCAATCAGGCAATTAGAGAAGAAATTTAAACATATATGGAAACAAATGAAAATGAAAATACAAGAATCCAAACTCTTTGGGATGCAGCAAAGGCAGTCCTAAGAGGAAAGTACATTGCACTCCAGGCCTCTTCCAAGAAACTAGAAAAAGCACAAATACAGAATCTAACAGCACACCTAAAGGAACTGGAATCAGAGCAGCAAGAGCACCCCAACCCCAGCAGAAAAAGATAAATAATAAAGATCAAGGCAAAAATAAACAATATAGAATCCCCCCCCCAAAAAAAAACCAGTTGAACAGATCAATGAAACCAAGTGTTGGTTTTTTGAAAGAAAAAAAAAACAAAAAACAAAATTGATAAACCTCTATCTAGTAGGCTTCTCAAAAAGAGAGAGCACCCAAATAGACAAAATCATGATTGAAAATGGATATATTACAAACAATCCTTCAGAAATACAAGCAATTATCAGGGAATACTATGAAAAATTATATGCCAACAAAATGGACAACTTGGAAGAAATGGACAAATTCCTAAACACACACACACACACTACCAAAATTCAAATGGGAAGAGATAGAAAATCTGAACAGACCCATAATTAGTGAAGAAATTGAATCAGTTATCAAAAATCTCCCAACAAATAAGAGCCCTGGGCCAGATAGCTTCCCTGGGGATTTCTAACAGATTTTTAAATCAGAGTTAACACCCATTCTTCTCAAGCCATTCCAGGAAATAGAAATAGAAGAAAAACTTCCGGACTCATTCTACAAAGCCAGCATCACTTTGATTCTCAAACCAGACAGAAACCCATCAAAAAAAGAGAACTACAGGCCAATATCCTGATGAATGCGGATGCAATAATACTCAACACGATACTTGCAAATCGAATTCAACAGCATATAAGAATTATTCACCATGATCAAGTGGATTCATTCCTGGGTTACAGGGCTGGTTCATAACTCACAAATCAATCAATGTGATACATCACATTAACAAAAGAAAGATAAAAAAACCTTATGATCCTGTCGATAGATGCAGAAAAAGCATTTGGCAAAATACAACAGCCTTTCTTAATAAAGACTCTTGAGAAATCGAGATAGAAGGAACTTACTTAAACATCATAAAAGCCATTTATGAGAAGCCCACAGCTCATGTCTTAAATAGGGAAAAATTGAATCTCTCCCCCTGAGAACAGGAACATGAAAGGGATGTCCAATCTCACCACTGTTGTTTAACATACAGCTTGAAGTTCTAGCATCAGCAATCAGACAACAAAAGGAAATAAAAGGTGTCAGAACTGGCAAAGATGAAGTCAAACTTTCACTTTTCACAGACGACATAAGAGTCTACACGGAAAACCCAACAGACTCCACCAGAAGCCTACTAGAACTGATCCATGAATTTAGCAAAGTTGCAGGGTACAAAATCAATGTATAGAAATCGGTTGCATTTTTACACCAATAATGAAGCAACAGAAAAAGAAATCAAGAAACTGATCCCATTCACAATTGCTCAAAAAACTATAAAATTCCTAGGAATAAACCTAACCAACGATACAAGAGATCTGTATGATGAAAACTATAGAAAACTTATGTAGGAAACTGAAGAAGACACAAAGAAATGGAAAAACATTCCATGCTCATGGGTTGGAAGAATAAATATTGTTAAAATGCCATCACTACCCCAAGCAATCAGCACATTAAATGCCATCCCAGTCAAAATTGCATCAGCATTCTTCTCAAAGCTAGAACAAACTAGCCTAAAATTTGTATGGAACCACAAAAGACCCTGAATAGCCAAAGTAATATTGAAGAAGAAAACCCAAATGGGAGGCATCACAACCCCAGACTGTAGCCTCTACTAGAAAGCTGTAATCATCAAGACAGTATGGTATTGGCACAAAAACAGACACATAGACCAATGGAATAGAATAGAGAACTCAGAATTGGACCCACAAATGTATGGCCAATTAGTCTTTGACAGAGCAGGAAAGAGTACCCAATGGAAAAAAAGACAGCCTCTTTAACAGATGGTGCTGGGAGAATTAGACAGCAATGTGCAAAAGAATGAAACTAAATCACTTTCTCACACCATACACAAAAATAAACTCAAAATGGATAAAGGACATGAATGTGAGACAGGAACCATAAAAACCTTAGAGGAGAAAGCAGGAAACAACCTCCTTGACCTCAACCACAGCCATTTCTTACTTGACACATCCATAAAAAGGGAATCAAGAGCAAAAATGAACTATTGGGACCTCATCAAGATAAAAAGCTTCTGCACAGCAAAGGAAACAATCAATAAAACTAATAGACAACCGACAGAGTGGGAAAAGATAGTTGCAAATGACATATCAGATAAAGGGCTAGTATCCAAAATCTATAAGGAACTCCCCAAACTCCACACCCTAAAAACAAATAATCCAGTGAAGAAATGGACAGAACACATGAACAGACACTTCTCCAAAGAGGACATCCAGACGGCCAACAGACACATGAAATGATGCTCAGTGTCCCTCATCATCAGGGAAATACAAATCAAAACCACACTGAGATACCACCTCACACTGGTCAGAGTGGCTAAAATGAACAAATCAGGAGACTCTAGATGCTGGTGAGGATGTGAAGAAATGGACACCTTCCTACACTGTTGGTGGAAATGTAAACTGGTGCAGCCCCTCTGGAAAACAGTGTGGAGGTTCCTCAAAACATTAACAGTAGAACTTCCCTATGACCCAGCAATAGCACTGCTAGGAATTTACCCAAGGGATACAGGAGTGCTGATGCATAGAGAGGCATGTACCCCAATGTTATGAGCAGCACTTTCAACAATAGCCAAATCATGGAAAGAGCCTAAATGTCCATCAACTGATAAATGGAATAAGAAGATATAGTTTATCTATACAATGGAATACTACCTGGCAATGAGAAAGAATGAAATCTGGCCATTTGTAGCAACATGGATGGAACTCAAGGGTGTTGTACTGAGCAAATTAAGTCAGGCAGAGGACAAATACCATATGTTTTCACTTAAAAGTGGAATAGGAGAAACTTAACAGAGGACCATGGGGGAGTGGAAGGGGAAAAAATATTTGGGGAGAGGGATGGTGGCAAACCATGAGAGACTCTTGAATACTGAGAAGAAACTGAGGGCTTATGGGGTTGGTGGAGAAGGGAAGGGGTGTGATGGGCATGGAAGAGGTCACTTGTTGAGATGAGCACTCAGTGTTATATGGAAACCAACTTGGCAATAAACTATAACAGAATAAATAAATAAATAAATAAATAAATAAATAAATAAAATTTAAAAATGTGACCCTTGAATTGAGATTGNGTACTGAGCAAATTAAGTCAGGCAGAGGACAAATACCATATGTTTTCACTTAAAAGTGGAATAGGAGAAACTTAACAGAGGACCATGGGGGAGTGGAAGGGGAAAAAATATTTGGGGAGAGGGATGGTGGCAAACCATGAGAGACTCTTGAATACTGNAATGTGACCCTTGAATTGAGATTGGAAAATATTCCACTGACACATGAAGGGGTGAACACTTCTAGTCAGAGGAAACATATGCCAGCCATGGCACATGAAATGCCATGAGTCCTGACTCAACTTCTCCCTTTTATTTTATTTTTATTTTATTGTTACTTTTTAATGTTTATTCATTTATTGAGAGAGAGAAAGAGAGAGAGAACGTGAGTGGGGGAGGGCAGAGAGAGAGGGAGACACAAAACCCAAAGCAGGCTCCAGGCTCTGAGCTGCCAGCACAGCACACAGGGCTTAAACCCACAAACTGTGAGATCCTGACCTGAGCTGAAGTCGGACACTCAACTGACTGAGCCATCAAGGTGCCCCTCAACTTCTCCCTTTTAGAACAAGTGCATTGGCTGTGCACAAAGTCTACATGAGGTGAGCAAATTTTCCCCAGAAGTCTTCCCAGGTAAAGCCTCTGTATTTGCCTATGTTTAGGCCTGACAGACTCCTCCTCTTTCAAGGTCAGCCAGGAACCTGATCAATGCACTTATTGTTACAGACCATCAAAATGGGATCCTGAGACTGATTTGTGCCTATGTGAAGAGCACACAGAAAACCTTCTCCTGGTGTGTGGTGGTAACTGGGAGAGTTACTTTGGGGCTTGCAGTTACTCATCATTACTTAAATTAACATCAGTGGCTGCTAGGAATGCAGTGTGGGTGTGCATAAGATGACTGTGGCACCTAGCCACCATGGCAGTGATAATAATTAAAAGATAACAAATTAGGCAGTAAATTGGTTGCCTTAGAATAAACATGTTATAAAGTCTATGAAAATTTGTAAAGAATACATGTAATTTTTTAAGGGGGATAACTCCAATCTGTTATTTATTTTATGAACTCCAATACTTGACAATAGAATCAAACATAAGAACCACGCAAATTCATTGATGTTAATACGGCAAATATATGCTATATATATGAAATAGTAATAAAGTACAGATAGAATAATACATATAGATAAAAGAAATCACTCTATGACTTAATGCTACCCTGATAACAATGGTCACATATTCCCAAAATAACTTTTCTACAAATACATCTCAGAGCTCAGTCTGCTATCTTAACTATATGATCAAATAGTCTAGACTACTTAAGGACATGTAATCCACATTAGTACTCGACTGTACTATCAATAGTTTCTAAAATGTTGTCACTCATTTTTATTCAGGCATAGACATAAGGGTTGGCCAGAGATGAAATATTAAAAATACCACAATAACATTATTTTTCTCACCTAGTTGCAGCTAGACAAACATCAAATTAAACTACACACCATCGTATTGTCTCATTGACATTAAAATGTGTCTTGCCAAAAGAAGTTAAGAAATGGAATTTAAGATAAATTTGAGCTTGATATATACTTGGTACCTTCCCTTCCAATGTTTTAATTTCCTTAATTACATAATTTATTCAGACAACATTTATGAAACTTTTACTATGCCAAAGAACTCTTTTTGGTGTTATACTATACAAAAGATTAATTAGAGCTTTCAGTTTTTACAACTATACACCCTTTCTCTTTTCTTTTCCAGAATTCATGTGGAAACTATGAAAAAAGTCACATACAAAATATAAATTCCTGAGATATAAAAGTGTAAGTATATGTCCTCTGTGCACCTAGATCTCAAAGAGGAATCCAACTTGTCTCACCTCCCGTTACTGCTCAGGACTTGTTAGGGGTTTTGAAAAATTGAGTCCAAATTTTATGTTAACTACTTTCAGGACTGAGGCTCGAGCTTTCATTTGGTGTAGTAGAGACTGGTATATTTCTTTTCCAAAAAGGTAAGTGATAGATCAGTTTCTTTATAATGAAACCAAACCAATTCAAAACAAAAAACAACAATAAAAATAAGAATTAAATTCTCCAAATGTTAATAAATTCCAAAGATAGCATCAGAAGCAAATAATTTGCTTCAAAATCTCAGAATTCATTAGTTATAGTCTTTTCACGAAACATGACATTTATTAATTTGAAACAAATTTTCAAATTCTCTTAGTTACAGATAGATGGCATAACATTTCTCCTAAATATAAACATTTATGATCTATTGGTTATTTTTACAGAATCCTATAGAAATGTGATGCTTTATTAGGATCAAATATAAATCTGTTTTGTAAGATAGGTGACAGTTTAAAAAGTTTAAAATGTCTATTTAACAAAAAGTACATATTACTGATCTATATGAATCTGGGAATTGTGTTAAAATTATTTTTGCAGTGATCATTCCTGACATTTATACTGAGAATTGCAGACCCTTCATAAATAATCTCATTTGATTCTTACACCTACTTTGTGAGGTATGTAGAGCAGGAAATAGCCTTGGAGAGGTTAAGTGGCTTGTCCAAAGTCCAAGTATTAAGCGGCAGCAATAAATTCAGAAATCGGATTTTTTGTATAAGGTCATTGCATTTTCCACGCTAATACTCTAATGGACATCTCTCACACACACATACACACACACACACACTTGATTAATTTAATGTGATACGTCATATAATATAAATATGATATATTCAAATAAATAAAAATATTTTTCTCTTTACAATATAAAATAATTTTATTCTCGTAACTGAAACTAAGAAAATTAAACTCTGATAGCAATTGGTAATATTTCAGTGTTTATTTTGTAATTCTCTAAATAATGTAAATAGTGCATATTTATGTTATCTTTATTTTTAAAGAAAATATATTGTATTTGGTTGCATAATAGTTTAAATGCTCTTGAAGAAATAATCTTGCTATTACCAGGAATAAAATATAAACTCAAATCAGGGTCCTTTCCTCCCTAGACCTCCTCCTTATATCTTAAGGAACATTTTTATGTTCTACTATTTATCAGGAAAGCCCAAATCACAAATCAGAAGGATCTGGGATCATTCTGGGCAGGTGCAAGTGGATTCTCCTCTGGTCCTGTTGTGATGACAGCCTTCCCCTCTCAGCCCAAGATGAGGCCTCAGCTCAGCCCTTTTCATCTGTGCCTCTGCCTTCAGAGTCATTCTTTCTTGGTTTCATTACTTCTCTGTCTCTTTTAGGCCAGGCTGGCAACATTTCTTTTGCTATAAAATTCTTAAAACCTGTCCATCCCCCATGCAATTCAGGGATGTTCAAGCTTCTGACAAGTGGGTCTTCCACAGAACTTTTCTGGATAACCACATCTCCATTCTTTATTTCTGCTGAGATGTTTGATTGAATCCATGTGTGACACAATGTCTTAAAGTTGTCCAGCAAATACCTTTGGTGTTCCCTTCAGAGCAAGCTTTCCCATTTTTTGGATATAGATAGACTGAGAATTTCCCAAGTCTCCAAGTTCTGGTTCCTTTTTGATTCTTGCTAGTATACATTTTGAAGGCATGTCATTTTAGACTCCCTTTGGGAAATTTTTCACACTTTCCGGGTTTTGGGTGACCATCAAAGTTTTAAGAAGTAGTTGTCAGGATTTCTTTTTTGTATAATTACCTTCAGTTGAGATTCGTCTGATGCTTTTTCTCATGCTTAGACTGGGATTACTTTTTATTATTTTATTAAGAAGACTATAACAGAGGTACAGTGCCACTTTAATCACATAATATCAAGGTTACATACTATCAACATGACTTACTACTATTCATATTAACCTTGACCATCTGGCATAGGTAGTAATTGTCAAGGTTCCTCACTGTGAAGTTATTCTTCTGTTCCCCTTTCAAACTCTTCACCATGCAGTCCACAGTTGGGTGCAAAGTATCTAGAATAATTATTTAGAATTCTTCTATATGGGAGATTTGTATCTTCTCCCTCATTTATTTATTATATCCTTTATATTATTATAGACTCATGGGTACTTATTTTATAGTCTCAGTAATAATCCAATACCATTTTATCTTCTCAGAATGTTACCATTTTAGTTCTGGTGACTTCTTTTTACTTGGTTTCTTTGTCCCTTTGACACATCACACTCATTGTAGGATTTTTGAACACCTTATGTTTTTGCACCATACAATTTCCAAACTCATCTGTATAATTTTGGGTCCATTTCTAGAATCAGAAATTTATTCAAGGGGTTCCATTTATTGGCAAATGGCATGGGCAATAATTTATTTTTGCACACGAATTTGTATTTTAGGTTCTTAAAGTCATACATATGAAATAATAACATAAATTAAAAGTCCATATTCTATAAATAAGTGCTTTTTTAATTTTTTAAAAAATTCTTTATAATGATTTTTTATTTATTTTCAAGAGAGATAGAGAGAGAGGGAGACACAGAATCCAAAGACAGGCTCCAGGCTCTGAGCTAGCTGTCAGCACAGAGCCTGACGTGGAGCTCGAGCTCATGAACCATGAGATCATGACGTGAGGCGAAGTCGGATGCTTAACCGACAGAGCCACCCAGGCGCCCCAATAAATAAGTACTTTTATAACCTTTTGATTCAAATCCTTGTTGCTATTATACCACATGAATATCTTTCTCAGAATTTCATTCACCTCTTAACTTTGTTACTAGTGTCTTTTTCTGTATGGACTTAACACATATTTAATGTAATCAAATGGATCTTTTACTTTTTGGCTTCTGCTTTGTTTCTTTTAATGTAATTTTTAGTGCCTTCAGAATATAAACATATTCAACTGCACCATGTTAAAATATTTTAAATTAAATTTCTGCATTGTCTTTAATTGGACATGTTTTTTAATGCACAGTGTGAAATAGGGAACTTACTTCATGTTGTACATATATATTATTTTTTCTATAACCATTTATCAAATAGTTCACCAATCGTGAACTAATTTATAGTGCTCTCTCTCTCTCTGTCTATGTATATATGATATATATGATTTATTTCTAGGGATTCAATAGGCATTCAGCTGAACTTATTATTTAAACAATGTCAAAGCTACACCTTTAAATAAATCTTGGTATCGGGTAGATTGACCACCTACCAATTATTGGTTTTCAAAAATACCTGGGCCATAATTTTATCTTAGATTGGGACTTTGGGCTTCTGTGATAGTTGATAATGGGAATATAACAGATAAGATAGCAATTAGTGATGGCTTCATTCAGTTGTTCATTCAAAAAGGCTTCATTTCTCCTGTTTCAAACCTGCTGGTTTAGTCTAGCCTCTTTTGATAGCTCCTATTTAAAAACAGGAATTCTGTATAGCTCCTGTATATTACTGTATAACTTCTGACTCCTGACTTCTGCCTCCTTTTAGAGATTATTTATGCTTTGTTTCTTATAGGACAAAAATTCCTAACTTCTTCTGGACTCAGACATCCACAAGTCTAGGGCCACTATCAGCTCACAGCCTTGATTTTGCCCCCATTCCTTGAAAACAAATGTTTAGCTTTTGTGTGTGTGTTTAGAGTCAGAAAGAGGATGGAAACCTGAAGGTTAATTTTAAAAGTCTACGATACTAGAATATTAGCAGTCTTTCCTTCCACTCCCTGAAAAGGAAATATGAAAGAAAATGGAAAGAGAGTTGATATATTATGTAACTACAAGTAAAATAGTTTTGTGAAAAAAATAGAGATGGTTAGGAATGGGTATTGAAAAAGAAGGTTTAGGAATGGGCAACTGGTCCTTGGCAGAATAGCGTTTCAGAGTAACAGTTCTTTGTCTTTCTATATTTAATCCTTTCCTTAATGAGCCTTTATTATTCACTAACACTGAATAATATGCCATACCATGCGTATGAGCCACTCAGTTAAAAAAAAAAAAGCCTCAAACATAATGACAGATTTTCAGTAAACAAGAGCAGGTTAAAGACATTGAAAGGAAACTAAAAGCTGAATTCCTTATGCATTCAGTCAAGAGTAGATAAATCTTTAGTCCTCAAACGTCTCACTCCTGTGAGCTTAAAACTGTAAGCTATTATAAAATACATGTTTGTCCTGGAAGGCACTCATTATCTATATAATAACAGCCTCAGGGAAACCTACTTCTGATGCTGCCTGCATTTTCCAAATTGGGAGTATAAGAATTTCCAGAGGATTTTCCATTTTATTTCCTGATAATAAAGAATTTTGGAGAGTTAGTTGGTTTTGAAATATTTACTTTATGAGAATGTTATTTAAATACTTAGTTCTTGAAACATTGCAGATTAAGGAGTCAATATTCTAAGTTAAACATTTGCAAAATAATGTCACTAGTGGCTTTTCTAGTTTTAATTTCTTTAAAATTAAAGTCCTTGAGAATTATAAAAACTTCATTTTGGTGTTCAAAATCCCCTGTCTATATTTCCCTTTTTTGTCTTATTTTACCAATGTGATCTATTAGAACAGATATTTGAGGAGAATAAAGTTGTTGTTTGATGTTGAAAATTAAAGTTTTGCCTCTTTTAATCCTTTCCTCCACCTCACCTCCATTTCCTTAACCTTTCAAGGAACGTTTTTGGCTAGAATTTCATTTGAGAAATGACAGACTTGCTCATGGATTAATTAAGCATTGCTGGTGTGTAAAGCATGAAATATTTTAATAGGTGAAGAAAGGATGAGAAAATGGGACATTTTCTGTGTTTATTCGGAACACTATCACCTTTTTATTTATTTTGAAAAACCCACCACCCAAAGGGTAAAATGAAACATAAAATTTAAATAAAATGCCACATTTGTAAAATATATGATTTTATATTTTATTTCATTACTTTATGTAATTTAAACAGATTTTTAGAATCATAGATATAGCTAGTTTTGTTAGACCAAAATTAAATTTCACAAATCTTTATGGAGCTTTTGTTTAAAGACATTCCACCTGACACAAGAACTTGCCTTTCTTCTCTCCAGAAATTTCATTAATATCATATAAAGAAATAGAAAAAGATATAAACCCATAATAAGCAGAGTCAGGAAAAGGTCAGCAGTGGACAAAGGATATCTGGATTTGGGGAAGAGAAAAGTTATAAAATTCTGTTGGTAAATGAAAGTAGAGGTAAAGAAAGCAGGCTGAAGTCAATCTTCCCTGGAAAAATTTTTGACTCTGAGTCTGAGAAACAGTGGAGGAAGGTAGTGAGGAAGAGTGAAAGAAGAAAAGATTAAAAGTATAAATGAATGGATTAATAAATTTTGTTTTATTTTCATGTACAATTTAATCTCTACGCTTCATGCATGGTGCAGGCAGCCTAGGCTAGAGTATACCCACAAAGGGAATAGACTAATACTCTGGCTTAAGGAAATTTAAAAAAAATACAAGGAGTGTCAGAAAAGCTTAGTGGGTACTGACATTTCAGAAGAAAATCCTCTTCATGATTCCATTTCAATCCTGTGAGAATAACAAATATACTCAATGCTCTCCTAAAAATAAGTATGTCCAAGAAAAAAAGGTCTTCATTTCTTCATTAGAAAAAATTATAGATGATGAATAATTATCACATAGATCGACTGATTCTTTTCTCTTTTTTTCTTGTACGATTTTGATAGATTTCTTTTGAGTATGCTTACATGGAGCTTACATAAAAGGTCTTATACTGACAATAGTCTATTTTAAGTTGATAATAACAACTTCACTTGTGTACAAAATCTCTACACTTTTACCGCTCTCCCACCCATTTTACTTGTTGGTATTGAAACATTTTATATCTATGTATACTGCACATTCATTAACAAATTATTGTTGCTGTGATTATTTAATTTTTTTGACCTTTAATAAATTCTGCTCCTTACCACTAAAAGTTCCTGGTAAAATATCATTCAGATGAAAACAAAACACATACACACACACACACACACACACACACACACAAAACAAAGACAAACTAAAGAATACTCACAATATTAATGTAATGGGTATATTCTATGTCATATTTTGGCGCTACTAATCAAATACTCTTGTTTCTAGAATGTAATGGTTAAAACTCCATCTGTGTAAGCATAAACTGTCACAAATTCCAATTTATATATTACTATGCCTCCAACTTCTCACTCTTTATGCTAGGACCCTCAAAGTTCTGAAAAGTGTCTTTAATGTTGTGGAAGAAACAAGTTCAATCCTATTCTAGTGTACTGTTGGTAGCAGAGAAGAATGTCCTCTATAGCAGAAGATCTTGAAGTGTTATATTTGGAATGTTGATACTGGAGTGAAGTTCCCTGACCTTTCTGTGATCATGAGTTTTAAGATGGCACCCTCCCCCAGAGGTAGCAATTAATCCAGAATATGTTGTTCCTTTCTCTAGTATTATGCTTAGAGAGAATTGTCCAAATCAAACTTGTCACGACTCTTCTATTTAAAGTTCTTTTGAATTTTTTGCCTGATTTTTTCTACAAAGTTGATGCTAGCAGAGATTTGTGCCATAAGGAAGCAAAGTAGCTCATACCGTTCCACCAACAAAGCTACACACACATTTGATAATCAAGGAGTCTCTCTAATGGAAGTGCAAGGCTCCCAGGGTACAAGACCATTTACAGACTGAATATGTATCAGAAGCTCATATCCAAGGAGTGGCATCAAAAGCTAGCAGTGTCTGCTTAACTTGCCACCAATGAGACCAACTGGTGACCAACTTGTCACCAATGAGTGAAGCCCTTCCCAGCTACGGAGTATTTTGAATAATTATGTTTTACATAAGAATTTTTAACTTTAAACATCTAAATTAAGAATTAAGGTTCTTGCCAAGACAGCAGCTGTGGAAAACTTACAACAAAATAACTAGTAAATGACTGGAATCTAATCATGTCAGTAAAGGTCAATTAATCAGCTGCAATGTTTGTGTAGATCATCTCTTGATATAGTTCTTACTAGGTAAAAGCTGACAAAACCATTATGAGCAGATAGACAATAGTGATTTCCACTCAAAAGCAGTTCCAGGGGCGCCTGGGTGGCTGAATCTTGATTTCTTCTCAGGTCATGATCTCATGGCTCCTTGAGTTAGAGCCCCGCCTTGGCTCTGCACTAACAGGGTGGATCTGGCTTGGGATTCTCTCTCTCCCTTCTCTCTCCCCTTCCCCTGCTCATGCTCACTCTCTCTCTCTCTCTCAATAAATAAATAAAACTAAAAGTATAGCCAAAGCCAATGATAGAGGAATACAAAAATGCCTATTGATCATGAACATTTAAAAGAAGCTATGTTGATAGGAAATCCTACAAGGGGCATTATCTGGTTGGCATTAAGAACACACGGCATGAAAAAGGAGAACCCAGCCCTCAGCCTTGAAAAAGAAAAAGAAAAAATCCTGTAAGGAAGAAGCTAATTAGCTAAAGCAACTGTCCTACTTTGGACCATTCACTCTGCGGATGCCTAAGCAATATTTCATGGACTATACTTGGTCAGGTTTAAACCAAAGGTAAATTACAGTATTTTAATATTACTACTTGACTTTGATTATTTTATTTTATTTTTTTTTTGTTCCTGAACTGGCAAAGCCTCACCTATTGCAGTGGATCACCACTAAGTTCTTAAATAGGAATGATGATATACACAGTGGTAATTTTAGTAATTATAATTCATTGCCCATATGAGGGGATAAAAAAACACATAAAAATAAGTGATTTTTTTCCTATCATATGATATATAAGAAAAGTGGCAACAGAGAAATCTGGACATAATTCCTCAAGTACCAATTTTTTAGGACAATTAAGACAGGTCATATTAAAAATTATTTGTCTTTAGTTAATCTAGGGTAAGACTGTGATAGATATTAGATAGTTTGATCTATTGTCTTCATCACCATTGCAGAGAGATATAGATGCAATGGAAAGCCATGTGAATAACTTATCTTTCTAAATAATATTCTCAAAAACAATAGTAAGTTGTCTACAATTTGCTTTATGATAAGATAAACACATCCCTTATGGAATGATGTCAACAAACTTTCTAGTAATATAAAACGTTTCTGACTAATTGGAAGAAAAGCATCAGCCTCTTCCTAATTTGGTTGCTAAGACATGAGCATGTGATCAAAGAAGTAAAATGTGAACAGTACTCTTGAATACAACTAGCTTCATTTAGGAAAAGAGATAATAACAAATAAAGAATATTTATCACTGGCAGCTTGTGATTAATATTTGATTTACAGTGTATGTTGCATCTAAATCTACTCCATTACTTACACCTATTAGCCTTCTTCCTACTGTCATCACTTTTCATCTCTTCACCCTCCTAAGAAATATATGGCTGAGATAGCTGCCTCATATCCCACAAATACTGTGGTCTATTTAACTGAGACAGCAATATTCAAAAGCACACTGATGCTGACACAGATTTTAGTAAGAAAAATTTCACCGGGAAATAACTCTCCTTGCCTAACTGTTGAAGCCAGCATTGTTGAAATATAGGTAGGTAATGTTGCAGTTATTAAGAACTGAACCATATCCTCTGTCAGGGTCTCATAGAGGTAAAGGTTGGGGTGTTTCAAGGGCATTTTAGAGAATTTCAATTTACCTGTGACAGGTAACATAGTCAAGAAACCAGTCATGTATACCTGTAACGTGGAAGACAGATGAGCCACCCAACAATGCATCCCATTTAGCTCAGAGTTTATTTTGTTCTTATTTTTATTGTGTAAGAGAAGCATCACAATTTAATGATCACTGGCCTACATATTTCAGCATATTCACAGTCATAAATACCATCTATCACATTTGATATTTCACTTGGCTGTTCTATATCCATTCAAAATGCAGCAAACATAATTGCAAAAATTATTGATATTTATGTGAAAATGCTTTTCAAAATCTCCTTACTTCCTTTTGCCTCTTGATTTTGTATTATATCCTAGCAAGCAAGACACTCTATGATCTATTTTCAATTGTTCCACAATAAAGGAATAACTATTTCATATCTGGATATCCGACAAAGAGTGCTATACTCGATTCTACCATCACATATTTTCTTTACAATGCCATTTATAGTCATTAAACACGTGATGTTAAGGCTGTGGAATATTTAGGCTTCCTTTGTAACTCTTTCCAACCCTATGATTCAGTCCTATGAGTTGAGAAAGTAAAACATCTCAAGTTATGTTTCAAATAGTTTGTTTTTTAGGCCCAGTAAATATGATTGACTAGTTTTCCCCCTTCTGTATAGATACATATTTAATATAAGCTTATTATATTATGCATGAAAAATATGTTGTTTAACAAAACCGCAAAGCTTGGAGAAAACACATTGAAATACCTTTAAAAATACTTTTATTTGAACTTTGTATATTTTTCAATTTTGTTTTGGAGTAAGGTTTTTATTTAAATTTTAAAACTTAATTTATCCAAGAAGTATACTGTGTGAGATTGGTACTAGAGAAGGTAATTTTCTACAAGAAATCAAAATGAAAAAGTGCAATGATAGAGTAAGGCTTTATTTTCATGAAATTAACAAATATTTTAAATCAACTATATGCTTGTTGCCATTCCAGACATTGGGTGATTTCAATTCACTTCAGTAAAAAATACTGCCTGTGTGGATTTTATGTCCCAGGTATTGTATAAGATAGGAATTAAAGAAGAATACCTAAGAACTTAACTCATAAAGTTAACAGTCTCACCAGGGATACAAATAATTGACAAAGAAATAGAAATTCAGGGATGGAATTAATAAGGGAGGGATGCTCAACTTTACTTGAGTAAGTAGGAGCATGTTTCCAGATGCTGGATAGTTAATTGGGTAATGGTAAACAGTTCTTTTCTATATGAAACTTGAAGAAAATTCTCCCTTCCTCCCAAAATTTTTTTCATCAATCTATAAAGTGATATTCTTTATGTTACATTAGTTTAATAAAGAATCAAATTTCACTTTTGTTACCAAAAATAATGAAGTTCAGAACTAAAGAGATCTAATAATAAAAAAAATCAAATATAATTTGGAGATCAAATGTTTTATAAAGAAGCATAAAGCATTTTATGCAATATATTTGAAAAAATATTTTAACCTCTCCTTCAAAATATATTTTTTAATTTTATAAAACAAAGTCCTCTCAGGTAAGATGTGACATATCAGAGTAAACTGAACATAGTGAGATATGAAATAACATCATGAAGATGTTAAGTACTTACAAGGCACAACTTAATTCAGAGAAAGAAAAATAAAAAAGAAAGAAACTCATTCCACTATAGAATTTATGTGGAAATGAAAGAATAAATCTGTTCTTTGTGTTTGACACATTAGGGTCAAGTAAAAAACAAAATGTGAACTTACAAATCCCAGTGTAGTGACAGACCTAATATGCACTATGGAAGCCAAGATTCTAAGAGACTCTCAGGGTTGTGAGAAACACACAGTACTCAGATAGTATTAAAATTTCAGTAATAGTAAAATGTATCTTTGGTATATATCAACCACAGTGGGGAGACAGAGTTGGCCCATCTTTCTGCTATTCAACTACAGAGACAGCCCTTTAGCCATTAAAGAAAATAAAATAAACAGAAACAGGATGGAGCTTTATGCTGATGAATTTGACTACTAATTATTCTGTCTTTGCCAAACACAACAGACATTAAGGATAATGAAAAGATTCTGGAATAAACTCACCAAATTCAATGAATTTTATCCAAGTCTGTCTCCTGTGCTCTTGTGATTGTCTGGGGCCAAGTGGTGGCAGCAGTAGCTAAAATTACTGCCATCTCCAAGCTAGACCGGCTGCCACAAATTCTAAGATCCTGAATCTTCTCATAAACTCTCTTTCCTAAACTTTTGATTTTTTTACTCTGCCATAAACCACAATTTCACTTCGGCTATCATTATATCTTTTTTTTTTTTTCTGACTGTCCAAACAAAGGAAAAAGGAAAAAAATTAAAGCATCATTTACTTTTATCCCTCACTTTTTATGGTATATTGTAACCATTTTTTAAAAAAGCAATTAAGCTATTTTAGTCAATGTATGAACAAGGAAAAAGATAGATAGATAGGTAGATAGATAGATAGATAGATAGATAGATAGATAGATAGATAGATAGATGATAGATTTTTTAAATGATTAATCCCATTGAATAATTTAGTCAGGTTAGATACATATCAAAAATAACCTTTGTTGGAATCTAGGTCTCTTATTTTTTACTGACACTGTAAACCTGTTTTGTATGATACTGTAACACAATATCTCAATTGCTTATTTGATGATATAACAGTATCATGGCGAAATGTGAGCAAAGACTTAGATAAATAATCACCAATCCTCAGTTTGAGTTGCCTATTTGAAAGACTATTTGGGTCACCTTGGCAGACAAGCTTGCATAAACTGTTACTGATTTAGAAAAACAATTATTTTTAAGATTCATCTTTGTTATTTTATTTTATTTTTAATTAACGATTATTACTGTTTTAGTGAGAGAAAGAATGTGTGCATGTGTGTGTGTGTGTGTGTGTGCATGTGCAGGCACGTGTGTATGAGAGTGGGCAGGGGAGGGCCAGAGAGAGACAGAGAGAGAGAGAGAGAGAGAGAGGAAGTGAGAGACTCTCAAGAAGGCTCCATACCCAGCAACGAGCCCGAAGCTGGGCTCAGTCCCAAGACTGTGAGATCATGACTTGAGTCCAAATCAAGAGTCACACTCTGAACTGACTGAGCCACCCAGGTGCCCCTGGGTGAGGGTGGGGGAAGTTTATTCATTCGGCAGACACATTTGAGTGCTGGTATAGATCAACCCTTGTTCTAAGTGAGCAAAATGGGTATGCTTTCTCCCACGCAAATTATAATTTAGTATAGGAGAAAAATAGAAATAAAAGACATAAATATAATGACTACATATTATAATGATTGCTATGAAGGAAACTCAAGATAGATACTAACAGAATCCCCTGCTTTACAGGGCAATCAGAGGAGTCTCCACACAGTGAAATTGCTGAGAACTGAAGAATGAAACCTCTTGAAGGAGGGGGATATTGGGAAACTGTGTGGTCTCAGGCTAACAGAGAAACACAAGTGTCTAGAACACAGCCTCTTCCAAAGATGGGATGAAGATTTAGCAGATTCAGAGCCAAAAGTTCTAATTATGGCAATAGAAGATAGTCACTTTTTAGATTATGTCAAGAACCAATGTTAGATATTTTAACTCTCACAGGAATTCTACAGAGAAGGTTTTGTTCTTAAACCCAGTCTAAGGAAGGAAACATACAAGCTCACACGATGAAGAGCTATCTCAAATTTACACAACTGGTCGAAGGGAAACCAAGCTCATTCATTTATTCATTTAAGAGAGAGAGGGAGCATAAGCAGGAGAGAGAGCATAGGGAGACAGAAAGGGAGAATCCTAAGCAGGCTCCATGCTGAGCCCAAATCAGGGCTCCATCCCACAACCCTGGGATCATGATCTGAGCCAAAATCAAAGGTCAGACTCAATCAGCTCAGCCACCTGGGTGCCCTGGAAACTAAGATTTATACTCAACTAGCATATACACTTGTTCTCACTCTTAACATTATTAACTCAGGATGAGATTTCACTGAGCACTTGTTTAATGACAAGGATCAAGCTGAACTTTTAAAAAATATATATATGTATATATATATATATATATATATCTTTTTAATAACAAAGTGATATAAATAATTTTAATCCCATTTTTCAGATTAGGGAACTAAAACCTGGAGAGGCTACACATGTTTTTCAAAGTTACTCAGATAAATGAGAACTGGAGACAAGACTTGGATTAAGATACATTTTGGAGACTCCTATAGACACAAGAATGACTATTTCATTTCTTTAGCCAACCTATTAACTTCTCAAAGTAGGGATTCTTGCTGGGGACAACACAGAGGATCCACAAAACCCACTTATAGCATCTGTGTTCTCTTTCTGAATACTGCCCACTCCCATTCTTTTTGTTCACTAACGACTCTTCCTTGTATACAGACCACATAGCAGGACATGATAATTACCAACCTTCCCCAATTGACAACACCTCTTTGAAGAGAACATCAAGACAGGATCTGCACTGCTCAATTTCAGAGATTCTCTCGAAAACTGGCGCTTTAGAGTGTCATGCTGCATAAAGATGGTTTTTCCTGATGTCACTATGAGGACAGGAAGGAAAAGAGGAGAGCTACTCACAAAAGAAACCTGTTAAGAGAATTTTACAAGATTAGAAATACGTTTAAGGCTTTCTCTGTGCTCAACTTCTTTGTAACACATACACATGCACACACCAATTATAAAGTTAAAACACTGGGAAAAATATCTTCAGCATAGTTTGAAATGCATTTCTAGTTTTCAGAGAAATTTTTAATATTTATTGCAGAAATAACATGTTATTTCCCATATCGTCTAAGCAAAAGCATTTAGTCTAATTTATATATTAATATACATTAAGCATCAACCATACTAATTACCATTCTCCTTTAAATCATTTTAGCTAATTTAAGGCACTCTGTTTCTTTGTATATATGTGTGCATGTGTATACAAAGATTCAACTAATTTTCTTCTATTTACCCACATCTCAACTTATCTGCATGATGAAAGATTAACAAAAAGTCAAAGGAAACAAAAATGATCCATCTATTCCAGCAGTCTCACATTATGTACAAATAACTTAAAGTCCAGAAACACGTCTTGCTCGGGGTCATGGAGCTACTGATGGGAGAGTGAGGATTGGAAATTCAGTATCACTAAGGAAGTGATCTTTCTGTTAGAGCAATGGTTCTTAATTTGGGGATCATTTTTCACTTTAGGAGATTTTGACAATATCTGGAGATATTTTTGATAGTCCCAAATGGGAGGGTTTAGTGTATAAAGGCTGCTAAACATACTACAGTGCACAGTACTGCCCCCCACAAAAATAAACCTCCAGTCCAAACTGTCAACAGTGCTAAGGTAAAAGAAACATGTTGGTAGAAAAAAATAAGTTTTCAGGGCACCTCGGTGACTCAGTTGGTTAAGCATCTGACTCTTGGTTTTGGCTCAGATCATGATCTCACGGTTCGTGCTCTCTCTCATGCTCCCCTACTCATGCTATCTCTTTCAAAATAAATAAATAAATATTTTTACAAATTGAAAAAAAGATACCTCATTTACAGAAAAAATAAAGCCATAAAAACAAACATAATTCTGACACATTGATAAGATTTAACTTTTACCCACTGCTAAATTTTATCTTGCTTTATTTAAATCTTCATGTAGTAAGATCCTTATAATGATTTAAACTTAAAACTTGCGTCTTAACTCTTATACTACAATTTTAGTCGCTCTTTCTAAGAGACACAAATATTACATAAGATTGTGACATACAAAAAAAAGAAAGGGTAAGGGGTGCCTGAGTGGCTAAGTCGATTAAACATCTGACTGTTGGTTTTGACTTAGTTATTGATCTCATGGTTTGTGGGTTCAAGCCCCATGTCAGGCTCATATTGGCAATGCGGGGTCTGCTTGGGATTCTCTATCTCTCTTCCTCTCTGTCCCTCTCCTACTCATGCTTTCTCTCACAAAATAAATAGACAGGCAATAAATAAATAAGTATTGTGAGCACTGGATGTTGTATGTAAGTGATGAATCACTAAATTCTACTCCTGAAACTAATATTGCACTGTATGTTAACTAACTGGAATGTAAATACAAACTTGAAAAAAATAAGGAAATAAGGAAATATTCTATAGAATTCTCTTAATGAGTGTTACACCTGCCTTTGAGTACCACTTTGTGATAGAGCATTATTTTGTATATTTGAAGAGAACTGTGTGCCCTTCAAGGTTTAATTTTCATCAGCAGGGATATGTCTTTCAGAATTAAATTTTCAATTATGGCTATGTCTTTTCTGTAAAATATAAATGTAATAGTTTCACATGGCATGACAATGTCTATAGAAATATGTGTCTATCATTTAGGTTCTTTTATAGAAAGAAATAAAGAGCAGAGGGGGCAAGATGGCGGAGAAGTAAGGAGCTCCGTACTTG
>NW_027528806.1:0-101140 GCF_008692635.1 Crocuta crocuta
GAGCACTGGGTGTTATATGGAAAGTAACTTGACAATAAACTATTTGTTTAAAAAAAAATGTATACGATCTCTATATCTCCTCTTTGACATTTTAAAACATTTTAATTACCTTAGTAATGTTTTTGAATTCTACTCAGTTTAGAGTATTTCCAAAAATGCATAAGTAAAGGTTTACCCTGAGGCTTCCAATTAAGCTAAAGCAAGTTTCATTTCCCTGAAATGTTATTTGTTCTTTGACTTTTGAATATGATGATCATTAAAAATCCTTTCCACAGTCAGAATATTAGCCAATCACTTTCTTATCTAAACACTAAATGGCTTTTAATCTTCATTTGTTCCTAGCTATCTTTGAACTGATCAGCTAAGAAGCACCACAAAAAAAAGAAGTAAATGACATTCATGATACATATATCAAATTATCAGGTTGTACACCTAAAACTGATACATTGTTATACATCAATTACATCATTAAGTAATTAATATCAGGAAACTTCCAAGAAGGGTCATCTGCTTAAAATATAACAAATGTGGTCAATGTCAGTGTGTAAACTAAAAGCAGCACCTTAATAAAATAATTAAAATATTTTAAAAAAGAAGAATTCTTTTTACTTAACATTTTTAAAGTATGCTCTATGAGAGCTAAAAAAATAAACATGGGAAATGCTACAAATGAAATCTTCTCTCCCAGGGATTCATAATTTATAGTCATATATTAAGAGTCTGGGATCACCAATAAAGAAACTAGCTCAACCTAACTGAACAAACATTTCTACAATTTGACCACGGAAATCTTTTTCTCTCGTTTGGAAATTTATACCAATTGTAACAGTTGATATTATATTAATTTGGTCTTTTATTTTTCAATTATTTGTTCACCTTCTCTCTTTTTTAAATCTACCTTTCGCCATATGGACTCTGCTTTGGTTTTGCTATTCCTTTCTCCGGTAATTTAGAAGGTAGTCAAACTCTTTTCTTTCTACAAGCTGTTGCACTTAAAGTTTTCCAAAACACTTTACCTGTATTTTATCCTTAGTAGAGTCATAGACATGACCGTCTACTTTTATAATCATATTCAGAATAAAATGATATGCTTGAATAGCCATATCCAAGATGAGACATTTAGTCCATTTTACTTCCTTTCAACCATCTTCTCAATACCTGTAAAAATAAATTAATATTTTTATTCAGGTTACTGTCAATTACATTGTTTATGTTATATAACTTTTCTTTTGTAAATTATTTTATCTGTTCAGCAATATAATCTATTTATAATACATTTTTGGATAGTTATATGGTTATCTGATTTCTTTGTATATAGTTATTGGCTTTTATGCCATAATTTTCTTATTTTTTATTCATTTTAATTAATCTCTCGGGCAGCTAAAAAGTTATTGTAAGTAGACAAGGAGATCATTTTTTGGGGGGTAATCCTTTGATCTACTTAAATTCCTGTCTGTTTTCAACATGAAAAAAAATTTTTCTGTATATGAAATTATTGCCTACCCATCTTTCTTGCCTTTTGAATTTAGTCATGTGGTGGGAAAATCTGAAATGATCCCTATTTTTGTTTCTAAGTTAGTAATCTGTTTTTCTTCCTGGAAGTTTATAGGTTTTACTTTGCAATTCAATTACTTTGTTATATAGTATCTAGGTGTGAGCTCTTTTTCTGATTTTCATAGTACTTGCTGAATCGTGTCAATTTCCAGAGTCAGATCTTCCATTTGCACTAGGAAGGTTTCCTTTTCTTAAAGCTTTTTTTTTTTATGACTTTGACTATTTCTTCAGTTACATTTGCTTTATTGTCCTTTTTTAAATATATATATGTTTTTAATTTGGATGCTTTCTTATAGGGAGATAACTTACATCCAATGAAATACGAAGACCCTAAGCATACCCTAAGTTAGATCAGTTTTGCCAAACTCATGTATCTGAGTAACTCCTGTCCGTATCAAGATATTAATATGCCCCTTCCCAAGTAATCCCAATACCATAGGCAACCACTGATCTGATTTCTGTCACCTTAGGTTTGTTTTGCTTATTCTGAGTATCATATAATATGTAATATGTTACATATTATATATTATAAAATATATAGAATATTATGTATAAGACTTCTTTCACATATTTTTTGAGATTTATCCATGTTGTTGCTTGTATCAGTAATTTATTTCACTTATTGCTGAGTAGTATTCTATTCTATGAATGGCTTATGATTTGTTTATTGATTTTCCTATTTGTGGATACCTGGGATATTTCCAGTTTGGTGCTATTACGAATAAAGCTGCTAGTAATATTTTCTTAGGTTTGTTGTGGACATATTTTTCCTTTTTTTTTTCTTTTTTGATAATTCTGTAGGAGCAGAGTTTTGAGGTCAAAGATTGGAAATACATTTAACTGTTAAGAAATTAACAACAGTTTTCCAAAGTGGTTGTGCCATTTTTTTTTTTAATTTTTTTAATTTATTTCTAGGAG
This sequence comes from Crocuta crocuta, assembly GCF_008692635.1. Lineage (NCBI taxonomy): Eukaryota > Metazoa > Chordata > Mammalia > Carnivora > Hyaenidae > Crocuta > Crocuta crocuta. The sequence continues at coordinate 2,473 of NW_027528806.1, forward strand.
ACAGAGAGAGAGACAGCGTGAGCAGGGGAGGGTCAGAGAGAGAGGGAGACACAGACTCTGAAACAGGCTCCAGGCTCCGAGCTGGCAGTCAGCACAGAGCCCGACGCGGGGCCCGAACCCACGAACTGCGAGATCATGACCCAAGCGAAAGTCGGACGCCCAACCGACTAAGCCACCCAGGCGCCCCGTGGTTGTGCCATTTTACATCCCTACCAGCAGTTTATGAGTTTCAGTTGCTCTGTATTCCTGGTGACATTTAGTATTGTCACTCTTTCATTTTAGCCCCCCTGGTGGGTATATGGTGCTATCTCACTGTGATCACTGGACTCTCTTTCATGAGTATAAATTTGCCCTAATTTGATTCTGTGCCCCACTTTGTGTATCTACCATCTCCTATCTCATTTATTCCTTTAAAGGAATACATTATAGGGCTTCTGTATTTTAGGGAGTATCTGATTCTGTGTCCGATGTGTCACTTTTGCCTCTTCCTGCCTTCAGTGGACTTATTAATACTATTATTAATACTACTCATTTTTTTGGTTTCCCTGTAATCCTTCTCATCTTGCTCAGCTTTTTATCTCATAACAGCTACCTGTATACTTTCACAGGGTCTTTTTTTCCGACATCAATTGAGAATGAGAAATAGTTTTCTAAAATTGTTTCTGAGATGATGCTTCAGTTTCCTTGTTATGTACTTTATCCACTGTCTGTGCTATTTATTTTTCATGCTTACTCATCCAGGAATGAAAGCCTATCCACTTAGACCCAATATTTGTGAACACATAGCCTGTGCAATGTGTTCTGAGACCTGCTCAGTATGTACCAGGCTGTAAGTTTGCTGGTTCACAGCCGGAGGGCAGAATGACATGTCCTAGTTCAATATCAGCTTCTAATGGGAATGCCACTAATGTAGTTTTGTGTATGGAGATAAGATCTCTTCCCTCACCACCTATTCTTCTACTCTCAAAACAGGAAACACACAAAAGGCATCTTTGAGAGCCCTTTCTTCTAGGACTCTTCTTTCCTCTGCCTTGTAGTCTTTATTAGTTGGATATGTGTTCTAGGATTCAGTGTGCCAGTGCCTGGTCTTAGAAAATACAAATTCACTGTTTTTTGAAGGCTGAAATTTTTATATGGATATAGAAGGGATACCCTGCTGGGTTGAAGATAGCTTTAGTAGGAGGGTAGCAGAACAGTTTTCAGGAAAAGAATGAACTATCTTCCTATCTTCTTTGAAGCCAACAGTTTGGTTTTGTTTTCAGCAACAAATCATATGTTCGTTAGCAGTTGCAATTCACTTTTCATGCCATGAGTCATGTTAGTCCTGACATTTCCTCCAAGTTTCTGACTATGGACTGACTGTAGGTCTTGGTTTTTTATATAGTCTAGATTTTTCCTTCTTCCTTACCCTCCTCCACCCCATGTCTTTATAAGGAATCAAAAATAGGGACTTCTTTGTGGAAACATAATAAATGTCTTCTTAAGTCCTTTTCAGTTGTAAGATTTTATCATTCTATACATTTCCTCTGTGAATCTTGGCTAAATTCTTCCCTTATTCAAGTCCAAGTTTGTATGAACAACTATCATGCTTCTCTATTTTACATACATAAATAAGTTCAAATACATGATGAACTCTCTATCATTCTTTAGCATTTTGAAGTGCTATCTCACCAAGTAGACTCTTTTACAGATGACCAAATGTCCTGGGGGAGAAGGGTGGCAGAAATCTAATTAATCATATTTTTGTTACTTCCTTAAAAGGACGGTTAGGTGTACGTCTTGAAAGATGTGTCATTATCATCTCTGAGCGGGATCTGAATTCAAGGCAGCTAATTTTTGATGAGATCCTATGGTGTATCAGGAACTGTACTAAAAAGGAGATATGTAGACTTATATAAGACATGGTCTCTTGCATTGGGGAGTTCCAAGTCTCTCTCTCACCTCTACCATTGTCTTGTGCAGGACTGGTAAGTCCAGCCTTTGGGATTTTTGATGTCACTTACATTTTTAAAAAATCTTTTGACTTTCATACAAAGATATATTTTTTTCACTTAGGAGTATATTCTTTATGTCTATAGGGAAAGCTTTGTCTCTGGAATTATACTACATTATTCCTTGGGAGTAATAAGATTGGTAAGGTGAGAGTCTTTGAAGAATAACACCAAATAACCCAGAAACTAAGACTGAGGCTTCAGCACAGCTCACAAGGCATCTTGTAGGTACCCTTTGCTGTGTACAATGAAAATCCCTAACTCTGCTCCCTCAAGAAATAGGCCTATCCTAGCCATAAGATTCAAAACATAGTTGAACATTCATTCTATCATCATATGTCAGTGTGTATTATATACTCCCAGCCAGCATACTTTTCCATGCAGGGCTAAGACAATAAAGTTAAATTATAATCTTTTGAGAGAAAAGTTTCATACAATTATCCTTTGAAACATATTCTCTAAAGTACCATGAAAACAGTGTCCCATAAAACAGTGTTTCTAAGAAACACATATCCCTGCCCATGATTTTTCTTATCACCGCCAATAAAAATAAGAGCTGTATTGTTCTCTTCATAACCCTCAAAAAAAAATCTTGACTTTCTTAACCTTGACTTGCAACACCAAGGATACCAAACAAAGATAAAGGTTCAAAGAGAAAAAGATCAACTACATGCCCAAAATATTTAGTATAGCCATTCTGAGCTTTTGAGAAAGACTCAAACCTCCCATGTGTGTCTACTGGATGAAAAAAGGAGGTTTGTTATTAGGAGACCGTATTCAAGAAGTAAGTTGGTCCCACTAACACATTGCTCACTCCATATGAATTATTGGTCTCTTTACACAGATGTTTAACAAGTTCTTACCAAAGCTTTGTTAGACTAGCACAGAGCCCCATCAAATCTGTACTAACAGTCACTGGACCATCGTTTAGTAGACTTCTGCTCTCTTTTATGCCATGAGTGGTGGACACTACTTCAGACCACAAATGGGCAGAACAGTGCTGCAACCAAAGTTTTGGCATGACAGGATGCTCTCTGCCTCCTTGTGATGTTTCCAGACACAGTGCAATGATTCCGCTTATGGTAGGAGCTCAAGAAATCTTGGCTCATCATTTCTTTTCTTCCATCCAGTGGGTCTTGCTACTTACTCAGCAGAATGTCCTGCTGAGCAAGGCATCTTTCGTGGCCATTATCACCTCTGGCATAACCACATATTTGATAGCTAAAATATTTTTTAACCATATTTACCAGGAACCTAACTTCGATAGCATGAGAGTCCATCCAGTTTTCTATTACCTATAGAAAGGGACAGCTCAATCTTTCTGGAAGGACTGTTCTCAAACAAGGGAGCATTTAAGACATGTCAACAAGGTGGCCCAGTAATTGATGCCCCTTCCATATGTAGATAAAAGGTGGTTGGCTCAAGTCCTCTTCTCTTCCCAGTGACCTTTGGGAGCAGGATCTACTAAGGACACAGTTGACAATGAGAAGCTGTCAGTGATTTATAATATGTTCAAGAACAAGACCAGAAACAGGGTCATTGCACAGCACCCCCTGTTTCATTGTCAGAGGATATATACTCCATTAACAGAGGAATTCCACTGACATTTTCAGAGACACATAAAATAAATGGCACTGGGATGTTTTTTCAGGCTTTCACAAGAATGACTTAAAGCTATATTGCATTCATGTCATGTCTTTTTTTTTTTTTAAGTTTATGTACTAATTTTGAGAGAGAGAAAGAAAGTACAAGTGGAAGGGGGAGAGAAAGAGGTAGAGAGAGAATCCCAAGCAGGCTATTAATGCAGAACCCAATATGGGGCTCGATCTCACAAACATGAGATCATGACAAGAGCAGTGATTAAGAGTCAGACACTTAACAACTGAGGCACCTCGGCACCACTCATGTCATCTCTTTTGTTAGTATATCTTATATTATTAGTTTCCTTTCAAACAGACGCCCTAACATCTTTTTCTAAAGTATAAAGAAGTCATATTATGATCGTTCTTAAGAGAATCACCTAAAATATATTCATTTAATCTCTGTCATCTTCAAACTGCTGTTGCCTGCCCACCATGCATTTAATACACTATATGAGGCACCAGTATGAAAAGGTGATCATTTTCTACCTTCAGGAAACACACAGTCTGGTAGAGGAGAGAACTGTGATATAGTCATGGACAGGACTGAGGGCAGTTACTGAACAAGCAGGAAGAGAGTAAGGAGGAGATTCTATAGAGGAAATAGCACACACAAACTTATAGCAAGTCACATGTCCTTGAGATTTGGGGCAGTTGCAAGTAGTCTGATGGGCAGAGCACAAAGGCAGAAGTAGGAAGAGACAACAAGAGTGGCTGAGAAAAATAGGCTGGGTGAGACTGTAAAGAGCTTTGAATACAGTGCTAATGGGTTTCATCTGTGATTCAGGGGAGTCACAGTTAGTAGGAGGCTTGAAGTCAGATCTCTTGATTCATAGTCATGGTTTTCTCTGTTAGATTACACTTGCCCCTCCAAATGCAAATGACTGCCACACTGGATTTGACCGAAGATCAGTCAATGGAGATATGTAAACTGCCTCTTAGAAGTAATAAGTAAGTTCTCTTATTATTATCTCCGTCTTACAAATGAGAAAACTGAAGCATAAAGAGTTAAGTAACTTGTCTGAGGCCACACAACTAGTTAGGTGATCACAGGCAATGTGGCTTCAAAGTCTTTAGTCTTGACTACAGCATGTACCTCTTTTGATATGCAGATTTTTGTGCATTTGTGTGTTCTACTGATGTTAGCATTGGCAAATAAGGGCTCCCTTGAAGAATACAATTGATAACTGGTCAAGTTTGAAACTGAAAGGATGAATTTCTTTAACACAGGTCTTGGGATCAGGGAATGAAAGATACCCTCTAGTCATGTTTCCAAATATCTTTTTTCTTTGCCCTTTCCTGGCTATTTGAAACCAGGCATCTGGCACTGGGCAGCCTCATCCTGTACAAAGGAAGAGAAGTACTAGAAAGATCTTAAAAGAATATTAACAGATTTGATGAGCCCTCTGAAATGCCACAAACACTGCAATTGTATTTACTACCCAAGACTTTGAAAGTTAAAGCCTCAAAATCTGAGAGAGAGATTTTGTGCTTGATTAGTATTGGTAGCTTGGTTTTGTTTAAATATTCATGGAGAAACTGGCAAAGAAATTGGAGCGTAAGCAGGAAAGACAGGCCCTACAAGTGTTTCTCTTTATGCAATGGTATTAATAACATCCAAATGGGCCTTAGGGCTGTCTTCTTACTTTGCACTAACCAAAGGAGCAAGAGATCATTTTCCTTGGAAGCCTGCATGTTAAATATACTTTTATAACATGATTCAAATATTGTGGTTTTAAAAGTCATCTATTGGGGCGCCTGGGTGGCTTAGTCGGTTAAGCGTCCGACTTTCGCTTAGGTCATGATCTCGCGGTTCGTGGGTTCGAGCCCCGCGTCGGGCTCTGTGCTGACTGCCAGCTCAGAGCCTGGAGCCTGTTTCAGTCTGTGACTCCCTCTCTCTCTGACCCTCCCCTGCTCACGCTGTCTCTCTCTCTCTCTCTCTCCTAGAAATAAATAAAAACATTTCAAAAAAAAAGTCATCTATTGTGTTTTGAATATCTGTAGCTCTTTAATACCTTATTAGGAATCAATCTAACAATGTAAAGAAAAGCTTTTAATTAACTAGTATAGAACTTCCTCAACTTACAGGGGCTCATGTCCTGGTAATCCCATCATAAGCTGAAAATATTGTAAGTTAAAGATGTATTTAATACATCTAACCTACCAAACATTATAGCTTGGGCTAGTCTACCTTAGACACACTCGGAACACTTACACGAGCCTACAATTGGGCCACATCATCTAACACAAAGCCCATTTTATAATAAAGTGTTGACTCTCTCATGTAATGTAACGAACATTGTACTGAAAGGGAAAAACAGCATGGTTGTATGGGTACAGACTGGTTGTGGATCTGCTGGTTACTTACCTTCGTGATGGCAGGGCTGACTGGGAGCTGTGACTCTTTGCCAAACCCAGCATCACAAGAAGGGCTCCTACCACATATCACTAGCCTGGGAATAGATCAAAATTCAAAAGTCAAATTCCTGTTTCTACTGATTGCATATTGCTTTTGTACCACGGTAAAGTCAGAAAATCTTAGGTCAAACCATCATTAAGTCGGAAACCGTCTGCAACAACTATGAGAAGTAGTCATCTCCATTCCCCCAGAAGCGTTGGAGCAAAGATTGAATACCTGTTGAAGGGTGGTGCTAAGAAGGAATAAGCATGATGTCTGAGGTTGGAATAGAATGGCCCCTGAAGGTTCCTCCAGCTCTAACATTTTATGAAATAATTTGTAAGCACTGGCCTGCACAAATATCTTAGTATTCCATTTTGGCATACTCACCATATGTTTCCGTATGGAAAAGGATATTCAGTTCACTTTTTGGAATTAGCTGTATCTTCATGTTCATTTTTATAGCTCTGAAATTTTTAAATTTTTTGAGCATGGAGATAGACATTATGTATCTATATATTATATTATATATTATATATCTACATATATGTATAGATTTATATATCTTTGTGTGTATGTATGTGGAAAATGCCTTTAGTGGCATTTCATTAATCTTCTGACCGGGTTTACAAGGTAGAATATGAGTGGTATTTCTATGATTATATTATAGATGAAAAAAACAGGCCCAGGATTTTTCCACGTCCTCCTGTCTCTGATGCTTGTTTGGAAATGGCCTTTTGACTAGAGTCCTTCATTTTATGTGTGGATCTTGTTCAGTTTTAATTACAATGAAAGCTCCTTAAGGGGAGGGGTCATAGGAAATTTGGATAACTTTCTATGGAGAGACTTTTTCTTTTGTTTTGTTACCCTAGAATGCATTGTTCTTGATCTAAGATCTCCCCTCCTCACACATAGCTATTATTTAAGAAGCACATGTGAAAAAAAACCAAAACGGGAGACATCACCATACCAGACTTTAGCCTCTACTACAAAGCTGTCATCATCAAGATAGTATGGTATTGGCACAAAAACAGACACATAGACCAATGGAATAGAATACAGAACTCAGAATTGGACCCACAAATGTATGGCCAACTAATCTTTGACACAGTAGGAAAGAGTATCCAATGNTCACTCATTTAGAGTGGCTAAAATGAGCGACTCTAGATGTTGGCGAGGATGTGGAGAAACAGGCACCCTCCTACACTGTTGGTGGGAATGTAAACTAGTGCACCCCCTCTGGAGAACGGTGTGGAGGTTCCTCAAATAATTAACAATAGAACTCCCCTATGACCCAGCAATAGCACTGCTAGGAATTTACCCAAGGGATACAGGAGTGCTGATGCATAGGGGCACATGTACCCCAATGTTCATCGCAACACTCTCAACAATAGCCAAATCATGGAAAGAGCCTAAGTGTCCATCCACGGATGAATGGATCAAGAGGATGTGGTATATTTATACAATGAATACTACATGGCAATGAGAAAGAATTAAATCTGGCCATGTGTAACAACATGGATAGAACTTGAGGGTGTTATGCTGAGCGAGATAAGTCAGGCAGAGAAGGACAGATACCATATGTTTGCACGTATTGGAGGATGAGGAGGAACTTAACGGAGGATGATGAGGGAGGAGAAGAGGAAAAAATAGGTGGGGAGATGGAGAGAGTTAAACCATGAGAGACTCTTGAATGCTGAGAACAACCTGAGGGCTGATGGGGGTGGGGGTGAGGGGAAAGGGGGTGATGGGCATGGGAGAGGGCACTTGTTGGGATGAGCACTGGATGTTATATGTAAACCAACTTGACAATAAACTACTTAAAAAAAAAGAAGCACATGTTAAATTGAGTTGTCATACGAACTCTTTCCCAATCTCAGGCCAGAGCAAAAGGAGACTGCACAACCTGTATCTGATGAGGTATCTACAAGTCAAAGCATCCTGACAACAGGGCAAATTTCAGATAATGTGTTGCTCCTAGTATTAACATAGAAGGAACAAGATAAATGTGTATGGGTAACTAAACAGGACTTCCCTCCATAAATCAGCTCCTGCCTGAGTCAAATGATACATTTTTCCGAAGCATTTGCAAAACTGGATCCAGCTCTCGTTGCCTTAGGGAGGCTATATAAAGCCAAGATAACCCCTAGATTAAAAGAATTGCTTTGTTTTCCTGTTGTGATGTTGAGAGGTAGTGTTAATGGTTTGGCTAGACCCTGCTGGAGAGTATTAAAAAAAAAAGATTCAAAGTCCTCTACTTGGAAATATATAAGAAATCTCACTCAAGGATTAGCTGCATATTTTTACAAGGTCATGGTTTTGCAAGAGACTGGGCCATGTTTTCCCAACTCGGTGATTTCACTAAGAAGCGAGTGTCTTCTTAGAACTGCTAACATTTCTGAGGCATCTTGGTAGACACTGTTCAAGTAAGCCCACTCCCCAGAGCCGGTCTGGGTTCCAAGCAGACACAGGCCTTATCTCTTGCCATGAAGAGTCATTGTCAATACTCATCAGTCATTCTCCAGCTTTTAACATAGGTAAGCACAGTGTCAGCTGCTTTTCTTTCTCTGTTGAGATGCCCTCAAAAAACTGCCCTATTCCCACTCTGGTGAAAATTCCACCTTTATTTTTCTTGTCCAGTTATATAATCACTTCCTCCTCTTCTTCTCTTCCCTCTGCTCCAACCGAAACAGTGCTTGGTAGGCATATGTCACTCTCATTATGGATTTTTAAGATGGGACCAGGAGAGAGAGCAATCAATGTCTGTTTGATGCAGCTTCTCTGGGTCATAGAAATGGATCCCAGTTTTTAGTCACTCTCATGAGACAGAAGGTTTCTCAGCAGCATACTTCGTTGTCAAAACATGGGAGAAGATGTAGAGAAGGCTTCCAGTAGACAGATTTCTGCTCACTCTTGCACGTCACGTTGCCTTTTGCAAAGTACTTCCAGGGATTTGTTTTTCATTCCATTCTCATAGAAATTCCAGGAAGTATAGATTATCAGCCTCATTTTTCAGAGATGACGAGAGCAAGGCAAAATGGTGAAGTGGCGTGTCCATGGCCACGTGGCTGGGAAGCTGCCAGGCCAGGGCTTGGACACAGGTCTGACACGTGCCATATCCAAGGCTCTATTTTTCTACTCCACAGCTTCCTTCCCAGTTTCATGGAAAGAACCAAAGCCCGGACAGATAAATAACAACAATAATAAAATGAATGATCGGCTTTTTTTGCATTTGCTGTGTGCTAGATACAATACTCATACCTTTAGGTGCATTATTGTGTCTAGCCTTCATAGGGTAGACAAGGACTATCATTATTATCCCCATTTAAAGAAGAAGTTGGGTTTCAGATAGCATAAGTGACTTGCTCAAAGTTACACTGGTTGGTAGAGACAGAATCCATCCCCAGGTATTGAACCATGGAATTTGCTAGTTCCATAAAGCTAAAATTTGAGGAGGGAAAAGCAGAACCTTGTAAACAGAATCCTGAACAAGAAAGATAAAAGATCTGAGTCTGAGTTCTGATTCTGTTCACCTGTGGATTCTTTGGACTGTTTGCTTCTTATTATAAAATGGGACTCTTGAGGTCCAGTCAGGCCAGATATGCCTAGGGTCTCTCTAAGCTGGAGAGCACCATTCAAAGGCAAGGTATCATTCTTAGTGTTAGAATTAGGACAGTAGCCCTGGTGAGCTGACATCTCATAGCACTGGCAGAAAGTCCGGGCTCTTCCCTTAGTCCCATATTCTCTCCACAGCTGGAAAATCGGCTTGGTTAAGAAGAGTTTCATTCTTAGAGACTGTGTCCATGAGACTATCTCCATTTATATTTATAAAAACATATTAAGTGAAATTAAGCTGCCCTCTACCAAAGGTCTGTTTTTGAGCACTCTCTTCCTGGCTTGTGGGCAAAACAATTGTCAGACAACAAACTAGATAGAGTCATTGCCCTGAAGGTGTTTATATTCTGAGAATGACTAACAACCTTCTCTCACTCCACAAAACTGAAAGTAAGGCTTTCAGAGGGAAAGTCCTAGGGCAGCTTGTGGCCAAAGCCAAGACTTAGAATTGAATTGCTCTTGTGTCCAAGGTCATTGACCGTCATGAGAGCTGCCATTTACTGATTGCCTCCTATGAGACAGGTGCATTAAATGTATTATTTCTCCCAATAGTCCCATGAAGTCCTTGCATCCCCATTTTGTAGAGGAAGAAAGTGAGGCCCAGGGAGAAATATTCCCACAGAAAGTTTTATACTGGTCTTCCTGCCATGTCATCCATCCCTTTTCTCCTAAACAACTAGCCAGTTTCAAAGTGCCACCCATCCTCCAGGCCAACCACTCCTTCCTGCCAGTCATCAACACTATTCCGGCCTTAGGGAACCATGCTGGCAGGAAAGGAACCTCGCATTTTCTAAATCACACACCACACTTTGGGTTGGGTCTGGACTATGACCACTGACCTCCCCTCTCCCCTCCACCATCCCTACTTTTTTGAGGGGACTTTATCAAAGTCTTTGTTCTTCTTATATTTATTCAGTCTTGGCTCTCTATTTAGCTGTGATGATAGATGAAATTTTGATGCCTTGAAATACAAACTTAGAACTTCTGGGGATTGAGGAAGCTACAAAATGTAGTGGGAATTGAAAAATACAAAATATTGGTTTTCAGTCTCATTTACAGGTCTATGATCACCTTCTTTTGGAATATCAAGACGATAACAATTACATTGCTCATGTAATAACCAGATTTTATTTAAGGAATTATAAAGGACAAAATGTAAAGGGGGAAAATATATTTTAACAACTTGGATTTTTTTTTTCAATTTTCAAGCTTTGAACAAAAGTTTTTTTTTAGAAATGTTTAAAAATGTCCTATATTTCAATCTCTTTAAGGTAAACTTATAGCTATAAATGATGCCTCAAAAACTCTTTATTATTACATCCATCACAGGAAACTGGTGGACAGTTTTACACCTATCCTGTAGTACCACAGAATAGATCACAGCTCTTCCTTTCAGAAAATCACATTTTCATCCGGATATGTTATCTGCCTCACAGTCGTAACGACTTTCACACCTGGGAGATCTTAAACTGAAAATGTCCCCCAATCACACAACCTGTCAGGGGTGGGGGGAGATGGGGAATAAGGAGATCCACACTGAGTTCTGTCTCTTGGTTGATCTTGCATTTCTCCTATAGCATTTCTTTACATTTAAGAAAAGCCCAATTATCTTGCAAACGGTATGAGCTTCTGTAAGGTGAGATTGGTGGACTTACAGCCACATTTCTATGCATTTTCCCTTGTTCTTCCTGCTTCGAGGGAAAGAAACCCTGTTCAGACACTGGAGCTTCCTGCCAAGGGACTCCGCTTTCTCTATGGCCAGCTCTAGAGAACCAGAAACCCAGCCTGTCTTCCTGTGACAACTCAATGGGGACAGATCAGTTGGCTGCGGGGAAAGTTTTGTGCTTCTTGGTTTAAGCAGATCATTGGACTAACAGGCTACCTGTAGAGAGTGTCTGCAGTTCACTGGGGACACCACTGTCAGAGCTGTGGCAAACACAGTCTAAGTGACCGATTTAAAAAAATTTTTTTAATGTTTATTTATATTGGGTGGGGGGGGGGAGAGAACATGGGAGAGGGGCAGACAGAGAGGAAGACACAGAATCTGAAGCAGGCTCCAGGCTCTGATCTGTCAGCACAGAGCCTGACATGGGGCTCGAACTCACAAGCCATGAGATCATGACCTGAGTCAAAGTGGGATGTTTAACCGACTGAGCCAGCCAGGCTCCCTTAGTGACTGATTTTACAACCTAAACCAGGTAAGTGTTACATGCTTTCTCGTGGTGGAGAATGAGTGAAGAAAGAGAGAACAAAGACCAAATGGTGGAATTTAGTAATTAAAAACAAAGCAGGAAACAAACAAACAAAACTTCTTTCAACAGCCAACAGATTTTCCTGTTTAAGGAGCTGTTGTTTCCTACTTTAACCACAAATAACAAAGAATAAAATAAATTAAGAATAAGTGGCCGGTTTTCTCAGTAGGGGCAGGGAAATTAGAGTCAGGAATTCAGAAGGTTGTCTTTGAGAAAGGAGCGAGGCAAAGGGAAGATGGAAATGCGACTGTCCATTCTATGAAATAGAGAGACTTCTGTAAGCATCCAGCAGAAACACACCTTTTGTCGGATGCCGAGGAAACCCACTAGAGACTATGAGCTTTGCAGTTTCACTGGGGACTCCATAGAGTCAGGGCATGATATAATGAAGTGTTCTGTTTGTGTAGCAGGTGTAAGACGACTTTACTAAGTTCATACTCTGCTAGGGCCGAGAACTAGCACGATATGAGCAGGAAAAGAGAATCCTTCCGTGGGACAAGGTTTTCTCAACCTTCCTGCTCTCAGAGGGGTCCTGAGATGTCTGCAGTAGGAGTTCCAAATCTGTCGGCACCATTGACAGATTCTGGAAGTGGATCTGCCTGTGTTCTGTGCTCCGGGAGCCGAAGGGAGGCCAAAGGACATTGTAAGAGGGATTGAAGGGCTGGCTAGAGAAACAGTCCCATGTGCATCTACAGCGCGACAACCCAGGAATGCACCACCAATGTCAGAGCAGGTATGAGAGGCTGGGTTGCCTTCTTGCTGGAATGGGCGTTGCTCCTTTGGCTGCCCAGCTGGTTCTCATGCTATTGCATGCCCAGGGAGCATCCCCAGAGGCCAATGCAGATCAAAGTTGGCGAACTCCAGTGGTAAGGGACACCTGAACTTTGCCTTCTGGGAGCTTTGTTCCAGTTCACAAATTGGGCAAGGATGCGTGTTCAGAGCAGCACTTACTGGGGACAGAGGCTTCCTGAAAGGGGTGAGTCTCGGCCTAGCCAGAGAGTGCTGTCTCAGGTACAGTGCCAGGTTAGTGCACTGGTTTACCTCCAGGCTGCACCCACATTTACACCCTCTAGCTCCTTCTCTCCAGCCTCAAGACTGAACGGGTACGATGTGAGGACTGGCAGTCATGGTCACAAGGGATAGACAGAAGGTGAGCTGAGGGGTGGTGGCACAGGTGCACACTCAGGAAGAGCTTAATCATTCATTCACCTGGGCTCTAACTGCGTCTTCAGTCCCAGATTTGAGCCAGGAGGGAGCCTACCCACAGGGAAGCCCAGCAGTTGGGGAAGTAGCCAGAGGAGGAAGAACTGGCCTTCTGATGGAGTAGGGGTCAAAGACAGAGAAGAGAAAAGCAAAAAAAAAAAAAAAGATTTTAGCTTTAAGCACTTCCACTGCACCTGTGAGTCCCTCCGGGTCCTAGAGCAGAGCACACGGGGAGAGCTGGCCTCACCCTCATCCCTCCCACGTGTGACTTCTTTTTTTTAATTTTTTTAAGTTTATTAATTTTTGAAAGAGAGATAGACAGACAAAACATGAGCGGGGGAAGAGCAAAGAGAGGAGACATAGAATCCAAAGCAGGTTCCAGGCTCTGATCTGTCAGCACAGAGCCCGATGTGGGGCTCGAACTCAAACCATGAGATCATGACCTGAGCCAAAGTCGGACACTTAACCGACTGAGCCACCTAGGAACCCATGTGTGATTTTGTATTTCTCCTCATGACTGAAGTTCTTGGCAAATTGATTTACCTTGGGTAAGAAAAGTTGAGGTCAGAGGAAAGTGGCTCCCAAGGGCCTACACGTCCTTGCTCCTGAGACCCATTCCCTGGGAGAAATCTTGTTTGACTCCATCTAGTCTGTTTGCAAACTGGAGTGTCCTGCCAGTGGCTTTGGGCTGCTACCCAGGCTCCCAGGCGGGAAGTCCGTGTCCCCCTCCCGTGCAACAGTCTTCACGCAGTAGCCCTGGGGGAGTGAGGAAGATTATTTCAACAGAAACAGTTTTCTTGAGGACACAAGCCCTGTGAGCTGAGGTTTGTTCTGCGTTTGCTCACGGAGGTCCCAGCTTACCCCCTACCCTTTATTCACTTTCCTTTTAACCTTCTAGCAGATAGTATTGCTATCTCCCATGCAAGACCCAGAATGGGATTTTGCAAGATGCTCCAACTAGGGCAGTCATTGCCAACATCCTCAAAAGAGTAAGAGGACTTCTCTTCTCCTGACCGCTGTGGCAATGGCTTCCTTTGGTGGCCAAAGCCATGGACAGTCAGAACACATTAAGCATCTCTACTCTGATAAGCAAAACCCAGTTGACATTTTTCCTGTTTGACCCTCAAGAATGCAAGGAATTGCTAAGTGCATCCCACAGCCCTGCCATGTGTCCTTCAGAAAACTTGGAACCATCCTCCCAAAGGTGTGACAGTTTTCTATTCCCTAGGTGTCTTGTCATGCTAGGGTCGGAGGTAGATGAGAAAGCTATGCCTTTCATATGGCCACCTCCACACAGAGCCTTCCTGAATATCATAATTTTTAATGCAACCAGAGGAAGAGGGGTTAGGATATTCAAGAAGAAAACAGTTGGCACAGTCAGCTTAAAAGAGATTATTATGAAGCTGTGGCTCAAATTTTATACAGCCATTTATTCACCTAGTGTTTATTGGTCACCTACTATGTTCCAGAGTTCTAGAGCTACAAGATGGATGACAGATGCTACTGCCACAAAGCCAGGGGAGTTGAGTCTTAGGCAGACCCTCATGGCCAGTGAGGATTCTGTGCTCAAGACAGATATCCTTTGGTCCCAAGGAACCTCTGCTGTGGGGGAACTGCCCTTCTTGCTTGCTTCTCCCAGTGGGAGAAAGAAATAAAGTGTGAGGAACAAGGGTACAAGGAGGTGCTTCTCTTCAGGGGATTCAGGCTCTAAAGAATTCCTTCAAGAGTTTCAGTTAGCCTTAAGTAACCCAAAACATGCTTGTCCTTCTATAAGCCCCTGTTCTCTGTGTGTCTCCAGTTTCTGAGCAGGCAGATACCTGTGAATGGGAACTTTAAGGAGGTAGGACTATTCTTTCACTCTTTTTGCTTTTTCTCGATTTAATTTCCACTCTTCACTTTCTTTTATCCTGCCATACTCTGCTCACCTCTCAGAAAGCTTAGTGACCCCTCCCCGCCTACAGGATTGAGTTCGGACCTCTCAGTTTGCCTTCCATGACATGCGGGCTCAGTATAGGACTGTTGAATATAGTATCAGACTGAACCATCCTCATGGTCTTTTTCAGTATCTATATTTCACAGTAGTTGATGGGCTGCTTTTTCTGGGAACTTGAGGGTTGGTATTTTTCCTTCAAAATCAAAATAAATTTTACTTTTTGCTTGGAGCCTGTTAACGACAAAGGTCCTCACTCCAACCTCCTACCCCCAGTCAAACCCAATAGACATGCGTGAGCAAGCCTTCCCCTGACCCCAAGCTCTGACCCTTGGAACAAGTTGAAACAAAGTGCACCCTCATGTTTTTCAGCAAAGGGTTGTCTTGCCTGCCCTATCCCCATAACTGAACAATGATTACAATCCTCTGTACTTTAGTATGTAGATAAATTATTAACAGCAGGTTGTACATTTTCCCGGGTTGTAAAAGGATGACTGGTTAGAGTTCCAACATTCTCCATGTCAGTATAGGAAATGTAGGGGAGGATGTCATCTCAGGCTACTCACCTCTAAGACTCATAGCTAACATGTGGCAGGTTCCAGCCGGGAATCTGAGTATGGTGACAGATGGCAAGAACATCACAGGTGAGCCTTGGTGACTTTCACCTTTCTTTGTCGGTTTTGATCCTTTTCTTCCATCTTTCGCTTCTGGGATTGGGAATGGGCAGGGGGCAGGGAATATGACTAGGATATCAGTGGTTGTACAAAGGTCCCTGTTTCGATAAGAAATGGACAAGGACACTGTGTGTTAACATAAAGACCAACATTAGGGCCCACTGTAGACCCCAAGTATTCTAGGCGAAAATGTGGGCCTGGCATGGGCGCAAAGATTAAAAGATCAGCGTGATACTATACTGGCATGATCACATGACAGACCAGTCAGTCTTAGGGGAGAAGAAAGGGGCAAAGTGTGGGGAGGGGAGGCAGGTAGGGGCTAAAAACCGCTGGACATTGTCTAGATGTGGAGTTGGAAACATCTCCAGATCCAGCGTCAAGGTAGAGAGACAGAGAGAGGCCAGCCAGTGAACTGTATGGAGCCATTGGAGCCCATCCCTGCCAGGGGCAAGTCTGGGTGATTTGGGGCCAGGGTGTTTTTTTTTTAAAACAGACATCATTTTTTAGAGCAGCCTTTAGTTTACAGAAAAATTACAAAGAAAATACAGAGGGTTCCAGCATATCCCAGCTTCCCCTACATACAAATTCCCCTGTTACGAACATCTTGCATTAGTGGGGTACATTTTTTACAATGATAGCCAATATGAATACATTAGTATTAACTAAAGTCTGTGGTTTAATCAGGGTTCACTCTTTGTGTTATGCAGTTCTACATATTCACCATTACCGGGTCGTATAGTGTAGTTTCACTGCTCTAAAATCCCATTTCCTCTAATCCTCCTTTCTCTCAAACCCTTGGCAACCCCTCATCTTTTTACTCTTCATATTTTGCCTTTTCCACAATGTGCTATAACAGAAATCATATAACATGTAGTCTTTCCAGATCAGCTTCTTTCACTTAGCAATATGTATTTACGTTTCCTCCATGTCTTTTCTTGGCTTAATAGGTCATTTCGCTTTAGCACTAATATCCCATTGTATGGGTGTGCCACAACTTTCTTATCCATTTGAGCAGAACTTTCAGTGAGTTACAAGGCAGAAACAATGGAAAGAGTAAATGAAGAGAAAGTAGCAAGAGTCTTGAGAAGCAG
This sequence comes from Crocuta crocuta, assembly GCF_008692635.1. Taxonomy (NCBI): domain Eukaryota; kingdom Metazoa; phylum Chordata; class Mammalia; order Carnivora; family Hyaenidae; genus Crocuta; species Crocuta crocuta. The sequence goes on from NW_027528806.1 coordinate 19,267, forward strand.
AAGGTTTGGAGAAGTGGAATAACTTGAGTGCCAAGGCCTGAACTGGCCTAAGGCAAGATTTTCAAGGTCAGTGAGAGGCCAGCTACTCAATGACCCCCTTCCCTGCTCTTGTAGAGGGAAACTTCATAAGGGCTGGAGCCAGGCCAGCTTTGTCCTGAGAGGCTGACATATTTCAGACATCCAATAAATAGTTGTTGAGCCATGTAAACTTCCAGAATCTTTTCTAAAGAGCAAGCTTGCCCGATCATCCAAAGATCTGAAGCTCCTGAGGTTGGCCAGCTTTCTCAGGTGGGTCTCAGCTTCCCGCTTGGCTGAGCCCCTTTTATGCCCCGGGATAGGGCAGAGCTTGCCTGGGACGTTCACCTGCTGCATTGGGAATGCATCTCTCTTGCACCCATCTTCACCTAACTTGAGAGATGTTCTATGCATACAGCCAGAGCCAGCTGTAGGGAGGCAAGAAAACCCACGGGAGATTCAGGCCAACCTAACATACCAGGTAAAAAGGCATTCTTACCACAGGAGCAGAATTACATTTTTAAATCCAATCACATGGCAGTAAAATGAGCCGAAACAACGTCTGTAGAACAAACAAGGTGATTTGGATACTAAGAAACAGCTATGAGGGAAAGATGGGCCATGACTTCGGCTCAGAAAAGATGCTTACAGGCAGGGGGAAAGCCACAATGTTCTCAGACCATAGGTGGAGGTGGTTGGAGTCCAGCCAGAGGAGTGCAGCTGGGTGCCAGGGGTTGCTTTCCAGGGGATCTGGTAAGTCAGGTCAGAATCTGCAGGACAATTAGAAATCTGCCAGTTACAGAGTACTAGCTCAGTGGTGCTCCCTGAGCAAAGGAGCATATCACTCAAGACCTGTTGTATTGGTGCGATGTCATTGCTTAAAACCTGGTCCTGTCCCAGGGCACTATACTGGTGTTCCTTGCTACCCATATCACTTTCTCTCAGCATAATGAAAAGGGTAAAGGAGCCCAGAAAGACTGGGAGGTATTTGGCTAGGGATCTGTTCCTATCCTACTCGTGCGTGTGCTCATGTGACTTACATAATCAGCATGAGGATAGAGAGCTCTTGAGAATTTCTTATCTGAAAGAAAGAATGTAGAGGCTACTTGGCCCAAAGACTGTTGTGAACCATGGGGCTTACGCAGAGACAGACGATGACTTCTTGTCCCCACTGTTACATAACTAGGGGAGTCAGGGTTACTGTGGACAGTTAAACAGAGGACAGAGGTGGAGTGAGGAAAAGCTGCCTTCCCAGTTTGAAGCACCAAAATGGCAATCCCTGAAGGAGGAGGACCTATCTATGGGGTAGATGGCCCAGTGTTGATTCTGTATGTTCCCAGAGGGGTCAGCAAAGTAGCCCAAACATGTCCGTATAACCAGAAACACCAGCAGAGGAGAATCAAGCTCGAATCACAGCATAGTGTCAGCCTTGGGGACAGCTGGCCTCTCCTGATGAATTAGCATCTGACCACTTGTGCTGCATCTGGCCAGCGTCTGGGGCATTGCTTGCACATATGGACCCCACAGAGCTACCACTCAGTTTTCTATATCCAAAAATTCCTTTGAGGAAGATAGTGCCTGTGCCTCACCACAGTCTGTTTTCTTGGGGCATCTGCTCTTTAGGTGCTTTCCAGGACAGAATTTTCATCTTAATTTCTTGCTCATTTGCCTTTGCCTTCCTGTGGAGGACTGCTGGTGGACATTCAGGGGAGAGTTCACCATTTTGTAATGGTGGTGAAGAGACAGTGCTAGGCTCGGTTACTCTGCCGTGGGAATATTCAGCACGCACCACACAATCCTCCCTCCTCCCATTCATGCTTTTCCTCCCTGCCCTTCCAGAACACTCTTTAGACTTAGCTCCTCCTATTTTGGTCTATGCCCTTTCTTCCCACCCATCTTGTTTGCTAGCCACAGAAATTGGAACACATTTAAAAATCCACCCAATAATGAAAGTAAAAACTGAGCCCAGAGTCCCCAGGAAATTGGGATGTGGTGGAGAGAGGAAGGCACAGAGCTGGGAACGGCATGCCAAGGCAGGTGCTGGCTCTTTCACAAGAAGCCCTGAATTTCTGGAGCCATTAAAGGACAAACATTTATGACAGAGCCAATGTCCTTACTGTTTATACACAATTATGGGTCACTCACTTACTCATATATTCTCAGCAAATGTTGATGGGTGGGCACCAGTTCTATAACTGAGTAGGCCTTGAACACAAAGATAAAGGAAATATAACCCTTGTCACCAAGAAGCTTGTGGGAGACACAGACCCCTGGACCAACAATGATGGTAACAAGTGTGATGAAGTCTGTTGTCCTGAAAGGCACCCAGGCAGTGGGTCTGCATGAAGAAGCCGGGAGCCCATCTGGGCTTATCTGGGAAGAAGTCATAAGGACTGGGCATCTCAACTGAGTCTTGAAGGTGAGGTTGAGGGGGGCACTAGATAGAATGTTCCTGGGAGGCACCAGCGCAAGGCCAAAGGCACCAAGAAAATGGGGGGTAGTAGGAATTAGAGTAGCTGGAGCAGCCTGAGTGCACAGTCCAGGGGAGAGTGAAACCAGAGACGGCAGAGCCAGCTCAGGATGGAGGACTGTGGACTAGAAAGGTGTACAATCAAATTTACACTTCAGAAGGAAACCCTGGCAAAAATGTGGAGAACAGTTTAGAGGGAGGAAGACAGAAAACACAGAGAACCCATCGGAGGCTATTGCAACAATATTGGCTGGAAATGATATTCTTAGAAGCCTTTCTCCACACCTGTCCACCTCAGGTTTCCTGAGGGGAAGGTGGGTGGGAGAAAATGGCTTGCAGGAAACTCATTCATTCATCCCGTCGTTTTGGTGCTGCCAGTGACTATAATGGCTGTGTTCCACAGTCACCATCATGTAAGATCACCATTGCATAAACAGCTCCTTCTAGCCTCCAGAACTGCAGGATAATACATGCTTGTGGTTTAAGCCATTCAGCTTGTGGTACTTTGTTACAGCAGCTCCAGCACCCTGATACGGGCAGGCCGTCTAATGCTCCTATATTACATATGGAGACTGAGGTGCAGAGAGATTCATGCCTCCTTTCAGTGAAGAAGAGACACACCCTCAAAATCTCCAAGATCTCTCCAGGGCAAGTCCAGGTTAAGTTCTAGTCTGGATGTTGGGCAGCCCAACCAGCATTACAGTGTCACGCAAAGGAGAGCCGGAAGGCAAATGTACTCATTACACCAGCACCACCCAGTAGAAATATACGGCACTCATGTGCTGGGGAGAACTTTCTCCTGCTCCCAGTATTCTTTTTTTTTTTTTAATAATTTATTGTCAAGTTAGCTAACATATGATGTATACAGTGTAGCCTTGGCTTCACAAGTAGATTCCCATGATTTATCACCTACATACTACACCCAATGCTCATGCCTTCCTCAGTGCCTATCTCCCATTTTCCTTGACCCCTCCAAAACTCCTACCCCCATTAACTATGTTTGTTCTCTGTATTTAAGAGTCTCTTACAGTTTACCTCCCTCTCTGTAACTTATTTTTGCTTCCTTTCCCCCATGGTCTTCTGTTAAATGTCTCAAATTCCACACGTGAGTGAAAACTATGATATCTGTCTTTTTCTGACCAACTTATTTCACTTAGCGTAATATCCCCCAGTTGTCTGGTTTGGGAATCAAGGTAATGCTGGCTTCATAGAATAAGTCTGGAAGCTTTCCTTCTGCTTCTATTTTTTGGAACAGCTTGAGAAGAATAGGTATTAACTCTGCTTTAAATGTCTGGTAGAATTCCTCTGGGAAGCCATCTGGACTAAGACTCTTATTTGTTGGGAGATTTTTGATAGCCGATTAAATTTCTTCACTGGTTATGGGTCTGTTCAAATTTTCTATTTCTTCCCAATTGAGTTTTGGTAGTGTGTGGGTATCTAGAAATTTGTCCATTTCTTCCAGATTATCCAGTTTGGTGGCATATAATTTTTCATAGTATTCTTTAATAATTGTTTATATTTCTGTGGTGTTGATTGTGATCTTTCATCTTTCATTCATGATTTTATCTATTTGGGTCCTCTCTTATTTTTGAGAAGTCTGGCTAAGTCTTTCACAATTTTGTTTAGTTTTTCAAAAAACCAGCTCTTAGGATCATTGATTTGTTCTGGGGCACCTGGGTGGCTCAGTCGGTTAAGCCTCTGACGTCAGCTCAGGTCATGATATCGCGGTCCGTGAGTTTGAGCCCCAGATCTGGCTCTGTGCTGACAGTTAAGAGCCTGGAGCCTGCTTCAGATTCTGTGTCTCCCTCTCTCTCTCTGCTCCTCTCCCACTTGCTCTCTCTCTCTCTCTCTCTTTCACTCTCTCAAAAAAAAAACATTAAAAAAAAGAATCATTGATATGTTCTATTGTTTCTTTGGATTCTATATTGTTTATTTTGCTCTAATCTTTATTTCTCTTCTTCTGCTGGTTTTGGGCTTTCTTTGCTATTCTGCTTCTAGTTCCTTTAAGTGTGATGTTAGGTTTTGTATTTGGGATTTTTCTTGTTTCTTGAGATAGCCCTAGACTGCAGTATATTTTCCTCTTAGGACTGCCTTTGCTGCATCCCAAAGGGTTTGGACTGTCATATTTTCATTTTCATTTGTTTCCATATGTTTTTTAATTTCTTCTTTAATTGTCTTGTTGACCCATTCCTTCCTTAGTAGGATATTCTTTAACCCTCATGTATTTGGAGGCTTTCCAAACTTTTTCTGGTGGTCGATTTCAAGTTTCATAGCATTGTGATCTGAAAATATGAATGGAGTGATGTCAATTATTTTATTATTGAGCAGTGTTTTGTGAACCAGTTTGTGATCTCTCTTGGAATGTTCCATGTGCACTCAAGAATGTGTATTCTGCTGATTTTGGAAGAAAAGTTCTGAATATATCTGTCGGGTCCATCTGGTCCAGTGTATCACTCAAGGCCATTGTTTTATTATTCATTTTCTGCCTAGATGATCTGTCCATTGCTGTAAGTGGAGAATTAAAGTACCCTTCAATTACCGTACTCCTATCAATAAGATTGTTTATGTTTGTGATTAATTGATTTATATATTCGCGTTCCGAGTTGGGGATATAAGCATTTACAATTGTTAGCTCATCCTAATAGATAGACCCCATAATTATGATATACTGCCCTTCTTCATCTCTTATTACAGTCTTTAGTTTAAAATCTAGTTTGTCTGAGATAAGTATGGCACCTCCAGCTTTCTTTTGATGACCATTAGCATGATAAATGGTTCTCCGTCCCCTTACTTTCAATCTGAAGGTGTTTCCAGGTCGAAAATGGTTCTCTTGTAGGCAGCATATAGATGGATCTTAGTTTTTTTTTTCTTTATCCATTATGATACCTGTGTCTTTTGATTGAGGCGTTTAGTCCATTAAAATTCAGATTGAAAGATTTGGATTTAGTGTCATTGTGTTATCTGTAGGTTTCATGCTTGTGGTGATGTCTGGGACTTTGTAGTCTTTGCTGCTTTCCACTCACAAGAGTCCCCCTTAGGATCTCCTGCAGGACTGCTTTAGTGGTAATGAACTCCTTCAGTTCTTGTTTGTCTGGGAAAGCCTTTATCTCTTCTTCTATTGTGAATGACAGCCTTGCTGGATAAAGGATTCTTGGCTGCATATTTTTCTTATTCAGCACATTGAATATTTCCTACCACTCCCTTCTGATGTGCCAAGTTTCAATGGACAGCTCTGCTACTACCCTTATGTGTCTACTCTTATAGTCTAAGAGGCGTTTGTCCCTGTTTTCAGAATTCTCTCTTTATCTTTTTATTTTGCCAGCTTCACTATGATATGCCATGATTTTGACCTGTTTTGTTGATTTTGAAAGGACCTGTTGATTTTGAAGGGACCTGATTGCCTCTTGGCCTTGGATGTCTGCTTCCTTCCCAGTTTAGGGAAATTCTCTGCTATAATTTGTTCAACTAAACCTTCTGTCACCTTCTCTCTCTCCTTCCTATGGAACTCCTATGATCCAGATATTATTTCATTTCATTGAATCACTTAGGTCTCTAATTCTCCCCTCATGGTCTAATGATTTCCTATCCTTCTTTTTCTCAGCTTCATCATTTTCCATAATTTTATCTTCTATTTCACCTCCCCTCAGCTTCTTCCATCCTTGCTGTCACTGCATCTAGTTTATTTTGCATCTTACAGCACTTCTTAATTCGTCATGATTATTCCTTAGTTCCTTTATCTCTGCAGCAATAGATTCTCTGCTGTCTTCTATGCTTTTTTCCTGAAAATTTTTAATGTTTTCTTTTATTTATTTCTGAAAGAGAGAGAGAGAGAGAGAGCAGTTGTGAGCAGGGGAGGGTCAGAGAGAGAGGGAGACACAGAATCTGAAACAGGCTCCAGGATCTGAGCTTGCTGTCAGCACAAAGCCTGATGTGGGGCTCAAACCCACGAATGGTGAGATCATGACCTGAGCTGAAGTCGGACCCTTAACCAGCTGAGCCACCCAGGTGCCCCTATGTTTTTCTCAAGCCCAGCTATTAATCTTATGACTATTATTCTAAATTCACGTTCAGATATGTTGTTTATATCTGTTTTGAGCAATTCTCTGGCTGTCATTTCCTTCTGGAATTTCTTTTGAGAATTCTTCCATTTCATCATTTTGGCTAGCTTTCTGTAATTTACATGTTTTAATAGCTTATTATGTGTCCTGCATCTGCAAGTACTACTATATTAAAAAGGAGTCATACATGGTACAGGACGTGGCCCTTCAGGAGGACTTTTTGGAGTATGTTGTGTGCACTCTGTCATGCCTCTGGTTGCTTTATCTCCCTCCTCAGAGTGGTGGTTTGGGCCTTTCACCAGGTGGTTTGGGCCTTTCACACCTGCTTTGATTTGTTAATTGAAATAAACCTGGAAAATAATGAAAAGGTTGGGAGTGGAAAAAGCCTTATCCCATACAAAGAGAGAAAATACAGAGGTGGGAAAAGAGACCAGGCAGAGAAGCAAAGAAACTATAAGGCATAATCCAGAGAAACAGAGGAAATTAAAGGAGAAGGAAATACAGAAGTGTAAAAAGAATAGAGCAAAATGCTTAACTTAACAAACAAATAACCAGAACAGAGAAAGAAAGAAGAAAGAAGAAAAAATATATCTATTTTTATATAATTATAAATATATATTATAATTTTATAAATTATAAAATAAGAAATGACCAAAAATCAAATCACAAAACGCAAAACCACAGTGCAGGACAGCTGTGTGTTGGTGCCTGCAACCTGTCGTCGTGCTAGTCTGGAGGAGGAGCCGTCTGGTTTGGTCAGTGTCATTCCTGCTCTAGTGGACAAGCAGTTACCAGGCATGGAGGGGTGGGGCTTGGTGTGAGTGGGTCCGGCCTCCACTGTCCTGTTCCCTGAAACNTAACCAGCTGAGCCACCCAGGTGCCCCTATGTTTTTCTCAAGCCCAGCTATTAATCTTATGACTATTATTCTAAATTCACGTTCAGATATGTTGTTTATATCTGTTTTGAGCAATTCTCTGGCTGTCATTTCCTTCTGGAATTTCTTTTGAGAATTCTTCCATTTCATCATTTTGGCTAGCTTTCTGTAATTTACATGTTTTAATAGCTTATTATGTGTCCTGCATCTGCAAGTACTACTATATTAAAAAGGAGTCATACATGGTACAGGACGTGGCCCTTCAGGAGGACTTTTTGGAGTATGTTGTGTGCACTCTGTCATGCCTCTGGTTGCTTTATCTCCCTCCTCAGAGTGGTGGTTTGGGCCTTTCACCAGGTGGTTTGGGCCTTTCACACCTGCTTTGATTTGTTAATTGAAATAAACCTGGAAAATAATGAAAAGGTTGGGAGTGGAAAAAGCCTTATCCCATACAAAGAGAGAAAATACAGAGGTGGGAAAAGAGACCAGGCAGAGAAGCAAAGAAACTATAAGGCATAATCCAGAGAAACAGAGGAAATTAAAGGAGAAGGAAATACAGAAGTGTAAAAAGAATAGAGCAAAATGCTTAACTTAACAAACAAATAACCAGAACAGAGAAAGAAAGAAGAAAGAAGAAAAAATATATCTATTTTTATATAATTATAAATATATATTATAATTTTATAAATTATAAAATAAGAAATGACCAAAAATCAAATCACAAAACGCAAAACCACAGTGCAGGACAGCTGTGTGTTGGTGCCTGCAACCTGTCGTCGTGCTAGTCTGGAGGAGGAGCCGTCTGGTTTGGTCAGTGTCATTCCTGCTCTAGTGGACAAGCAGTTACCAGGCATGGAGGGGTGGGGCTTGGTGTGAGTGGGTCCGGCCTCCACTGTCCTGTTCCCTGAAACCCGCTCTGCTGGTGATGGGGAGAAGATGGGGAGAAGATGGTGATACCATTTCTCCTCCCCTGACCAGGTGTCTCAAACCAGCTGTTCGGGTGCCCTCACAGAGCAGGTGGGTGGCAGGCATGTCCTGCCTCACAGGCTCCTGCACCTCCTAGACATTTGGCTGGGATTCAAAAGCCAATGTCTTAAAGGATCCCGGTCCCCACAGAGCTCCATGGAGACTGCGTCTGGGGTACCACCACTCCATCTAGCTGACAAAGGGCCTCTGGCTGATGCCAGCAGGGTCTTTCGTCCTTGGAGGGGCAATAAACCCTCTTCCCACAGTACTCGAGGGAGGGAATGGCCCTCTCCCCGTGGGCCCTGAGATCACTACCAAACTGGGAGCTGACTGCCCTACTACCCCTCAGGTGCACACACACCTCAGTGGCTCCCATCTGGAGAAACTCACCCATCCCTGAAAACTCTGATCTTCATTCCTAAGGTTGTTCGCAAAGTAGAAACTGGCTCTATCTCTGTATTTATTGTTCCCCAGTCCATGGTCCAGAGAGGATTTTGTCCTGTCAAATACAATCCCACACTTCCACAGCCTCTCCCTCTCTTCCTTTTGTCTCTCCACTGAAGGGTGTCCCAACCCCCTCCGAGCCTGTGCCACTTATTTTATTTCTCCTGGTTTGCAAACAGGCAAGCTCTTCTTGCCAAGCTGTCTCCATACACCTGTGAAGATGTCTCTGTCATTCTGTAGCCTGGATTCCTGGAATTCCAAGTGTTCTGATCTCAGTACTGCTGTGTTTGAGGGATGAGGGAAACTTTGGCTCCCCTCCTTCTCTGCCTTCTTAACTCCCCCCATCTCTGCTCCCCATATTCTGAACAGAAACAGATGCAGCCAAATGTAATCCCGACTTTCTTCCTCCCCATACCCCTCTAGTCTCTCACCACAATGAGATCATGACCTGAGCCAAAGTCAGATGCTAACCAACTGAGCCACCTGGGTGCCCCCAACAGGCTACTCTTAGAGCCACAGACACCTAGTCAAAGTGGAGACAACTGCTCTAGTTCCTTGATAAGCCTCTACCTCTCATTCCCAGCAGTGTGTATGTATAAATTAATTTCACATTTTGGAATTCAGGTTGGAAGAGAGATAGGAATTCATTTTGTTCCTTCTCAGTGTATGAATGAGGCTTCTGAGATTATAAGGCAGTCCATGTCTAGAGAGCAAGACTAACACCTTTGAGGTCAGTTTGCTTTCTGCCCAAGAAAGTCTGAAAGTCTAGGATGCTTCAGAATGCCCTGTAATAGATGTTTCTCTAATATCTTTTAAATAGTTCCCTAAGTTTTCTTATGTAAAACAAAACTTTCCTTGAGGTGGACCTAGGCCTAAATCATGCCAAAATACCCCCCTTCTAAATTAATAGTTACCTCATATTTACTGAGCATTCATGATAGGTGTGGACTAAGGTAAACGGAAGCGTAAGTCAGATGATTTACCTCAGAGGTGCCTCATGGATACGTTGCGTTATTTGGAAGAGTAAATAAATACAAATTGCTTAGAACTTCACTACTCCATCTGCTCTGAAACCTCAGCGGTTTGGCCAAATGAGAAAGAGAAGGAGGTAAGCTGCAAGCAGGGTTGGCGTTATAAACACAATAGGTGGCCACGTGTGGCGCAATGGTCCCCATGCCCACATCTAATTCATTCTAATCCACCAGAGTCTCATTTTTTTCATCTTAAAATTTTAAGGATGCCTCAGTTAAAGACAAATACTCCTCTGAGGGATACGATTTTAATCAACCAACCATTATCAGGAATTCTTTTACATCTTCCCAGGAACTTAAAAAAGCAAGGTCTTCCAGGTAAAGCCACAAGAAAATGGCCTGATGAGAGAGAATTTGGACCATAATGAGGGCTGGTCATTTGACATCTAGGCTGATCCACTCCAAAGTGACTTTTTCTAAAAGAATAAATTCAGGACTTCATGGGTTGCTTTCTTGCAGGTAGGAAATATATTTTGAACTCTTATGCTCTGAATGAGTGAATTGGCAAAAGAAGATGGTGGAGTGCTTCAAATACCGTGCCTATTTTGTTGTTCCAAGAAATGTATTCATCTATATCCCTGAGGTTTTGACATTCCACCCAGTTCTGGGCTCCTTATCTAAACGGAAATGGTCACACGCCCACATGTGTGTCTGCAGCTGACCACAGGTGAACCAATGCTGGACCAGGATTTCATTTGAATTCTATGGCATCTCTCCATGTATGAAGCAAAAGGGAAAACACATGGACTCTAAGGGACCTGTTTCTGGGTCCTAGAGCCCCTTGGCCTTGATTAAATTAAACAAAGCAAATGTAATGGGATCCTTGAGAGAGAGAAACTCAGGACCTGGGATTAGTTCACATTTTCTGGTTGTGGAAGGCATACCATGGGCCTGCCAGCTTTATTGGAGAACCCAAGGATTAAGGCCAGGACGCATCAAGAATCCCATATTCAGTTCTGTGATGTACCTTTGGCAAGGAGCATTGGCACCTTACAGTATGTCCGGTGGATGGTGACAAGGAAACAGACTGATGAGACCAGAGAAACGTGGGAGTTGAGATGTTGTTTCCCAGAGGAATATGATGACTGTCTACTCTTTAAAGGACTGTCATATGGAAGAGGGAGACGTATTCTTTACTCCAAATAATAAAAGTGGGACCAGGGGAAGAGGAATTTATTTGGTGACTGGTTTTTCCAGCAATTAGAGTTGCCTAGAGTGAGGAAGCACTGTGCAGGTTTATGCCTTGTGTGGTTGATGTGTTCGTTCAGTGGCGGGGAGCAGTGGGGAGAGGAAGAAGGGAGGGGATATCAGTCAGGGAGATTGAAGACAGAATGCCTTCCCTTGGGCAGGACATTGGACTGGTTGTTGCTAACTGTAAAAATTATTTTTATAAGCAGGTGAATAATAAAGGTGGGTTTATGGTTTCTGTATTGCACAAATTTAATTTCTCACAATAGCTATTTCATGCATAGAAAATCTGAGAAATTGGGAAGCTAAGAAGGTTGGAAGGTACTTTAAAAATGCTTTCTGAGAAGCCATTGAGCCACAAAAGGCAGCGCACAGTGTGGATAAGAGCATGGGCTTTTAAGGCCAAGTGCCAAGGATTCAGATCCTGTCTCTGCTCTCAGTAAGCTCCATGATCTTGAATGTGTTACCAAACTTGGTAATGCCTTCACTTCTGTGGCCATGAGGTGGAAATAACACCTGACTCCTACTGTTGATGTGAGTCCCTTACTGCAGCTAAAACTTTAGAACTCTGTTTGGCAAATAATGAGCACTCAATAAATGATAATGATGATGATTACAGAAAGAGAAATCATCATTATCTCTTAAGTCCGTAAGAGAATTTAAACAGCATGGCATTGCTTGCAACAAAATGCATACATGTTCAGGAGTGATTAATTCTGTGAGTGGAGAGAATGACAGCTAGTCCCGTGAAGCAATGGAAAAATAGAACCTGGTGATTTTTTTTGGGTAGTAAAGCCCAAAGAGAATGGAGGTGTAGCTGAGTCCCTGGAATTTCCCTGGACTATTTCAAATAGGGCTGCGTTCTGGCTTCTTGGTTCCCCAAGAGAAATAAAAATCAAAGCTTTATCCAGATTACACTTCCACTCCAGTGTTGACAATAAAGTAACATCTGGTTGCCAACTTAATCATCTCTCCCCTAAATATTTTTTCTTATTGTAAAAGCACCTGTATGACCAGGAGAAAGAGGAGAAAAAGACACAAGAGGGCTTAGTTTCTCATCTTGATAATTGCCTGAGAGGACTTATTAATTTGCACTGGGAGGGCTTGTTGGGGGTCTGGGAACCATACATTCCAATTTTGGTCCTTTGAATTTCCCAGGCTCTAATCACTTTACTAAGCTGGCAGCTAATGAAAAGAAGAGAGAAAGATCTTTGAATGTCCCTCTCAGGACATATTATGCAGCTCTTGAGATTCTGCCTTCCTATTTGTCCAAATGAAATAGATCGCTGGGAAAACAGCAAAAGTCTCCTGCTGTTGAGAAAAATGTTTTCCTGTCCTGGGAGTCCCACTACTTTGTTCCTATGTGAAATAAGGCAGCTCTGTCTTAACACTAAATCACCAATTGCATGTGATGGGATGAGCTTATTTTTCATGCTCCCAGTAAATACAGCGAAACCACGGCAACTCTGGATGGTCTCTTCAGAAACTGTATGGTGCTGTATGGTGCAAACAGGAATTTAAATTGGTTCCTATCTCCTAGGGATGTTTACGAAGCCAGCGTTATTAAAAAGAAATACTAAGAGGGCACCTGGGTGGCTCAGTCAGTTAAGCGTCCGACTTCAGCTCAGGTCATGATCTCACAGTTCGTGGGTTCAAGTCTCGTGTCGGGCTCTGTGCTGAAAGCTAGCTCAGAGCCTGGAGCCTGCTTCTGATTCTGTGTCTCCCTCTCTCTCTGTCTCTCTTTCTCTCAGAAATAAATAAAAAATGTTTAAAAAAAAGAAATACTAAGAAATATTTTGTTTCACTAGTGTGCTTTGGGGCATAATTCAGTGGTTGGGTAATATGTGCTAATCATCCATTAATCACACCCATCCCCTAGGATTCTTCCAACTGTTAAGTTCATGTCTACCCTCAAATTTTGAGTGTGTATGACATAGTAGCTAGAATCAAGTGTAAAATGAAAATTGTTTCTCCTGATCACCTCCTTCTTTATTATTTCTTCCTCTTTCTTGTATTTTTTATGACACTAGCCATAAAATCTATCTGTGTGGCCATCTATCCATTACACAGAACATTGCATAACTTAATTTACAGAAGGAAAAATATTTCTGGCAATAGTATCACTTAATTTGAAGAGGCACTGTTTGGCCAACTAACTATGAGACTTAGACTCAGGAAAAGTCCATGCCCCAGTTTCTCTAGGTCAACATATTTTTTTATCTTAAAAATAAACCTCTTATTTTTGACTAATTTTAAATTTACACAAAAACTGTCAAGGTAACACAAAGGATTCCTATATGAACCCTGTATCCAGTGTCCCCTCAGATTAGCATCTTACACAACCATGATATCTTTGTCAAAACTAAGTAATTAACATTAACATAATACTGTTGAATACTACTAAACTGTACAGACTTTACTCACATTTTACCAGTTTTTCCACTTGTCCTTTTTTATCTGACCCAGGATCTAATTTAGAGTACTATATTGCATTTTTAGTTTTATTATTGTATTTATGTGTTTTTTTTGTGTGTGTGTGGTAAGGTCCCCTCCCTAAGGAATAAAAAAAAAAACCCTCAAGGCAACCTGGCTATACACATAAATGACATCCCTCGTGACCTTGTAACATGAGACCACTTAATCAGATACATGTTTGTGTGTTACCATATATGCAAGACAAAGAAGTAAAAAATGTATTAAAAAACTACTTGGCGTTCGGGGCTCAGTTCTTTGGGTACAAACCCAATGGAGCCGTGCCAACACAAATAAAATTACTTCCTTAAAAAAAAAAAAAGGGCCTAAGTGTCACAAATCTCAATGCAAAAATCTTGCTATAATTTTCAAATTTTTATGTAAATTCAGTTAATTAACATACAATGCACTATTGGCTTCAGAGTAGAATTCAGTGATTCATCCCTTATAAACAACACCCGGTGCTCATAACAAGTGCCCTCCTTAATATCCATCACCCATCTATCCCATCCCCCACCCAACTCCTTCCATCAACCCACAGTTTGTTTTCTGTATTTTAGAGTCTCCCTCTCTGTTTTTATTTCATTTAAATTTTCCTTCCATTCCCCTGTGTTCATCTGTTGTGTTTCTTAAATTTCACATGAGTGAAATCATATGATATTTGTCTTTCTCTGGCTCCTTCCACATCATTGTAAATGACAGGATCTCATTCTTTTTGATGGCTGAGTAATAGTCCATGGTACATATATACCACCTCTTCTTTACTCAGATTCATCAGTTGGACATTTGGGCTCTTTCTGTCATTTGGCTGTTGTTGGTAATGCTGTTACAAACATCAGGGTGCATGTACCCTTTGAATCAGTATTTTTGTATCCTTTGAGTAAATACCTAGTACTGCCACTGCTGGGTTGTAGGGTAATTCTATTTTTAAATTTTTGAGAAACCTCCATACTGTGTTTCTAGGGTAATAATTACAAACTGTTCTTTATTTGATCTACTTCTACAAATGTAGATGGAGGTTAAACTCAGCAAAATTTTCTTCACAGAAATTTAATTTGTTTGAAAGATTTTTAACACTGATCTGTAAAGAATGCCCACAAATCCCCTTGGTATGAAAACATGAAATGCAGGTTAGGTTCTTCTAGGTAGAAAATACATCTTCAAAAAAATCAGTGGATGATGGTAGAACATGGGTCAGATGTAGTGTGACATGTTCCAAGTCCACTCTCAGACACTTGCATTAACTTGTCAAATCTACTTAACACTGGTGCAAGGCCTTAAAAGTGCTGTTGGATTCCATGGAAGATCTCCAGAAAGAAGAACATGGAGAAAAGTTTAAAAAAATGTGTGGACAAAGGAAGAGAACAATGCAGACAAACTTCTACCTTCTATTTGCATGCACAGAGCCTGAATAATTGCCCCTGGTCTCCTTCCTCCCTGAGAGCCTTTCTGTTTAAGAAGGCTTTATGATCTAGTCCCCTTAATCATAAAAAAAAGGAATTCACTGGGATGGAAAATTTTAGCCTCCACTTTATTCTTTACTTCACAAAAAATTGCACTTAGGCTGTAAATGAGTTCTGATGTTAGAGAATTGGATGCTGCAAATTGGTATTATTAAACTTATTAAGAGAGGGAAAGGACTCTTAGAAGAATAACACAGATCTCTTACTTAATAGGCATCTCCCCAGAGATGCTTCTGAACTTAACAGTTACATTAAATAATTCAAAATTAATATAAGTGCACAGCCTTTCCCTCCCACAATCTTACTGAAATTAAGGATGCCAAATCATTCTTCTCTCATTATTATTTCACAGCAAGAAAGTGTGGCTCCTCCTGCAATTAGATTGACTAGATTCTAATGCCTGACTAATTAATGTACAACAATGCCAGTATTAGTAAGCACGACCTTGATTGACTTTAGCCCCTAGTAAGACCACCTTTGGTTAAATAAGTAGAATGGCAAGTGGAATTCCCATGTAAATATTGTTGGCTGGTGGTGGACATTCAACTACATATCCTGGTAAAATTACCAGGACACATTTTCTTCCCATGAAACCTCCAGAATTTGGCATTTTAGGATTTAACTGAATGTGTTGCTCATTACTTTTGTCCAAGAACATACTAACCAATTATATATTTTTAAATACATACTATATGTCATTGTTACGAAAAACACTTCCAGTCTTGAATTGAGGGGGTAGGAGATGCTTGTCTTCAGAAAGAAATTAAATAACTGTTTAGAACCATATGAAATAAATGTCACAATGATAAGCATAGAGAAGTGTTGTGTGAAATCACTGTGTGACCCATCCAGGATAATGTGGGCACTCCTTAAGTACTTACAATGGAAGATAGTTACTGGTCTGCTCACTTGTGTATTATTGTCCCACCATGCTGGCCTGGAAGCTTCCTGAGGCCAAGGCCCATATCTCAGCTATTATACCACGTGTCTTACTCACCTAGCCTGTAACTAGCAATCAGTAAAGAGATTTTAGCATGGAGAAAGCTATATAAAGAAGGTCAATATGGAAGGATGGGCAAAACTCTAACAGATACGGACATTTAAAGGCTGAATGAACAGATGAGCCAAAACAGGGAGCAAGGAGTAGCATCGCAGATGTCCTGTAACTCAGCAAACATTTGCAGATCCCTCTCCATCTGCCACATATTGTGTGAGCAGTATAGGTACAAAGGTGAAGAAACATCATTCTTGTGGGCCGAAAAGAGATTCGGAGACCAGCCTGGATGATAGGAGGTGGGAGAGGGCTGCCGGAGATTAGGAGTGGTCAGCATTGGTGAGCTGTGAAGAATTTGGTGCAAAAAGCTGTGGGATCTTTGTCTTGAAAACAAAGCAAAAAAATTTAAATTAGGGAAGGTTAACAAACCATTGGAAAGTTCCCAAAAGCTACTGTGATATCATTGTTGAGAGAAAGTTTATTACTGATGGAAACTTTAGTTACATTCACTGAGACCACAATCTCAATACTTTAAGAAAAGTGAGATATATATTCACAGAGGCAAAAATTTCCCAAGCTGGGTAATATTTTCACTTCTACTATTTAATTTTTACTTTATCAGTATATTAATATTATTAACAGTGTTTTATAATTTTTTCCATAAATATAACTTATTTCATTAAATATTGCATTCCTGAAAAGCTTTGGCTCATTGTTAAAATGTGGTTTTGATATAGACAAAAATCTCTTCTGGCAAACTACTCTTTTATTCTATAATATAATTCAATGGGATAATAGGACTTAGTCATACTAAGTTCATAGAGAAACTTTGCTACAGTTTATCTGCTCCATAACACTTAGGTAGAGTCAGATAGTGTTATAACTTACATCAGTGACTAATCTGCCTCTTCACCATGATGTTTCCTATGGAACACGCAGGGAACATTTTGCATTTTGTATACGCAGCCAGATTTTAACAATGTGTATTCTGGTTGCAATCTAGTTCTGTCATAGGCTATATAACTATCTTCAGACTCCATAATTAATGCAAGCTACAGCCAGTGACACAGATGTCAACTCTTGATACGGAGTGTTTATGACACACGTAAAGCCTAGTGTATTCAGCTTCTAAGGATAAGTGGGAAGAAAAAGAAGATCTGAATGTAGAAATCTTCCTTAATATCATCTTTCCTGAAGACCTAGTTTGTAACTAAGTGACAAAAATCTATATTATAAAGGTTAAACTTGGAACAATATAAAAACAAATAACCCAATTAAAAATAGGCAAAGGATTGAAACAGGCATATCTCCAAAAAAAGATATCCAAATGGCCAATAAGCACATGAATAGAGGCTCACCATAATCATTCACTAGAGGGAGACAAATGAAAACCACAATGAAATACTACTTCACACACACTGGAATGGCTATAATTAAAATGACAGGCAGTAACAAGTGGTGGTGAGGATGTGAAGAAATTAACAGTTCACACTCTGCAGATGGACATATAAAAAGTTCAGCATAGAGTTACCACATGATCCAGCAATTCCAATACCAGCTATATATCCCCCCAAATTGAAAAGAGATACTCCAACAAATACTTCTACATGAAAATTCATGGCAGCACCATTGACACTATTTAAAAGGAGGAAACAACCCAAGTGTCCATCAGTAGGTAAGAGGATAAACAAATATGATAAACAGTACAATGGAATATTATTCAGCCATAGAGAAGAATATTATTCAGCCATGGTGATTGATATATGCTAGGACATAGATGAATCTCAGAAACATTATACAGCGTGAAAGGATCCAATTACAAAGACCATGTATCTGATGATTCCATTTATACAAAATGTCCAGAATAAATGAATCCACAGAGACAAAATGTAGATTGGTGGTGGCCAGAAGCTGGGAAGGGAGGACTGTTAACATTACAGGGTTTCTTCTGGTGGTGATAAAAAATATTCTAAAATTGATTTGGGGGATGGACGTTTATCCTTAAGAACATACCAAAAACTCACTGAATTGTACACTTTAAAAGGGTGAATTTTGAGGTGCCTGGGTGGCTCAGTTGGTCGGGCAACCAACTTCGACTCAGGTCATGATCTCACATCCATGAGTTTGAGCCCCACGTCAAGCTCTGTGCTGACAGCTCAGAGCCTGAAGCCTGCTTCGGATTCTGTGTCTCCCTCTCTCTCTCTGCCCCTCCTCTGCTCATGCTCTGTCTCTCTCTGTCTCAAAAATAATTGTTTTGCCATTTAAAAAAAAGAAAGGTAAACAAAGATTAAATTTGGAATTATTGATGAGTTTTTTTTTTTAAGCCAATTGGTAGGTGGTGAAATTAGTCCTTGGTTTGGGGGAAAGCAATGAAAAAAGTTGTAACTGGGAGAAGGTATAAGCAAAGAGATGGATGAGTCAAGAAAATTGGGAGAGAATTGGATGATAACAAGAGGCAGTCCACAGAGAGATGAAACTGTGGTTTCTGTAAACAATCAGGCAGATGCACAGGAAGGCCATGTTGTATATGTGTATGTATTTGTAATATATACATGTACGTGTATATAATATTATATCATATATAGCACACAATATATATTCTGTATTTCATTTTACATACAAATTTATATTTATATTTTGTTATATATTATGTAATTATAATTATTCACATGGAAAACATTCTCAAAGAATATATCACCAAACGTTAACAATTGCCTCTACCTCAAGGTGATTCAAATCTTTTTCTTGCTTTGGCTTCTGAGTCTTCTCTTACTTTGTGTGCAATGATCATATAATAATTGAATGAGAAGAAAACATGGGGTGCCTGGCTGGCTCAGTTGGAAGAGTATACAATTTTTGATCTTGGGGTTGTAAGTTCAAGCCCCACGTTGGAGGCAGAGATTATTTTTAAAGAAATTTAAAAAAAATTTTTTTTAATGTTTTATTTATTTTTGAGAGAGAGATAGAGATAGCGTGATCAGGGGAGGGTCAGAGAGAGAGGGAGTCACAGAATTCGAAGACAGGCTCCAGGCTCTGAGCTAGCTGTCAGCACAGAGCCCGACGCGGGGCTCAAACCCACGAACCGTGAGATCATGACCTGAGCTGAAGTCGGACGCTTAACTGACTGAGCCACCCAGGCGCCCCAAAAAAATCTTTAAAAGAAAAGATGAAGAAAGTGGGTGTGGAAGGATGTTGCTTGAGAAAGTGTACCCTCTGATCAAATGAAGAAAATCAGAACAGTTTTTAAAGACTCACTACAAAATAATGCCCCACTCAAGGAGATTGTCTTCACATTAGGAGAAAATCACATAAAGTGGTGTCACTTGCAAAAAGATTGTCCCCGCACAGCCTCCGAAATGCTAATGCTTCAAATACTTATCATCTTTCTGTCTATCTATCTATCATCTATCTACCTACCTACCTATCATCTATCTTTAACTGGGACATCTACAAAGCAGTTGACATTTAAACGTAATGAAAATTCCTTTGCTAAGTCACCAAATAACTTTAAAGTCACTATTAAGCTTATACCACATGTCAGACCCTGCACCTGAGCTGGCTTATGCATTGACTAAATCAGATACATTCTTGCCACTTGCTGCTAGTCAGGCAGGAGCCAGGAAGAAGCTAGTCCAAGTAAGACAAGTCCCACAGGCTTTGTCATGCTCAGGGTGGGGCTCTTACCCATAATTTCCAGTCTGAAGCTAGAGGGTAGAGACGAGAGTTCCATCCTGGAAGAGTTTCCAAGGTGAAAGCCCAAGGTAGCAAATTCCAAAACAGGTCCTGGAAACAAGGATCTGGTCAGACAGTAGGAGCCCAAACAGAAGGGCTTGGATGTGGCGCAGAAGAAACGGGCTTCCCTGGAAAACTAGATGGAAGAAGGGGAGGGATGGTAGATGGGGCAAGATGGTAAAGTCTCTGCATCTGCGGCTGGCATCAGGTTGGAGAATGTTCACAGCAGCATTGTTTGCAAGAAAAACGTGGGAAACACTTATGCATCAACAGGAAGGAACACATCGATTGTGGGGTTTGCGAATTATCACATTTTCTGCATAGAAAATTAATGAGCCAGATTAGGATATGCCAACATAGAAAATGAAAAACAGCAACAAACAAACAAACAAAACAACTACCCTTAAAAGGAGTGCATGTTAACAATCACTTCTTTCTTTCACAGTGTGTTTGCTGAAGCCTCAGTTGGAGTGTGTTTCAATTAAATGTGACAGATCTTTTTGAAGGGGTGAGAGGCAGAAAAGTTTCAGTTGCCAAAAATAAAAGAGAAAGTGGGAAGAATTTAACTTCTGAACTAGAAGGGCACTCTTGCCAGAGGCCTTTGAGGAGGGCAACATTCTGCATTCTGTTTCCTAATATATTTCCTTAAATAAAGGGCCATGGACTTCAGGCCAGTCTTGTCACTTGAACTCCTAAATGATTCTGCCAAGTCCCTTAGAATTGAGCTGTGTAGGGTCCAGCAGACCTGCTTTGGCTGCTCCTTCACCAGAAGGATGCTCCCTAGGGAACAGGATTAGGGCTGAGGAAGAGGTAAAAGTAGGTGATGAACGGACTCCTTGCCCAGAATAATAACTCCATTTTCTCTGTCTGCCACTGTACCACCGCAATGAAAGCTTTCAAGATTGTAAGAGGTTCTCACATAAATGAACCCACCTCTGAAAGGTATTGAATTTTATCGGCCAACATCTGCACAGATGTCCCTGCAGGACAAGATCTTGATAAATTACACCACAGATGGAATGTGGTAGTGGGAGAAGAAGGTCAGGAGAAGGTTAGAATAAGGACAAAAGGGGCAAAAAGCATGGGGTATAAGGGTGGGTATAAGACATGCTTCACCTACTAGACACGTTTTTTCAAGCCTCATTGACCATCTTAAGAACA
Organism: Crocuta crocuta; assembly: GCF_008692635.1. NCBI lineage: Eukaryota > Metazoa > Chordata > Mammalia > Carnivora > Hyaenidae > Crocuta > Crocuta crocuta. The sequence goes on from NW_027528806.1 coordinate 40,136, forward strand.
ATCACAACAAACAAAACCCACAGAAACCAAAAAAATTTTTTTAGGAAAAAAAATCCTCAACTGCACAGCATAAGCATCAGAAACTTTCTTCTTATTCACCAGGTTGAGGCAAAAGTGAATTTATTACATTTTTCACTGAAGCAGAACTCTTTTCTTCTAAAGTAAAAACATTAACACTTTCCTTGGAACAAATGAAATCTTGTGCTGCTCCAAGAACCGACAGGAGATTGGAGTTGCCTTAGCAAGTGCAGGGTCCCCACGGGAAACAGGGCGATTTGAAAAGGGCTTGGTGATGAAACTCCTTCCCAAGGTGTGAATAGAGAGTGCTCGAGACAGACGTCAGGATCAGGGCTGGCCACCGCAGGACCACCACACCTGCAGGGGTGCGGGGTGGGAACAGTTCTACCTGCACCCCAGAGGGGGTTTGTGTGGAAAGGTCTGCCTTGAGGGAGCTTCAGTCAGCCCGAGGTGACCTCACAGCAAGGCAGCCGGGGAATAAATGCCCCACCTGCACCCCTTGTCTCCCCCTATTTCCTGTAGGCCTAATTCAGCCTGGAAATCCAAGGCAAGTGGACTCTGGGTGCAGTCCAGACAGTGCAGGGAAGGAAGCAGTGAGGACACTCAGAGCCTGAAATTTGTTTTGTGGCCTAACGTATGGCCTCTTTTAGTGACTATTCCACGTGCACTTGAAAAGAACATGCTTTCTATGGTTATTGGCTATAGTGTTCTATAAATGTCAACTGAGTTTTTAATCATGTTACATAAACCATCTCTCTCTCTATATATATCTCCTTACTAATTTTTATTTGCGTGTTCAATTTGATACGAGAATGGCATGTTAATAACTCCTATGATTATGTATTTGTCTGTTTTTCCTTTTAGTTTGGAATTTTTTGCCTTATGTATTTTGGGGCTATGTAATTACATGAGGATAGATTTTCTATTTTCCTGCTGAACCTGGATCCTTTTATCGTTATGCAGTGTCACTCTTTTTATTTAGTACTTCTTGCATTAAATTCTACTTTATCTGATATTAGGTATAGCTACATCATCTTTCTTTTGATTAGTGTCTGGATGGTGTATTTTTTCCATACTTTTATTTTCAACCTTTCTGTGTCCTTATTATCTTATAATTATAGTATTTAATTCATTTACATTTAATGTAAATTGAATTATTGATTCAATGTAATGTATTAATTAAATGTAAATGTAAACCATTTACATTAATGTAAATTAAATTATTGATTCAATTTAATGTAAATTGAATACATTGAATTATTTTAATTTAAATCTGATTAAATTAATATTTTAATATTTGTTTCCTGGGGCACCTGAGTGGCTCAGTCGATTGAGCATCTGAGTCTTGATTTTGGCTCAGGTCATGATCCCAGGGTCGTGGGATTGAACTCCACATTGGGCTCCACAGTGAGCATGGAGCCTGCTTAATATTCTCTCCCTCTGCCCGTCTTCTCTGTTCTCATTCTCATTCTCTCTCTCAAATTAAACAATTAAAATACATAAAAAATATTTGTTTTCCTTTGTCCCATCTATTCTTTGGTCCTTTAAATCCTTTCTTGCTTCTTTTAATATATTGATTGACGACAATTTTTAAAGTTATTTCATCTATACTTTCTATTACCTTGTTAAGTAGGCCTCTGTTAAAATTGTTTTAATGGCTATCCAAGGGTTATAGCATGCATCTTGCATGTATCACATAATTAAATGAATTATAGTCTACTTTGTTAATATTCTAATTCCTTCCTAGATAATGCAAGTAGCTTACAATATCTTAATATCATTTACAACTCCTTCAGCCTTTTCTATTATTGTTATGCATTTTGATTCTATATATATTAATAAAGCCATAAGATGTTGTTGTTTTAAATATTCAATATTTATTTAGATTTACCCAATATTTGCTTTTTCTGGTGATCTTTTTTCCTTCCTACATTACCACGCTTCCATCTGTGATCATGTTCTTACTGCCTGTAGAACTTCTATTAGTATTTCTTTATTAGTTCAGAGCTCCTGGCTGTGTATTTTCTCAGTTTTAGTTCAGATTCACTTCCTGGTGGTCCCCTCATTCTTAAATTAATCCCTTTCAAGACTCAGTGATCTTGGCAGCTCCTAGCCCAGTGAGACTGCCTCAAATCACAGGACATTTTATGCTAGTCCACATCTATTCCCTGCCTCAAAAATTTGCAAATACCTCAAATGTAAAAGAACAGAGACCAATGTGAGAATTGCCTCAGTGCACTTCCCTTATCCCTGAGAACTTGGATTCCTCTGGTTGATGCCAATGCCTTTAAAGAGTTGGTGATACATATGTTTAAAAAATACATATATCTAATATGTATTATATCTTTAATATATATTTGTATTATATTTATTTATATATAAGTACCTGNTTATATATAATATGCATTATTTATACTATATATAGTTGTTCTTAGAAGTATATTAGTGTGAATAGTGTGAAACAAGCTACCTCATCTTAGCTAGAGGTAAGGTGGAACTTCTCACTCTAAGAATAAAGAAAAGGTGGGGAGCCTGGATGTCTCAGTTGGTTGAGGGTCTGCCTTTGGCTTATGTGATCTCATGGTTTGTGGGTTGGAGCCCCGTGTCGGGCTCTGTGCTGACAGCTCAGACCCTAGAGCCTGCTTCGGATTCTGTGTCCCCTTCTCTCTCTGACCCTCCCCTGCTCACACTGTCTCTCTCTCTTTCTCTCTCTCTCTCAGAAATAAATAAAACATTAAAAAAAGAATAAATAAAAGGATTTTATAACATTGGATTTATCATCTGAAAGACATTCTCAAATGTCAGGCTGTGTAGATTCCCAAGACTCTTTGGCACACACGCAAGACACAAACCATTATGTCTTGTTATATGTTTAAAGGTTTGTGATGGGAACCAAGCTTAGCCACAAACTGCCAGATGATACTGAGCTATCAAGGTTACTACTCAGAAACAATATAACAAAACCAACATCATCCAAAAGGCCAACAGACAACATCAGTTGAAGAGATTGCTACTTTTACTTCAAGGACTGCAAGAGTTCTATAATACAGCCATTGTATTGTTCCTTACAACTGGTGCTCATTGAAGGCCTCTTTTGAGAATCTTTAAGAATAAGTCAGCAAACCATAAGAGACTCTTAAATACAGAGAACAAATTGAGAGTTGATGGGGGGAAAGAATGAGTGATGGGCATTGAGGAAGGCACTTGTTGGGATGAGCACTGGGTGTTGTATGTAAGNTTTGTTTCATATTTATTTTCAAGATTAAGAGGAGAACATCGAAAGCTAATGCTCTAAGCATCCATGATAACATCCCCAAAACTTCTCTAAATCAACACAAAGATTCACCCATCCAAGTTGATTAAGTCACTTGGTTAAATGTGTGGCTCATTCTGTGGACTACTCTGAGCAGGGAGAGGAAGAAAGTTGAGAAAGATAAAGATTACAGTTGAGAAAACAAGATATTTCCCAGTTATTATCATGAATTATTTTCTCCAAGATTGTCTTTTATGGATGGACATTGTTATTAAAAAATCTAGTTGTCACCTTTACAGTCTATGCTATCTGGAACAAAGTTGGTTATAGTTGGAAATTAATCTCAATATGTAAAAGATTCAAGGAAACTACAGCGCATGCCAAACTATCTAGAATAACCCACTATGGAACACGACCATGAAGCCATGGACAAAAATTCATATTCATTGTGAAGGATTATTCTAAGACAAATAAAAAAGAGATGATTGTGGAGGATTCCGTCGTAAAGTGTCCCAAAGCATATCTCACTCCATCTCAACAATCAAAGCTCTGGATTATTATTTGAAACACATGAATACTAAACAGTATTATTTCACACCATACACCTACATGTATTGAAGTTGTATATCAGAAACATGTGGATGGAAACCATTACTATCAAGCAAATGACCATGTTGCAAAGGATGTCCTGATGGAGATTGTCCAAAGGAGACTGACCATTAACACATTCTAGGTTTCTCTCTCTTGGAGTATGATTCCATTCCATGTTCACCAGCAGGATTTGGTTCTGCTAAAATACTCATGATGCTGTGTTATCTCAATTTTGTCTTAGGCATTTCCTACCATACTGTCCTACAGATTAATCAGAGAGTCAATAGTATGCATATGCATGGGATGCAGGTGTGCATTGTTGGTGTTTTTACTAACCCTTTTGAGTTCTTGTTAGTTTTTTGTTCCTATAGTAAAATGTTGCAATGATTTTGGCAGGGGCAAAGGTTGTTAGAGGAAGAGAGGTTGTTAGAGGAAGAGAGGAACACATGGAAAAAGTCATTTCTGAGTAGTGTTTTGCCCCAGCACAAGACTGTGATTAAAATCTCTTTGAGTCTCTAAGTCCTCACACTGAGTAGAACTGCTTAAGTAAGAACTAAGTCAGGACATGTGGGATTTGTGGAAGTTTTATACGTCATCCAATCATCCAATAACTGACCTTTCAAACATAAATGTACAAAGTGGACTCCTTATTTCTCTTTCCCTAGCAAGTGAACCATCCTCAACCCAGACTCAATCCAAAAATTTATAAATTATCCTTGATTATACTTTCTCACTCCATGTATCTGTTCCAGTTAGCAGGTCTTATTATCTTTATCTCAAAGATCTGTTTCAAATCTCATCTCTCTTCTCTAGTTGTATGGCTATCATGCCAATCATAAGGTCATCATCCTCTGAGCTGGGCTTAGTCCTCTAGTAGCCTCCTCAGAAGCTGGATTCCACCGTTTCCATCATTCTTTCCACCTTCTCTCTCCACTTTATTTTATACACAGTTGCCAAAGTGCTCCAGAAAAAAAGCTGTATCAGGAATTAAAACTTTTGTAACTTCTCCATGTACTATGAATAGAATCCAAATTTCTAGACCCTGATGGATTCAGTTCCTATCTATCTCTGCAATCTTCTGTAAGACTCCTTTTGCCATACACTCTAGCCATGCTAACCTCAAGTAACTCAAGTACTCTTGCAGTTCAGAGCTTTTTGTACCTGCTGACCTCTGCTCAGAATGCCTTTTCTCTGGCTTTCAAGCAGTTGACTCTTCATTCGTTATGTACTGGCTACCCAGTTTATACTCAGAGTCCTTCCCTGACCACCCATTGATAAATTGCCCTTGGCTTCATTAGTTGTCATACTCCATTTACTTTCTCCTTGAAACTTGCCACTGTTTATCATTGTTGTGTTTATCAGTAGTTTTTATTTTTTAATAAAACAAGTGACTATATTTGTTTCCTGTCTTGACTTGATATACATCTAGCTTCGTCTCAAACCTCAGCTTCTATAAGCAGAGATCCTTGTCAGATATCTGCAGCATATGGATTGCCAGAGCCTCCTGACAAGTGATAATGCAGTGTGTTGACATTTATTTGAGCAGTGACTATGTCTGTCTATTCATCTCTATGTGCCTCATACAATGCTTCTACATAGTAAGCAATCAGTAAATATTTGATCCAGGTATGAATGAATGAATGAATGAATGAATGAATCTCTCATTAATACTAGAGCCAGAGAAACTCGAAGTTTAAAAAGTTAAGAAATTTTGGCATTTGAAGAGCATTAGGAGATTAACATAATCTCCTTTGATATTACTATGGACTCTGATTCAGTTTACAAGTATGATTTCAGGAATACATGGGCTTCATATAGTCAAATACATGCTCCGGTGACATTTCGGACCCTTTGCCTTACAAATTTGACTCTGAGAGTACCAAACTTGAAAAGATCTTAAAGACAGCCCTCACTCCTTCAGGGCATGTTCATGTTCATGTGGCCCAAATCCCACTTTACTTGGTCATTATCTTATATCCTAGCTCCTCTTCAGGAAGTGGTTTTCATCTAGATACATCAAGTCCCAGTGTTCAGGCAAAACGAATCCCACATCAACCTGGTGGGCTTGCCAGAAGGCTTAGGCCTTTGTTGCCTGAGGGGTACAATTGTAGAGGGAAGTCTGATCCAAGAAACTAACTGGTAGAAAATATAGTCATGATCACTCCAGGCATCCACTGGAATATATCAATGTATTCTCTTCCCACTCACATGGCAGTAACGCTTAAAAATAGAGCTGGGTAGGGGATGGGTGAAATGAAGGGGATTAAGAGTACATTTATCTTGGTGATCACTGAGAAGTGTATATAATTGTTGAATCATTACATTGCATACCTGAAACTAATATAACACTATGTTAGTTATAGTTGAACGAAAAAGTCACAGTGGAAAAAATCTTAATCATTTCAGTTATAAGCGGTCAAAATGGAGATGGGGTAGAGGAAACTGCCAGGTAGTTGCAGAGACTCAGCATATGGAGAGGTAGAATCTGAATCCACTCATACAACCACTGTTCTCCTTGGACAGGTCACCTCCCTGCTTGGCCTCCCTTTTTTTGTCTGAGATATGAAATCACTGGACCAGCTCATTTCTTCTAGCACTCTAAGATGTGACTCTTAAATCTGAGAAGTCTTGTAATTCTGAAACTGCAATCCAAGCAACAATATCTTCAAAGGATTCTGCATGTAATTATACACTTAATGTTCTCACAGTATTTCATAAAAGAAAAACCCAATGAAATTCATTTTTATGCTACTTTTGTATTTCTGCTTATTTTGAATATAAAAATTCCTGTATACATTTATTCAAAACATGGAAGAAAAATATAAAAAATGCACCCTGGAGGCCAAAAAGCTTCCTTAGTGAAAGACAAGGTTGGGTCTAATGAATGTGGGCTGCTTGAGCTTTGTGGTTTGCTTTGAAAGCTAACCTTTAATTTAAACTCTTGTGTAATCTATCAGAAAGCTAAAGGAGATTGAAGTCTACAAAATACTGATGTTAAGATAGATACATATTACTTCCTGCCATATAAGTTGTAACCAGGACTTCTGTCACCACAAACACTAATAAGTCTTTTGTTGCTGGGAAGGAGAAAAGGTCAACAGGTCTTAACCCAGCCATAAAAAAGAATGAAGTCTTGCTGTTTACAATGGCATGGATGGAGCTGGAGAGTATTATGCTAAGTGAAATAAGCTAGTCAGAGAAAGACAAATACCATATGATTTCACTCATGTATGGAATTTATTTTTTTTAAACCAACAAACTCTTTATTTATTTGTTTTTTTAATGTTTTATTTATTTCTAGGAGAGAGAGACACACACAGCGTGAGCAGGGGAGGGTCAGAGAGAGAGGGAGTCACAGACTCTTAAACAGGCTCCAGGCTCTGAGCTGGCAGTCAGCACAGAGCCGACGCGGGGCTCGAACCCACGAACCGAGAGATCATGACCTAAGCGAAAGTCGGACGCTTAACCTGCTAAGCCACCCAGGCGCCCCTCATGTATGGAATTTAAGAAACAAAACAAACAAGCATAAGGATAGAGAGAGAGAGAGAGGCAAACCAAGAAACAGACTCTTAACTGTAGAGACAAATTGAGGGTTACCAGAGGGCAGGTGGGTGAGGGATGGTTTAAATAAGTGATGGAGATTAAGGCGTGCATTTGTGATGAGTATAAGGTGTTGTATGGAAGTGTTGAATGACTTAGTGTACACCTGAAACTAATATTACACCGACTGTTAACCAACTGGAATTTGAATAAAAATATAAATAAATAAATAAATAAAACTTTACCCAAAAAAAGGTCTTGAGACAAATGTCAGAATTAAATGCCCAGACACTGTCCTACACTGTTGGTGGGAATGTAAACTGGTGCAGCCTCTCTGGAAAACAGTGTGGAGATTCTTCAAAAAATTAACAGTAGAAATCCCCTATGATCCAGCAATAGCACTGCTAGGAATTTACCCAAGGGATACAGGAGTGCTGATGCATAGGGGCACATGTACCCCAATTTTCATCGCAGCATTCTCAACAATAGCCAAAACATGCAAGGAGCCTAAATGTCCATCAACAGATGAATGGATCAAGAAGATATGGTTTGACATGATACTCTACATAGAAAACCGGACAGACTCCACCAGAAGCCTACTAGAACTGATCCAAGNCGCTGAGTGAAATAAGTCAGGCAGAGAGTCTCTCTCCAAAATAAATAAACATTTAAAAAAATTTTAAGTATTTTTCAAGATTCCCTTTAAAAACTCCCAAAACTTGAGGCACCTGCATGGCCCAGGTGGTTAAGCATCCGACTTCAACTCAGGTCATGATCTCACAGTCTATAAGTTCAAGTCCCATGTCAGGCTCTGTGCTAACAGCGCAGTGCTTAAAATAGAAGCCTGAGGACTTTGGAACCCCAGACCCCCTAAAATAAGATGTTTGGATGAATGGGGCCCCACAGTCTTGACCAGTGTAGATATGCTGTGATCCTGTGCCTGATTTTCTGAGCTTACATTGGGTGTTTCATAAGCAACCGACTAAACCACCAAGTTCTGCTCTATTAAGGCTTGAAGAGAAGTCCTCTCCGTAATGAGACATCTCATCAACCAGAAAATGGGTAGTCAGACCAGCTATGAGAGCACCTGCACCTCAGCCTCTCTGAAATGTCTGCAAGTTCCCTCAAAATACATGCTGTGCATACAAAGTCAAGAAGATATTGTGTTGACAAAAATTTGCACTGCCAGTAAGAGTTCAGCCCCCATACTTGGGAAAGAAGTGCATGTTTCAGATCCAAGATATTGCCCTCAGCCCAGCTACATAAAGTTCTATTTACAGAAGGGTAAAGAAATTAATGTTTTTGATACTGAGGAAAGCAGAGTCCAACCTACCTTACATATCATTTCTTTTACACCAAAAAACTCAATCAATATATCATTGTCCCTGAATAACTGTTGTATTTTTTCCAAGTTAAGGTTGTCTGTAAACACTGTAAATGTGGTAACTACATTTTATTTTAGGTTTTCATTCCAATAAGAGCACATATCAGGCTCTCAATACATATTTGTAAACTGACGGATGGATGGATGGATGGATGGATGGATGGATGGATGGATGGATGGATGCTACGTATGGAACAGAGGCAGGGAGGCCAAGTTTGGACAGGGGGTGCAGGAGATTGGTGGTGCTATATAGTATAATAAGCAAATCTGGCATGGAAAAACTTGAGAGATTTGAAATAAAATAAGGTGTCCTTTGAATTTAGAGAAGACTTATCATTTACAAAGTCTGGCCCAAAGGACTGTGACTCAAAAGGAAAGTTTTAAAGGACAGTTTACAGGAGAGGAACAGACTATATTGATATATCCTGGGACAGGACCCTCAGGCAGAACATTTCTCAGACTATTACATAGAACATGATACTGGCGTTTAATTAGGAGTTAGATTGGAGACGTAATGAAACATCCAGGAGAAAGAAGATAATCACAAGACTTGAGGAAGCTACGGTGAAAATCAATCCCACACAGTTATCTGTAATTCTTCCATATCTTATCTCACAGTCCACATGGCACTCCGAGGATGAAATGCTCATCGCACTAACTAAATGAAAACAGTTATGAATGAACCTAAGATTGGACAACAGTCAGCCACAAAATCCTGGTTTTCACCCCCATTTTCTACTTCTGCTCCAAAGAGCAGGCTATTTTATGGACCAGTGATAATTGCCCCACCTTTACGCTGAATCACTGTGTAAGTAACCCATCTTGGACACATCTGATTAGTAGAAAATATTTAGTCTCCTTCCGAATATTTTCAGTCCAAGCACTGTGTTTATATGAATTTCTCTGACTGGTCTACACCATCTCTACCTAAACAAAGCTAGTAAGTAAATTCCACTTGCTAGAAGAGAAATGTTATTCTTTAAGTTTTCTAAGTCAACTCAGTGCTCTCTTGAGTTTAAAATGTCAGCCAAGCAGGCAGATGGAATAGAAAGCCTTGCATCCTAAATCTTCTAGATCTAATGTTTAGAACTTTGTTTATCCAAGATATGGTGGAGATAATGTGAGCTTTGGAGTTGGAGAAATTTGTGGGCAAATTCTAGCTCTCCTGCTTGGAAGTTGTATGACCTCCATGAAGTTATTTCAAACCTCTGAGGCTACACTGTAAAATGGAAACAATAGTGGAATTTTTTTTATAGTAGGCCCATAGGGTTAGTTAGATTTAAATGGCATAACATATGTAAAATGGTAGGTGCTCATCAGAGGATAGTCATTCGCCACTCATCCATTGAACAAATGTTTATTGAGTGCTAGGGGCTATTCTTAGTGCTAGGAAAATAGCAATGAACAGCACTGTCAAGAGAACTTATCTATGTAGGAGGTAAACTAAACAAATATATGTCAGATGGTGATAAGTACTAGGAGATAAATAAAAAGAATGGAGGGGTATTACGGAATGTCCATGGGAAAAGAAGCAATTTCAAACAGAGCAGTCATGGAAGGGTAGACACGCCTTTAGTATTTTCAGGACTTGGGGAAAAAGCACAAGTGAAGGTTTGCCTGTAATATGTCTAATATTTGATCAACAATGAAGTCAGTTATAGATTGTTGTCCCACCTTGACTACATACCTTCATTGCATCTTGCTCAAGATCTTGCTCATATTTGGAGTGTTCAAATGCTCAGAGCTCTGCACTAGAATGTGAAGTGTTCTGCCTCTAGCCAGTGTCCCTCCCCACTCCCACTTGTTCTCTTCTCAGCAAGGTCCCCTACCATAAAGGTTCTCAAACACATGTTTGTGGACGCTCCAGCCACATGTCCAGGTTCCATACACACACATACCATGAACAGCTGCTTCTTCTCAGCTCTCCTCTCAGGCCAAGGAACATGCCCACTGGCAGCATGGTCGTGGAAGTGGGGTTGGGCCACTGGGGCAGGGAAAACTGGGTACTTAGAATGTTCTGTAGGAGTGGGGAGAGGGAGGGAGCTCTCCATGGGTATCTCACTTTAGCCCTGCATACTTCTTGACCCTCTGGGAAGGGATGAATGAGAGCAGTGCCCTCTAAAGTGGGAGATCTGGGACAATTGCCCTTCTTGCCTGGGGTAAAGGAAAGAACTGGTGAAAAATCCACTGACATGTTAATTTTGAGCAAAGACCCAAAGCCATTGAGAGAGCAATCCATGGAGGATATTTGAGGAAAGAGTACTGTGGACAGTAGAAGTGCGAGTGCAAAGCCCTGAAGGAGGAATATGCGTGATATGTTCCAGGAGCATCGAGGAGACCAGACAGGCTGGAGTGGCACAAGTGAGATAGTTGGTGATTTCAGACAGATGTCTGGAGGCCAGATCTTGAAGAATCTTGTAGGTCCTTATGATGACTTGGTCTTTGATTTAAGCAAGATGGGAAGCCTTTGGAAATTTTAATAGGAAGTGGTAGGATCTAAATTATGTTTTAAAAGAACCATACTGCTGGTGCTGGAAATAGACTGCAAAGGGCAAAGAGAGAGGCAGGGAGACCCAGTCAGCAGGCTAATGCAAGTATCTAGGCAAATGGTGATCAGTTAAACCAAAGTAGTAGCCATGGGGTTTCAGTTTTAAATCTCATTTAAAGCTAGAGTTAACTGGGTCTGCCAGTAGGTTGGATGTGGAGTAGAAAGGGCGAAGAATCAAGGATGACTCCAAGGCTTTTTGGTTTGAGCAACTGGAGAGATGAAGCCAAAAGTTTTATTTGTTTTTGTTTTTCCGTAACATAGGAGTGAACATAATTATAAATTATATTACTGGCAACAGCCAGTAAAATGAGTCTGGATGATTTGAAGTACAAAAGATATTAGTAAGAAGGGAGATAAGCATGTATTGTCCTGCCTATATAAGCAATGTGTAAATCTTACAAGTGTATACTTTTTGTACACTAGTATTCACATCTGGAAAGAACTATTTTCCAAATCATAAATCTCTTTTGTTTGAACTTCATTCTGGGCCTTTAATTAAAAGGGCAGTACCTAAAATTACTGTGGGAGAGAGGAATGAAGGCTTGTTCCTGCCATCCGCTCTGGGTGTGGCCCTTCCTAACTTTGGAATCTCCAGCAAGACTTCTAATTCTTTCAAGACTCAGTTCCCACACCTTAAAAATGTGGATGCCAGTTGGGGTGCCTAGGTGGCTCAGTTGATTAAGCGTCTGACTTAATTTCAGCTGAGGTCATGATCTCACAGTTCGTGAGTTTGAGCCCCACATTGGGCTCTGTGCTGATGGCATGGAGCCTGCTTGGGATTCTCTGTCTCCCTCTCTCTCTGCCCCACCCCTGCTAGCTCTCTCTGGCTCTCTTGCTGTCTCTCAAAATAAATAAATAAACATTTTTTTTAAATGTGGATGACAGTTGCCAATTTCGTCAACTCTGAAACAGCATCCAAATGACATCCAGGTGTCATTATATACTAATGGCATCCATTTAAGCCAAAGTTTAAACAAATATTTGTCTTCCCATTTTATGGTTTATACTCTTGTTCATTGCTCTTCCTTGTATGAATAATTAATGATGAGGGGTTTTCTTAGCTGCGATTTATATGATCAAAGAAGTAAAGCCAATTAGCTCAATGGGTCACATTCTGAAATTAATGAGGTGCTCTTTTTGTGTATGTTCACAAATTAGCTTCCCTCTGTTTCTTGGCCACACACCTCACCTTGGCTTCATAAATGAGTGGAACTGATTGCAACGTGAATCAGACAAGAGTGTAAATCCATCACTCCTGTTGAGAAAACAGCTCAAAAAACAAGCGTCCCTGCTGATAGCAATATTTTCTTCATATTTGAAGGATCCAAATTTGAATCACTTGTGATGATGACAAAGAATAAATAAATACATACATGAATAAGTAAAATATAAGAAGGACAGTATGAGATTAAGTAATTATAAACTTTAAAATGTCTCAGGAAGGGGCTTCTGGCTCAGTCAATTAAATCTCTGACTCTTGATTTCAGTTCAGGTCATGATCTCATGATCGTGAGATCGAGCCCCATGTCGGGTTCTACACTGGGCATGGAGCTTGTTTAAAATTTTCTCTCCCTCTCCGTCTGCCCCTCCCCTGCTCACATGTGGACATGCATGTGCTTTCTCTCAAAAAAAAAAAAATAGAGTAAATAAAAAATAAAACACCTCAGGAAATATTTAGGCACTAAATTGGTTAAGATAGTATTTTCCTAGCCTCCAAGAGTTTCTACACCTTATATTATGTGAGCTTCCAGTTCTAGCTTTCAGAATCTTTGCTTCCTCAAATGCAAACCAAGAAGTTGGACATTTTTACTTCAAAGAGGTCTTCCAGCTTAGGAAATCTGGAATTCTATGAGTCTTCTTCATGGAAACTGTTCCTTCCACTTGGCACAGTAAATATATTCACATATATTTTATTTAATCCTAAACTTTATAATCCAATTTGGTGAACTGTAGTTACTTGAAGGTGTCAGCAAATCCTCTGGAATCTGAGAAAATTATTATCAAAACCAATGAAGGGACTTGTCAGCTCTGTGTGATTGATTTTTAAATCTGTCAGCAGGGCTCTCTCTGGAGGCAAGGAACCTCATCAACAGGCTTTCCTGTGGGTAAAGCCACCTGGGATGGCACCTGGGATCCAGATACTGCTTCAGACTTACCCAAACGGGTGGTCATCGTCCATAGGTCCAGGGGACTACACAAGGTCAAGGCAGCTGGCTTCCCGTAGGCTTGCAGAAATAATAATGTGTGTGTGTGTGTGTCTGTGTGTGTGAGGAGATGGGGGTAAAAGGGACAGGGCGCAGCTGGCAGAGACGTAGGGGAGAAATGGGAAGGGGAAAGACAATCACAAAAGCAGGACCCCACCCTGAAAGAATTTCTTAGAAGGCAACACTGGCTGTGTCTGTGAATAATTGGCTTGCAAATCACTTCCTTCATTTGTTATATAAAAACAATCATTTCACTGCTGATGACAAAAGCCCAGAAGGAAATTATGGCTTACTTGTTAGTTTTGCATATGGCTTTTGTGTAGAATAAGGCTTCATACATGGAGTTCTAAATCTCTGGCCCACAGACCTGAATAAGCAGATTTAAGACTGGTCGTTATGTAAGTTTTGAGCGAGGAAATCTCTGATGAGTTGGCCTTAGGAGCAAAATGAAGGGCAAAACTAGAGGACAGTCCAAATCGTTTGCCTAAATCTAAATCACAGTTCTCTTGCCAAATTACCAGGAGTCAAAGAACTCCAAAAATTAATGTACATGGCTTTTGTTGGAGAGATTGCGACCAATTATCTTTCTTATTAAAATATGCTAATGACAACCACCCTTTATTTAAGTGTTCATAAAATAGCAGACATTTTATACACATGATTTATACACAAAATAATCCTTCATAATCCCTATTATTCTCCCCATATTAAAGATAAAGAAACTGAGATATAGAAATATTATTAGCTAGGGGCACTTAGGTGGCTCAGTCAGTTGAGCATCCGAACTCAGGTCATGATCTCGCAGTTCGTGACTTTGAGCCCCTCATCGGGCTCTGTGCTGACAGCTCAGAGCCTGGAGCCTACTCTGGATTCTCTCTCTCTCTCTCTAAAAATAAATAAGTGTTAAAGAAAAAATTTTTTAGAGAAAAGTTATTAGCTCAAAGAGAAACAGCAAGTTAACAAAGGCACTGTAATTTAATTCTGGGCCTTGTCAGTAGCAGGTTCTATATCCTTTTCAATACCGTAGCTTACCTTTGTTCAACTGTGTCATATTTGGTAAATGTGCACACCATCCTAGTGTGTGGGTCCTTATATATGTCTGTCCATTCTGTCTGCCTCAGTGTCGTGAGTGAGATATGAATGATACGACACCATTATATGTATCATTGTCTTCAGCATATAGTTGCTTCTTTGTTCTGGATCGTTTTTCTCTTTTGTTGGAATATTTATTTTGCCTTCTCTGCAAACTAACAATATAAATTTCATGTTTTTTCTGGGATACATCTTTCCCAACACATTATGAATAACGAAAATTGGCTTAAACTGTCTAATTAAGAAGCTATGAAATAGACCTTACTCAGACAATACTTGCATTAGTATGGATTCATGGTGTCCATTTGTCCCTAGAGCTGTAGAACCTTCAGATTTAGCTAATCAGTACTATTGTTGTGTGAAGTATTGGCAATTTTATTCTACGCTTTTCCATTCCTGGCATCTGTGCTTGTAGATATAATGTGATGTGAACTCCTACGTTGTTCTAGTGGTTTTGTTAAAATTTTTTGTGCTAATAATTTGAAGGGGAGGATCAACATTTACTGAAAAATATCCCAACTTACATGGCAATATCAGAAGCTTGCATCTAACATAGTAATGGTATGGGGGGCTAGGAGGGCTCAATCCATTGAGCCTCCAGTTTCGGCTCAGGTCATGATCTCACAGTTCGTGGCTCGAGCCCCATGTTGGGCTCTATGCTGACAGCTCAGAGCCTTGAGCCTGCTTTAGATTCTGTGTCTCCCTCTCTCCCTTCCCCTCCCATGTTCACGCTCTGTCTGTCTGTCTGTCTCTCTCTCTCTCAGAAATAAATAAACATTAAAAAAAACTTTAACATAGTAATGGTTTAGATGCTAGCTAGTTTTGGAGTATCAGTCATTCCAAAATTTGAGTTTCCCAGTTTTCTCCATAGCATTTTATCATGTGTAAATATTTTCCAATGTACCATTAGTTTTCTTGAGGTACAGAAAGATACAGTTATTTGCAGAATAAATATCACCTGGATTAAACAATAAAAATTGCTGTGCACCAATAAATTACACTTATTAAGTCTTGCATAATGAATGAGGTTCTGGGAATGTGGTTTATAGCTAAGGAGAATGGATCACACAGATTAAGCCTATATAACTTCCTCATTATGGTGGCATCATACAGACCACTACTACCCCAAGCTGAAAATGTTATCTTTTATTTAGTCACTTACGTTTTTGGCTTTCAGAAAAAAACACCTTTGTATTAAAATGGGGTAAATTACAGTGTGGCAACATGCAAATTCCATCAGTATGTTCCAGTTACCAGTTGCTTTATGACAAACTGTCCTAATTTAGTAGTGTGAAATCACAGTTATTACTGGGCGCACAAATCCTATGGGTCAGGAAATCTGACACAGTCTAGTGGTGATGTCTTGTATCTGCTGCATAATAGGTGGGGTCTTAGCTGCGGAGCATTCAAATGGGTTGGGGGCTGACATCATCTGGAAGTTTCCTCACTTGCTTGTTTGGTGCCTGGCTAGGGTAACTAGCTGGGACTTTTACGAAGAGCACCTACGTGTGAACTCTCTGTGGGCCTTGCGCTCTGTGACGGCTGGATTCTGAGAGGGAGCATGCAGAGAGCAAATGTTCCAACAGGGCTAGTACTGTAGGAGCAGCTTTCTGGCCTTTTGTGAGCCAGTCTCTGGAGTCGTGAAGTATCACTTCCATCACTCAGATGAAAGAGGAGGAGAAATAGAGTCTATTTTCTGATGGGAGAAGGGCAGATTCACACTGAAGATGAGCATGTTGGATGGGAAAGATTGTGGGCCATCTTGATCATCTTTGGAATCTGCCATCTGCCATGCATTGGCTTACAACAATAAGGGTCTATATCTCTTTCAAAGTCTGCTGTGGATCCAGATAATTGTCCAGAGTGGATTGTTGGCTTAGCAATCCAGGCGGCTGCTTCCATCCCACAGCTCCTCCATATCACTCATGATTCCACAACCATTGCCACAGGGGAAGAGCATTATGGAAGATCACATATCAATTTTTAGATACACCACCTGGAAGAGACATCTTAAGTCACATCTACTCACATTTCCTGGCTCTCATAACCATGCCTGCATTGAATGGAGCAAGTACATGTGGCCTTCCTGTGTGTCCACAAAGAAAATAGCGCTAGAAAGGCCGGCAAATGGCAATGGTGTATCACAGCTTTAGAGATATTGCCGGCATGGTGAAATCCTGTAATTCTTATCAGTACTGTTTTCTGGACTTTGTCAATTAAGTTCATTCATTTCTTTTCTATTTAACAAATACGTATGTGGTGCTGACTATGTGTAACACACCACTAGTTAGTTCCTGGAAAGAATTCAGCTGCTTTCAAAAAGCATATAATTTTACTCCAGAACACCAATTGCAATTTCAGTTGCTTTGTCACTGACTCCTTTGGTAGAAGGTCTCTCTATCAGATCCTACACTTTCCTATCCACTCCAAGGAATAAGAAATAAGAACTGTTTCTCTCCTTACCTCCCAGGATATTGATTTTATTATTACCATACAGGGTTGTAGTCAAAGTCCTTTTTCTTTCAGATTCATCATCTATCGTCCTTTTTACAGGCCTTGATGTCACAGCAGACTATTGAGGATGCAGCTCTATTTCCAGAAAACGCAGATGGTGGCTATTTAATTGGACACTGCCATGGCAATAAACTGTGTGATAAATTAAATGGCTTTAATCCAGTGTAGAGTAATCATGCATCATTAGTCTGACAGCCTGATTCCATTTGTTATTGTTTTAAAACAAAATTAGGATAGCAGGGCTACAAACTGTGGCTGAGTCTGGACAGAAGTCTCCCATTTAAAAAAAAAAAAAAAACAGCTTATAAGGACACGTGGGTGGCTCAGTAGGTTAAGTGTCCGACTTGGGCTCAGGTCATGATCTCACGGTTTGTGGGTTCGAGCCCCGTGTCAGGCTCTGTGCTGACAGCTAGCTCAGAGCCTGGAGCCTGTTTCAGATTCTGTGTCTCCCTCCCCTGCTCACGCTGTCTCTCTCACTCTCTCTCAGTAATAAATAAAACATTTTTTAAAAATAATAAAATAAATAAAATAACAGAGCTTATAACTACATTTCAACAATGAAAGGAACGAGACTCAGCAGGAACTCTGTTTGAGGGCAGTTTGTGTTTCAGTCTTCAATTAGAAAATTGTGTTTCTAGTGGAAAACCATAGGACAGTCCTTACTCCCTGGTGAGAAAGAATGAAGAAGAAGAAATGAGCTCTATGATAGACCGAAGTAATCATACTGTGTTTTTGCCTGGGTAGCTGTCTTCCTATGTGACTTTGGGTGTGTGTAAAATAACTCTTAACTTTGGTTTATCCATGCACCAAATCATACTATGGAACCTCCCACTGGAATATTCTAAATTATTAAGAACTTAGGGCAAGTTCTTATTTAAAAGCAAATAATAGGAAATATAAATAATGGAAATCATTGGAGGTACATACACACTAAAGATAACTCCAAGATGCATTTAAGTAAATATATAGCTGGTAAAATTAAAATTCAGAATTGATAAAGCTCTTCGGTGGAATCCCTGACTTTCAAACTGTACCCATAGTGACAAGAACCCTGTGAGATATTGTATAAGAAACTTAGTGGTCTGCTAAGTTTATCCCAGCATCCTATGTGTATGCAGCTCAAAACTGAATATTTATAGAGTTATTATCATAGGTTTTAATTTGCTACAGCTAGCTATATGTCTTCCTTAGCTCTTCCAAACTAGGTCAACCAGTCAGCACTCAAATCTCGCATACCATACTTTGCTGAGCCAAAAGGAACAAAGGGAGATATTATCAAAACCACAAGCAAAACTGTCAATAGATACTCTGATGATAACTTTACCTTTTAATGAAATCTCAGGTCTTTTAAGGTCAGTAAGATGTAAACTAAGCTGGACAATGATTATACCAAAAGGAAAGTTACTAAGCAACACAACATTTTGAATTCCAAGAATTTTAGTTACATCATGGTAGATACGTATCACCAACTTCACTTATTTGGTCCTTTGGAGACCAAAGCAGTGTTTTAGAGCCCCAAAACCGTACTTTTCAAGTTCATCTTCTGTCATTCTTCTAGAACTTTTGAAGACTTACCAGTCCTTAAGAATTAAAGAAACTCTGTATGTATGCTTATTTTTTTAACGATATATCTTGCGTCTTTAAAATTCTACATGTATATGTACTTTTTAAATCCCCAAACATATATGTTGTTCATAATTTCTCTCTTTCCCATGTTAAGTACAAGTAATAGTATTTTCAAATTTGAAATGAGGAATTAACTCCCTTATTTCGCAATATTAAATTCCTTTAAAACGTTAAAGAATTTTCTCTTTTAAAATCAGGATTTGAACTAAGTAGCTCCTAAAGGGGCGCCTAGGTGGTTCAGTCGGTTAAGCGTCCGACTTAGGCTCAGGTCCATGATCTCACAGTTCGTGGGTTCGAGCCCGGCATCAGGCTCTGTGCTGACAGCTAGCTCAGAGCCTGGAGCCTGCTTCAGATTCTGTATCTCCCTCTCTCCTTGACCCTCCCCTGCTCATGCTGTCTCTCTCTCTCAGAAATAAATAAAAACATTAAAATAAATAAATAAATAAATAGTTTCTAAAATCTCTCCCTTCTATGAGAGAAGGAAAGGAACTAGTATTTGGGGGGCATGTACTATGTGCCCTATGCTTACATACAGTATCTTATTTAATCCCCACAGCAACTTCATCAGGTAAATGTTACTATTCTTCTCTTACAAATGAAAACCCAACTTCCTAAAAATTAAAGTTTTTTCAAACTGACATGATCAATCAGTGGTGAAGGGGGACTTCCACTCCAAATCTGCCCAGCATCAAAACCCACACATCCTCACCCCTTCTCAGTTCACATGATATTTAGTAGTAGGCAATCACTACTTACTCCACCTAACATTAAGCATTGTTTTCTTTTTTTTTCGTCAAGAGAGGCTAGAGCCAAACACTCTACTCCATTTACTGGCATCATAAAGTTTCACTAATTCCTAACAAACACATGAATGTAACAACAAAAACCCATGCCCCTGAAAATTCAACCCAAATTGAATGGCTGGAATATTATTAGCTTGTATAGGATAGTTGATCCACATCTAAATATGGATAACACAAAGTGAGGTTCAAATTAAAACAATTTTCTAAATAATTAAGGCCAAAATTACTGCTCTTAAAGAAAAGACTCTTTCACGTTATAAAATTTTCCAACTTCAGTTAATGCCATATACTTAGAGAATTTAGTCAAAATACCTTTCCAAGTTTATTCCTTTAAACATGAGTAGAAAATTAAATCTATGATTCTCTGTTGTCTACTTACCTGTACTGTAAGCATAAATATACTTGACATATTTTTCTCATAAAGTTTTATTTTTTTAGTATCATGTTTTTTGGGGGTTTTTAAAAAGTTTTTATTGTAACTCCAGTTAGTTGACATACAGTGTTATATTAGTTTCAAGTGTACAGTGTACAGTATAGTCATTCGACACTTTTATACATCACCCTGTGCTCATCACAAGTGCACTCCTTCTTCCCTAGGACCTATTCCACCCATCTCCCCATCCACCTCCCCTCTGGTAACCATCTGTTTGTTCTCTATAGTTAAGAATCTGTTTCTTGGTTTGTCTTTCTCTCTCTTTTTTTTTTTTTTCCCTTGGCTTGTTTGTTTTGTTTCTTAAGTTCCACACATGAGTGAAATCATATGGTATTTGTCTTTCTCTGATTGACTTGTTTCATTAGCATAATACTGTCTAGTTCCATCCATATCGTTGCCAATGGCAATATTTCATATATTTTATGGGACACTTGGGCTGTTTCTATGGTTTGGCTATTGTGGATAATGCTTCTATAAACATTGAGGTGCATGTATCCTTTTGATTTAGTATCTTTGTATGCTTGGGTAAATACCTAGTAGTGCAATTGTGGATTGTAGGGTAGTTCTATTTTTAATGCTATGAAGAACCCCTGTACTATTTTCCCAAGTGGCTGCATCAGTTTGCATTTCCACCAACAGTGCAGGAGGGTCCTTCTCTCTCCACATCCTTACCAACACCTGTTGTGTTTTATGTTGTTGATTTTTAGCCATTCGGACAGTATGAGTTGATATCTCATTGTAGTTTTGACTTGTATTTCCCTGATGATGAGTGATGTTGAGCATCTTTTCATGTGTCTGTTGGCCATCTGTATGTCTTCTTTGGAAAAATGTCTCTTCATGTCTTCTGTCCATTTTTAATTGGTTTATTCATTTTTGGTGTTGAGGTTTCTTTTTAATGTTTATTTATTTTTTTGACAGAGCACGAGTAGGGGAGGAACAGAGAGAGAAAGACAGAGAATTTGAAATAGGCTCTGTACTGTCAGTACAAAGCCCAACATGGGATTTGAACCCACAACCTGTGAGATCATGACCTGAGCCAAAGTCAGACATTCAACCAACTGAGCCATTTAGGCACCCCTGGTGTTGAGTTTTATAATTACTTTATATATTTTGGATACTAACCATTTATCAGATATATCATTTGCAAATATCTTCTCCCAATCCACAGGTTGCCTTTCAGTTTTGTTGATTATTTCCTTTGCTGTGCTGAAGCTTTTCGTTTTGAAGAAGTCCCAATAATTTATTTTTGTTTTTATTTCCATTGCTTCAGGAGACATATCTAGAAAGAAGTTGCTGCAGCCAATGTCAAAGAGGTTACTGCCTATGTTCTCCTCTAGGATTTTTATAGTTTCAGGTCTCACATTTAGATCTTTAATCCATTTTGAATTTATTTTTCTGTTTGGTATAAGAAAGTGGTCCAGTTTCATTCTTTTGCATATTGCTGTCCAGTCTTCCCAATACCGTTTGTTGAAGAAATTTTCTTTTTCCCATTGGATAGCCTTTCCTGGTTTGTCAAAGATTAATTGACCATATAATTGTGGGTTCATTTCTGGGTTTCCTATTCTGTTCTATTGTTCTATGTGTCTATTTTTATGTTGGTATCATACTGTTTTGAGCACTACAACTTTGTAATATAACTTGAAGTCCAGAATTGTAGTGCCTCCAGCTTTGCTTTTATTTTTCAAAATTACTTTGGCTGCTTGGGGTCTTTTGTGGTTCCATACAAATTTTAAGATTGTTTGTGAAACAATCTAGGTCTGTGAAAAATGCTGTTGGTATTTTGATAGAGATTTTATTAAATGTCTATATTGTTTTGGGTAGTGTAGACATGTTAACAATATGTGTTCTTTCAATCCATGAACATGGAATGTATTTCCATTTCTTTGCATTATCTTCAGTATCTTTCATCAGCGTTTGATAGTGTAAGAGTACAGGCCTTCCACCTCTTTGGTTAAGTTTATTCCCAGGTATCTTACTGTTTGTGGTATAATTGTAAATGGTATTGATTCCTTAATTTCTCTTTCTGATGCTTCATTATTGGTATGTAGAAATGCAACAGATTTCTGTACATTGATGTTGTATCCTGTGACTTTACTGAATTCATGTATCAGCTCTAACAGTTTTTTGGTGGTCTTTTGGGTTTCCTATATATAGTATTGTGTCATCTGCAGTGAAAGGCTTACTTCTTCCTTGCCTATTTGGATACCTTTTATTTCTTTTTGTTGTCTGACTGTTGTGGCTAGGACTTCAGTATTATGTTAAAGAAGAGAGCTAAGAATATACATCCCTGTCTTGTTCCTGACCACAGAGGAAAGCTCTTAGTTTTTCCCCATTAATGATAATATTAGCTGTGGGTTTTTCATATATGTCCTTTATTGTGTTGAGATATGTTCCCTCTAAACTTACGTTGTTGAGGGTTTTTACCATGAATGGATGTTGTACTTTGTCAAATGCTCTTCCTGCCTCTTTTGAAATAATCATATGGTTTTTATCCTTTCTTCTGTTAATGTGGTGAGTTGCATTGACTGATTTGAGAATATTGAACCACTCTTGCAACCCATGTATAAATCCCAGTTTATTGTGGTGAATATTCTTTTAATGTATTATTGGACTAGGTTTGCCAGTATTTTGTTGAGAATTTTTGCATCCCTGTTCATCAGAGAAATTGGCCTGAAGTTATCTTTTATAGTGGAGTCTTTATCTGGTTTTGGTATCAGAGTAATGTTGGCCTCATAGAATGAATTTGGAAGTTTTCCTTCCTTTTCTATTTTTTGGAATGTATTGAGAAGAATAGGTTTTAACTCCTCTTTAAATGTTTAGTAGAACATGCCTGTGAAGTCGTTTAGCCCTGGATTTTCGTTTTGATTACTGATTCCATTTCTTTTCTGGTTATCAGTCTGTTCAAGGTTTCTGTTTCTTCTTGTTTCAGTTTTGACTTCCTGGTTAACTCATTCATTGTTTAGTAGCATGTTGTTTAACTTCCATGTATTTGTGGTCTTTCCAAATTTCTTCTTGTGGTTGATTTCTAGTTTCATAGCACTGTGGTCAGAAAAGGCCTGGTGTAATTTCAGTCTTTTTGTATTTGTTCAGACCTGTGACCTAACATGTGATCTATTCTGGAGAATGTTCTGTGTGCACTTGAAAAGAATGTGTATTCTGCTGTTTAAGAATGGAATGTTCTGAATATACATGTTAAGTTTGTCTTTCAAAGCCATTGTTTTCTTGTTTATTTTCTATTTAGATGATCTCTCCTTTGATTTAAGTGGGGTGTTAAAGTCCCCTACTATTATTGTGTTAATTATCAGTTACTTCCTTTATGTTTGTTATTAATTGTTTTATATATTTGAGTGCTCTCATGTTGGGTACATAAATATTTACCGTTATTATATTTTCTTTTTGGATTGTCCCCTTTATGATTCTACAAATGCCGTTCTTTGTCTCTTTTTATGATTTTTGTTTTAACATCTAGTTTGTCCAATGTAAGTATTGTTACTCTGGCTTTTGTTTCACATCCAGTTTTGCTTTGTTTGTTTGGGGTTTTTTGGCCACATTTTATTGTCTTTTCTTTTTTTCCTTTCTTTCTTTCTTTTCTTCTTTCTTTTTTTGTATAGTTGATACACAATGTAACATTACTTTCAGGTATATAACATAGTGATTCAATATCTCTATACATTATGCTGTGTTCACCAAAAGTGTAGGCACCCCCTATCCCTCCACATTACTAATTGCAGTGTCCTCGACTGTATTCCTTATGCTGTGCTTATGATTCCTGTGTCTGGGTTGTTTTCTTTTTTTTTTTTGAGAGTTAAAAATATGTTTCTCCATCTTTTTTCAGGAAGTCAATAGTGCTTTGAATGACTTCTATATTCTCATTCTTCTAAATTCTTCTTTCAAGTTTGCCTCTCTGATTTGAAATTTATCCTTTATTACTGGCTTTAATTTTTACAAAAGCATTTTTCCCAACCAGCCCTGAGTAATCACATAATCACAGCTTTTAGCTGTCATGAGTCCCATTACCATTCAGCCTCAGTTAATCACTGCCTCCCAAGACATAGATTCTGATTGTCAGCATCTACTTTGAATGAAAAATGGTTGAAATGTTTTCTCTGTTTCATTTCAACACAAGAAAGAAATCTTCTTTTTATTTATTTTTTTTAATTTTTTTTTTTACAAATAGTTTATTGTCAAATTAGTTTCCACATAACACTCAGTGCTCATCCCCACAAGTGTCCTCCTCCATGCCCATCCCCCCTCCCCCCCACATCCATCAGTCCTCAGTTTTTGTCAGCATTCAAGAGTCTCTCATGGTTTGCCTCTCTCCCTTTCCCCCACCATTTCCCCCCTTCTTCTCCCCCTTGTTCCTCAGTTAAGTTCCTCCTAATCCTCCTATACGTGCAAACATATGGTATCTGTCCTTCTCTGCCTGACTTATTTCGCTCAGCATAACACCCTCAAGGTCCATCCATGTTGCTACACATGGCCAGATTTCATTGTTTCTCATTGCCATGTAGTATTCCATGGTATAGATAAACCACATCTTCTTGATCCATTCATCTGTTGATGGACACTTAGGCTCTTTCCATGTTTTAGGTATTGTGGAGAGTGCTGCTATGAACATTGGGGTACATGTGCTCCTATGCATCAGCAAGAAATCGTCTTTTTGAAATTGTGCTTTGATGAGTCCTGAAATCAGAATGATAACAGACCTCCATGAACCTGACAACGCATTTCATGCTTCCAGAAAAGAGGAAAGAAATGAAGCAATGATGTTACTCAGGCACAGTTGTAGGCAATGCCACTAGAGTGAAGAGAAAATCTCAGAGAAAGTGAGTGATGCAGTAACTGGTGGCAGAAAAGTGGGTCTCCTGGGAGCAGGAACATTTGTAAACCTTTCCTAGTTATGGCTGTGCTTTCTAGCTAGGTTATTATAAGAAATTGTGAAACAGAAAACTATATGAAGAATCAGTAATGTATAGTGAAAGAAAAGGGACTGACTTTTAATGGCTTGACAGAAGGGGTACAAGGATACTGTTGGAAGGAAGGGCTGGCCTCACTATCCTAGTCTTCTCTCCAACAGCATTCCCATTCTCAGTTCCCAGAAGTTTAGAGATGGGAGTAGTGTGTGTGTGTGTGTGTGTATGTGTGTGTGTAGTGATGATTAGAGGTTCTTTCATATCTCTAGGCCATTAGATATCTCCACTTTCCTCTTCTTTTCTTCTTCTCCAACTCTTTTCCAAAAGAGTAAAAGAAGTCTTGCTGTAGATAAGTTTATAGGGACTAAATAAGTGCATGACCTAGATCTGCCCCCCCCCCCAAAAAAAAAAAGCTGACTTGATTCTTGGTTAATTAAATAGTTGCTGTGTCAGAAGCACTGCTCTCAGAGAAGCTCTGGGGTTGCCTTTCATCACTTTAAGCTTAGATGTTCTGAGGTCTCCATCCTTTCCTGCAAAGAGAAGAATTAAAGTTCCACACTCCTAAACAACTAACAGTATGTGCAGTGCCTCACTCTGGACATGTGTGCCTCACTTCATATTCTCAGGAGGAGTTACAATGATGGCACAGGCATGGGGAAGACATTGAGGTGTTCCCCAACCTGCAATCAGGAAATAAGGTTGCCAACCATATACTGAATAAAGTAGTGCTTAAGACAGGCCTGTATTAAAGTGTTTCTTCTTAGGAATGTAAAGGCCTTTATGGGAGGAACTTAATCTTTTATGTAATAAAACAATGTACAGCTATAAAGAAGTAACAAAGATTAGAGTAGAAATAAATGAAACATAAAATAGAAAAACAATATAAAAAATTTAACGAAACTAAGAATTGGTTTTTGGAAAAGCTAAACAAAATTGATAAACCCATACATAGACTAATTAAGGAATAAAGAGAGAAGATTCAAATAAATAAAATAAGGGGACATTACAAGTGATACCATAGAAATACAAAGGATCATAAGAGACTATTATGAGCAATTATATGCCAAAGTATTGGATAATCTAGAAGAAACTGATAAATTCCTAAAACAATACAATCTACCAAGACTATATTATGAAGAAACAGAAAGACTAAGTACACATATAACTAGCATGGATATTGAGTTAATAATCAAAAACTACCCAAAAAGAAAAGTCCCAGATCAGATGGCTTCCTTGGTGAATTTTACCAAACATTTAAAGAATTCATTCTAATTCTTCTCACACTCCTCTAAATCATTAAAGAGAAGAGAACACTTCCAAACTCATGTTATAAGGCCAGCATTACCTTGATACCAAAGCCACCCGAAGACACTACAAGAAAAAAAAAACCACTTCAGGCCAATATTTCTGATGAATGCAGATGTAAAAGTCTTCAACAAAATACTAGTAAACCGGGATGCCAGGGTTAGTCAGTTGGTTAAGTGTCTCACTTCAGTCTAGGTGATGATCTCATTGTTTGTGAGTTCGAGCCCCACATCAGCTCTATGCTGACAGCTCAGAGCCTGGACCCTGTTTCAGATTCTGTGTCTCCTTCTCTCTCTGCCCCTCTCCTGCTTGTGTTCTCTCTCTCTCTCAAAAATAAATAAACATTTAAAAAATACTAGCAGGGGCTCTTGGGTAGCTCAGTCAGTTAAGCGTCCAACTTCAGCTCAGGTCATGATCTCGTGGTCTGTGGGTTCAAGCCCCGCATCAGGCTCTGTGCTAACAGCTCAGAGCCTGGAGCCTGCTTCAGATTTTGTGTCTCCCTCTCTCTCTGCCTCTCCCCAGCTCATGCTCTCTCTCTCTCAAAAATAAATAAATGTTAAAAATTTTTTTAAAATACTAGCAAACCAAATCCAATAACACATTAAAAGGATCATACACCATGATGAAGTAGGATTTATCACTGGAATGCAAAGATGACTCAATATATGCAAATCAAGGTAAGAGGTAAAAGCAAAGGATAAAAGTCACATGATCACCTCAATACATGCAGAAAAAGCATTTGACAAAATTCAGCATCCTCTCATGATAAAAACTCTCAACAAACTAGGAATAGAAGAAAATACCTCAACATAATAAAAGCTATATATGAAAAACCCATAGCTAGCATCATATTCAAAGGTAAAAAAAAAAAAGCTCTAATATCAGGAAAAAGGCAAGGATGCCCATTCTCACCACTTCTATCCAACATAGTACTAGAAGTCCTAGACAGAACAGTTAGGGGAGAAGAAGTAATAAAAGGCATCCAAAGTGGAAAAAAAGAAGTAAAAATTTCCCTGTTTGCAGATAACATGATTTTACATATAGGAAATCCTAAAGACTCCAAAAAAAATACTGTTAGAACTAATAAATGAATTCAGTACAGTTGCAAGAAACAAAATAAACACACAAAATCAGTTGCGTTTCTATACAGAAACAACAAACTATTTTAAAAGGAAATTAGGAAAACATTGCCATTTACAATAGTACCAAAAAGAATAAAATACTTGGGGATAAACTTAACCAAGGAGGTGAAAGACTTGTATACTGAAAACTACGAGACATTGATGAAAGAAATCGAAGAACTCACAAAAAAATGGAAAGGCATCCCTTCTTCATGGATGAGAAGACTTAATATTGTTAAAATGTTCATACTGCCAAAGGCAATCTACAAATGCAATTTGTAGATCAATGCAATCCCTAATGAAATTTCAATAACACTTTCTTAGAGAAATAGAAAAAAAGTTCTAAATTCCTGTTGAACTACAAAAGACCATGAATAGTGAAATCAATCTTGAGAATGAATTCTGAACAAAACTGAAGGCCTCATACTTCCTGATTCAAAATATATTACAAAACTTACAATAATCAATGCTGTATGATGCTGGCATAAAGAGATGTATTGACCCATAGAACTGAATAGAGAAACCAGAAATGAATCCAAGTATACAGAGTCAACCAATCTTCAAGAAGGTTCTAAGAATAAAATGGGAAAAAGAGTTCCTTCAACAAATGGCCCTGGGGCAACTGGATATCTACATATGAAACAACGAAATTGGACCCATATCTTACAACAAACACAAAATTCAGCTCAAAATGGTTTAGACATAAATGTAAGACCTGAAACTGTAAAACTAGAAGAACACAAATGAAAAGCTTCGTGACATGAGTCTCGTCAGTGATTTCACAGATGTGACACCAAAAGCAGAGGTAACAAAAATCAAAATAAACAAGTGATACTACATCAGATTAAACTCTTCTGCACGGCAAAGGAAACAGGAAACATAATGAAAGAGCAAAAGAGCAACTTACGGAATGGGAGAAAATATTTGCAAACCATATACAGTAAAACCTTGGATTGCAAGTAACTTGTTTTGCAAGTGTTCTGCAAAATGAAAAAATATTTCTAATACATTTTATTTATTCATTTTTTATTTAAATCCAAGTTAGTTAACATATGGTGTAACAATGATTTCAGAAATAGAATTTAGTGATTCATCACTTACTTATAACATCCAGTGCTCATCCCAGCAAGTGTCGTCCTTAATGCCCCTTGCCCATTTAACCCATCCTGCTACCCAAAACCCTCCCAGCAACCCTTAGTTTGTTCTCTGTATTTAAGAGTATCTTATGGTTTGTCTCCCTCTCTGCTTTCATCTTATTTTCCCTTCCCTTCCCCTATGTTCATCTTATTTTGTTTCTTAAATTTCACATATGAGTGAAGTCATATGAAATTTGTCTTTCTCTGACTGACTTATTTCACTTAGCATAATACACTCTAGTTCCATCCACGTTGTTGCAAATGGGAAGATTTCATTCTTTGTGATCAGTGAGTAATATTCCAGTGTGTGTGTGTGTGTGTGTGTGTGTGTGTGTGTGTGTGTGTGTATACCACTTCTTATTTATCCATTTGTTAGTCAATGGACATTTGGGCTCTTTCCATAATTTGGCTATTGTTGATGGTGCTACTATAAACGTTAGGGTGTATGTGCCCCCTTTGAATCAACATTTTTGTACCCTTTGTATAAATACCTAGTAGTACAATTGCCAAGTCATAAGGTAGCTTTATTTTTAATTTTTTGAGGAACCTCCACAGTTTCCAGAGCAGCTGCACCAGTTTTCATTCCCACCAGCAGTGCAAGAGTGTTTCCCTTTCTCTGCATCCTTGCCTCATCTGTCGTTTCTTGAGTTGTTAATGTTATCCATTCTGACAGGTGTGAGGTGGTATCTCATTATGGTTTTGATTTGTATTTCTCTGATGGTGAGAGATGTTGAGCATCTTTTCGTGTGTCTGTTGGCCATCTGGATGTCTTCTTTGAAAAAAGTTTCTAGTCATCTCTTTGGCCTACTTCTTCACTGGATTATTTGTTTTTTGGGTGTTGAGTTTGGTAAGTTCTTTATTGATTTTGGATACTAACCCTTTATCGGATATATCATTTACAAATATCTCCCATTCTGTCAGTTGTCTTTTAGTTTTGTTGATTGTTTCCTTCACAGTGCAGAAGCTTTTTATCTTGACGAGATCCCAATAGTTTATTTTTGCTTCTGTTTCCCTTGCCTCCAGAGACATGTCTAGTAAGAGATTGCTGAGACTGAGGTAAAAGACATTGTTTGCCTGTTTTCTCCTCAAGGATTTTGATGGCTTCCTGTCTTATGTTTAGGTCACTCATCCATTTTGAGTATAATTTTGTGTTGGTTGTAAGAAAGTGGCCCAGGTTCATTCTTCTGCATGTTGCTGTCCAGTTTTTCCAGCACCATTTGTTGAGGAGCCTTTTTTCCATTGGACAATCTTTGCTGCTTTGTGGAAGATAGTTGGCCATATATTGTGGGACCCACAATGGTTTTACATAGTATTAAGCTTTTGTTTATTATTTTATTCAGTCAGCAAACATTTGTTGTGAACCTGCCATGAGCCAGGTACTCGGCAATATTTTGGAGATAGAGGTTAAGTCAGACCCCTGTCTTCAAGATGCTCATAATGGGCAAGGCAAACACATTTTCTCTGAGTTGAAATAGTGCAAAAATAATGGTGTGTTCAAAGTAGAAGAGATGCATAGAGGAAATGATAGAAATGCTCACAGAGTTTAAAAAAAGAAAAGCCTTCTATTATAGGGTGTACACAGACTCTTACAGGGTGCATTTAGCAAAAATGGGAAACCTCCAAAGATTCACCTAACCTGAAAGTTCTAAGAACTTTGTCAAGTAGAGACTTGTTCCCTTAACCAGTAAGAAAGGCAATCATTTACTGTACTGTTGACATAAATTAGGTGTTGTCCACTTTTCTTGCCATGATTTCATCAAATGGAGGAACAGACCCTGAAGAATAACATTTATCTTCTTTTCTTTACTTTGTTTTTTTATCTTTCAAAAATCATCCACAAGGCAATTGAATGCTCGAGCAATAGGTGTTAGAAAAAAACAGGTAGGTATTTCTGTGCAGTCAGAAAGAGTCTGTGCTCTGTTAACAGCATAACGTTTATGAAATCAATTTTCAGTACCTGCTGGATCAGGCTGATGTGTGAACTAAGTTTCCACAGCCCATCTTAATCATTCCTGGGTGATTTTCCAGAGCTGATATTTTATCATGAATACAAAGGAGATGAGCACTATTCTGCTAATATATTCATTACTTGCCACACCATGCTAGTAAATAATATGCATATGATAATTTGAGAGACACAGTGTTCCCATTGCTCTTTTTCTTTAATTCCTGGAACTCTGTCTTTCATAAATGCTACAAAAATCAAAGGCAAAATTACCTCAAAATTTGATTTTACATTCCTCCTATTCACCCTTGCCGGTACCCACACAACGCACATAGTACATTTTTCATGTGGCCAGTGGGTTTAGACAGAACAGCCCCTTCTATTCATACTCTTACTATAGGATGTTCTGGAATAGCTCAATGAAGACTCATTCATTTGTTGATTTACAAATATGTTTTAAGCACCTACAGTGTGCCTGGTATTATGTTAAATCTATGCTATGCTTACTGAAGCAGTGAGAAAGATGGAAACATCTGATTCATGGGCTGTTTTTTCTTTTTTTCAAACTTTCCTGAAATCTGTGGCATCATATAAAGACAAAAGAGAACATGATATGAATATTTTTAAAGCTTATTTATTGATTTTGAGAGACAAGGCAGTGTGATTCAGGGAGGGGCAGAGAAAGGTAGTGAGAGAGAATTCCAAGTAGCTCTGTGCTGCCAGCACAGAGCCCGATGGGGGGTTTGAACTCACAAAACTATGAGATCATGACTTGAGCGGAAACCAAGAGCCAGATACTTAACCGACTGAGCCACCTAAGTGCCCCAAAGTGGATTTTTTAAATAGATATAGATTAATAATGAATGAGAGAGCACAAAAGCCCTTCAGAACACATTTCAGTGGACAGCCATGAGTAAATTGATAAGCTAGAAAAAGAGCATGATGGCCCCATGGATTTGGGGAATAAAGCCCCATTTATATACTCAGCATTTTGAAAGCAGATGCATAGGTCAGTTTTCTTATAAATAAGCAAAAATGTAAATGAGTTTTACTGGGAGTAGAGTTTAATTTATGTGTATTTAAACCATGTTTTAGTCCTTATGAACTTTGCTCACCCTGTCTTTTTATCTTTAAGGTATTGAACAAAATGATTTTTGTGGTACCTCACACCTCTAAAATTCTACCTTTTTAAATCCTGTCTTTTTCATAATACTTTCCTAATATCCGTGGCTTCATGAGGAATTTCCCAATTTTGATCTTAATATGGTAATCTGCTAGAATTGTATTACACTGTGTGCCACGGCAAACCTGACTGACCAGGAGCTGAGACAAATTAGGAGGTTTTGTGTTTTTTTCTCAGATATTAGAGTCCTGAGGTAGGCATTTCGTGGTTGATGAAGTAGCCAAGCAGTGGGATCAGAACCCAGGTACCTTTAATCTTTCCTTGTAGGCATTCATGATCCAAAGTCAGCTGTTCCATCTATAACTTCAAGTCTGGGCTCATTCAAGGAAGAGATGTCAAGAAGGGCAAAAGTCAAGGGCTAGCTGAATCATCTTTCTATCAAAGAGTTTGCCTAGAAGTGCTTAGTGGCATGTGCTTAAACTTCATTGGCCAAAAATGTATCCCATGGTCATCCCTAGGTGTAGGGGAAGCCGAGGAATGTTCTTGCCTTTGGGCAGGTACACTGATGCACTAAACAAAATAAGGGTTGTATTAGTAAGAAAAAAAAAGGGAAAGGGATATTGGATAGACAGCTTAAATCAGTTGCTGAAGGTTATTCAGAAATAATATTCAAAAATATTGTTAAGCAGGTCTGGTATAGGCACTGACCCACCAGAACGGATGCCGGCCAGCAAGCGTTAGCAGTGCTCTCCAGCCAAGCAGCCTTCCTGTTTTTCTTCTTGGAGTTACACTCACTGCACGCAGTTGCCATCCCTCCTTCTTCGTGTAATAAAGCCTAGGTCCATCCATAACAGGACTATACTTTGCATATAGTTTTTATATTCTCCAGGAAAGCAACATTTACATAGGTAAGTGTTCACTTTTGTTGGAAGGAGTTGAATTATTCATATTATAATCCAAAAATGAGACGACCGGGTGCAGAAATGTTCAAGTTATTACCATCTCATTTCCCCAGGAATGAATGACCCCCAAGAATGGTGACAACATAATCCTAAATGCCAGTTTAGAACAATTGATCACAAAACTGGCAGATTGATAGGGGCTCTGAAGGTGGCTCAAATCTCTTACAACTATTCAAAACTATTATTATAGACTTAAAAAAAAAAAAAAAAGCAAAAGCAGTTCTGCCAGAAGTGAAAAGCTACAGGCATAACAGAGATTTAGAAGACCTTTCTTCTCATTCATTAGGTTGAACAGAATTAATAAGGTGCATCCTCCACCCTGTTAGTAGTGTAAAGATCAAATACAGTCAGTTTCGTAATGAGTTACAACTGGTTCTTTCAGTCTCTAATAAACCTAATAGTATATTATTTCTCTTTTGCTCAACTCTTGAGTAACCATAATGCTCAGAGTTTGGGGTGGAGCATTTTACTTCACTTAATTTTCTTATAAACTTGAGATTAACTCAAAAATGCATGTCTCAATTCATATTCTGTTAAAAAGAAGTTCAATTTGTAATGTTCATGGTTTTATTGTCACCAATTAAATTTTTCCAAGGGCTTTTATTTTCTCTACTCATTTTTATTTTTTTTTGAATATTAATATCATCCATTTTTATTTTTAAATCAATTTAAGTTTGCCTTGTTAGAAATAACACCCAGTTTTTCAAAATTAAATTATCATAAAGAGGCATTAAAGTGAAAAAAAATTATACTAAATTTCACATTTATTATAATTAGAAAACAACATTCTACTGTCTCATATTTTTATTTTTAATTTTAAAAAATGTTTAACATTTATCTATTTTTGTTTTTTTAACGTAGTTTATTGTCATATTAGCTAACATACAGTGTGTAAAGTGTGCTCTTGGTTTTGAGGATAGATTCCCATGGTTCATCACTTACATACAACACCCAGTGCTCATCCCAACTGCCCTCCTCAATGCCCATCACCCATTTTCCTCTTTCACCTACCCCCCCTCCATTAACCCTATTTGTTCTCTGTATTTAAGAGTCTCTTATAGTTTACCTCCCTCCCTCTCTGTTTGCAACTATTTTTTTTCTTCCCTTCCCTCATGATCTTTTCTACTCATTTTTATTTTATTTTATTTTTTTAATGTTTTATTTATTTCTAGGAGAGAGAGAGAGAGAGAGACAGCGTGAGCAGGGGAGGGTCAGAGAGAGAGGGAGTCACAGACTGAAACAGGCTCCAGGCTCTGAGCTGGCAGTCAGCACAGAGCCCGACGCGGGGCCCAAACCCACGAACCGCAAGATCATGACCTAAGCGAAAGTCGGACGCTTAACCCACTAAGCCACGCAGGCGCCCCTTCTACTCATTTTTAAAAGATGTTTCAGAGTCTACTACTTTTTCACTAGTCCTAATCCTCCAGTTTGTTTGCCATTATATGTATTTTTTGAAATGCAATATAAGTATATCCAAAACTATTTGGAAAATTAATAGAATATCAAGAAAAAGATATATATGTGTAATATCTGATTCCCAAATTGGTTTTGGCAATACCTATCTTTGAGTTATCATTTCCATTAAAACTTCTCTCAAGTGCAGATTACTCTATGGCATAATAAAGGTTCAAATGTAATGGGGACTTTTTTCATTACTTTAACCTGTTGCTTTGTCTCCTTTTAACATTTGAGGTATGTACCTACATATGACCCTCAAGGAAAATGTCTGTTTTTTAGGTTCCTAGCTAACTAACTTTATTAATAAAGTATGATGGGTTATTTTCTTTATACCATATATATCCAATTCTATGAGCTTTTTAAATACATTTTATTATCTTTGAAACTGGGGTACACCTTTAAATGTTTGGCATATCATGAATTAACTAGAAAACTTTTTTCTCAACAGCAAAAAAAATAATAGTAGCAAATAAAACAATTGATAGCTTCTCAGATATGTCTAAATAAAGTCCAACAGTAACAGTGTGCTTTTAAGAATTTCTGAATGATCTAGGAACCTGTTCTGAACCATACAATTGTCTCTGATCGGGTACCATGTTATATATGCTAACCAAAATGAGGTTTAAGTTTTTGAAAATAAGATATAAATATATAGCTAATCTTCTTTTGATTCTCTACACATGTTTCTCTTACTGATAATTTTTTAGTTTAATTGACTTATGCCTAATGAAACCAAACTATACATCAATTTTTTTTATTTTTAAAAAACTTTTTAGTGTTTTATTTATTTCTGAGAGAGAGAGAGATACAGCGCAAGCAGGGGAAGGTCAGAGAGAGAGGGAGACACAGAATCTGATGCAGCCTCCAGGCTCTGAACTAGCTGCCAGCACAGAGCCCGATGTGGGGCTCGAACCCACAAACCATGAGATCATGACCTGAGTCGAAGTTGCACGCTTAACCTACTGAGGCACCCAGGCGCCCCTATACATCAATTTTAAAGTACGTCCTATTTTCCGTAAATTCCCAGTTCTCCTTCCAGGCCCCCCCCCCCCCCCAAAGAGCAAACAAGTTACTAAATAAGCAATTTTCTGGCTGCCCATCGATTCATCTATTCTGGCTGAGAATGTGGTGGTTACCATGATATTTTCTCCTTTTTTAATTGTGCTAAAATACACAATGCATAAATTTACTATCTTAACCATTTTGAAGTGTACACAGTTCAGTAACACATTCACACTTCTGTGCAACCAATCTCCAGAACTCTTTTAATCTTGCAAAACTGGAAATACTATAGTAACTTTTAAATTTTCAGATTTTANCATTAAGTTCCTCCTAATCCTCCTATACGTGCGATCATCTGCCTTTGTCAGAACAGTTACAAATAAGCCCTGAGCGTCCAGCCACAAGTCTGGGCCTAGCTCAGCCCAGATTAGACCACTAAATTTCAACATTTTTTTCCAACTTTACTCTCTTTAAATGTGTGTCTATGTGTGTACGTATGTGTATAAATGGCTATTTTGATTTATACAGTGGGATTAAACATTTTAATATTTTAATACTTAAATATTTCAAAATGTTTCCTACTGGTTGTCTCCCACTAAAAAGGAATATGTCCTTCCAACAAAGGAGCTGATACAATTCGATAATTGTGTCCATGTTTCTTTTCTTGTCTTGCTTTGTTATATAAGGAGTGTACACTTCTTTGAAGTCAGAGAATAGCCTTTCATCATATGCACACAGATGTGTAGATGAATCAGATAACTGTATCCTTGAAGGAGATTGTTTTAAAACACATGGACCATTGGGAAGACAGAAGTGTGTAAAACAATGGGTTTCTTACTGGACTTTAAAAATTCCCAGACCTCTGTACTAGTGCCTCCAAATGGGCCTTAAGGTGCAAACAGGAGGCCAAATGGATGGGACTGGCCGCATGCTCTTTCTCATCGTCTGCCTTTACTCTCTTTCTCACCAGAAGCCAGTCCACCCAAAAACTCTGCCCCAAGGCTGGTAAGACAAGACACCCAGAAACGCTGCATGTGCTGAGGAAGTTGAGGGACCCAGACAGCAAACGGCTCTGAAATTTCATTTGGCCTCTGTGCTTCTCATCCTCCGTATGTGCGTCTTCTCTCTCTGGCCCTCTCTCCTTCCTTTGGCTTTTCCTTAGCTGATTTCACTAGGATAGAATTAGTTTGTTTTTCTGACCAAATAGTAAAGAAGTATTTATTCCAGATTCTTAATTTTGAAAGCAACAGAATAAAACTCTAAGGAAGAATAGCACAAAACCCTAAACCACATTAAATTATTTTTCTTTATGTAGCCTTAAATAAATTGTTCCTTGACCCAAGGTTATATATGTGGTTTGGGTGACCAGGATGCATCACCTCAACCTCAAGAAATCCCTTAGAATAATGGTTCTCAAATTTCGCTTCACATTATAATTCTAACGTTCAGAATATTTGCTGTCAGGGAAGCCAAGAAGCAGCATGTTTTATGATTTCCTGGTGATTCCAATGTGCAACTGATTTTAGGAGCCACGGCCTTAAAGACTGTATTAATAAAGCCCTGACCCTGGCTGGCTGCTGGCTTGCCACTTTTCATCAAGAAGTGGAATGTGACAGAAAGCACTTTTTTTTTTTCCAGTTAATTGAATTAAACCCCATTTAACAGCCGTTGTCCTGTAACTTATTGCCAGGGGGCAACCAGAAGGGTGCTTACTTTAGTGAAAACACCAGTCGGACTAGTATTTTGGCATCCTGTGGTCAAAATAATTTATTTATCCATGGATTTTTGGTTGTTAGTTTAATCTTCAAACTTTGTAATTTGGTGTTTTAATCTATCCAGACCCAACTTTGGACCCTGGCAATCCTCTAACTTATTCACCACCTTGTTCTCCAGAATCTGTAGAGAGCAATAAACCCTCCATGGCACCAGATCTTTATGTGATAATCCAAGGAGAAAGTACCCATCAGGAACCCCTCAAGCAACACCTCATCATCTCAGTGACCATTTCAAGAGCCATTCCAATCCCAGCTCTGTCTCGGCTTCCTGGTTTCTTTTCCATCTTCATATGTGTAGGGTTTTGTTGTGTTTTTTTTTTCCATAAACATAGTTTAAAAGACTATGGGGCCTGGATCTGAGTACATTTTATTTTGATGGCGAATTCTCCTATTTGGCAAAAATAAGAGCATGAGCTCATTGGAACAAGACCTTTTTTGTCCTGTCGACATTGTGCTTCGGTAGTCCGGAGATCCTCACCTGCTGGTGCACAGCCTTTAAGGAGAGAAAACAAACCCTGTGCGCAAGGGATCGAATTTATGGCTGCTCATTCCCACAGGAAAAGCCTAACACACAACTTAATGATGGTCCCCAAATGCATGACAGATTAGTAGATAGAAAATTCAGCCCAGTTGGTCTCTATTGCCACAGAAGAAACAAGATTAAAATGCAGTTAATTGGGAGTTTAGTGAGCAGAGACAATAACCAGAATTAAATAATCGATTTGCTCACTAAGAAAGCCTGTGGCATTTCCATTCCTAAAGAGACAGTCTGCTATAGCATGGGGATCAGAGGATTGGGTCACAATCCTACCTTGGTCTCTAACTTGCCATATAATCATGAACGTTACATGTCTTTTCAGGGCTTCCGTGTTCCCATCTGTCAAGTGAAAAGTTGAGCTGAGTGATCACCAGAGTCCCTTATTACGTACTAACAGTCTATGATATGTAAAAACAGGACACAGAGCCTTCTGTCTTGAATGGGTATTAATAGCAGTTGCTTATCTGAGCTTCTTTCCAACTAAAGAATTTACAGACCAATTCATTAATTTCTTTCCTGTTTTGAATTGCAAAAATACAACCAGATCCATATTAGATGATACCAAATAATAATTATTAATTATATTAGATATGAAAATAATAGTATAGTTATGTCAGAATAGGGTCACAATTGCTATATGTATAGACTGAAATAGGTAGGGATAAAGTAACATGATGTCTGGGATTTGCTTTTTTTTTTTTTTTTTAATTTTTTTTTATTTTTTTTTTTTTTTTTGGAGANTGGTATAGATAAACCACATCTTCCAAATGGTATCTTGTGAGATCTAGATATATTACTGGATACATTGTTTTATCTTAATATTTTTTAAAAAGCAAATCCCAAATGATTGGGTGTTGATGGTCTGGACATAAAAACAAGGGACTAAAAGCTTTAGAGGCTACACAAAGCTTTTCTAAAAATCTGGGATGTAGAGGTTGAGTTAATTTACCTTTTCCTTCCTCCATGTTATATGGGTAGGTTGGTAAACTAAGAAAGCAATTTCCCTAGAAAAAAAATGGAAGTCCTGAGAGGTTTTAGTGACTTTACTGGGAGCACCTACTAATGGCGACATCAAAGCCAGAATGAAGATTGAAGGGTGAGGTTCTAGTACTACCTCTCTTCCGTACCTCCTTCCACTCCTGCTGGGGAAATACCAATAGTATATATATGCTTTTGTCTCCCATTTGCCTGTGTGATTTTTGCATCTGTCCAGTATCCAGATCTCCTTAATCATTCTTAAAGCTCCTTCCAGCGATTAGAGCTCTCCTTTCATAGAAATTAACAAGATCTCATGGCAGTGAACTCAGAACGCCATCACTGGCTCCATATAGGACATTAGCAGCTTTCCCACTGAAAAACCATAGATGCCGCACTAGAATAGGAATGTGCTATGTCCATGTTAGGCTGACCAAATCCCATACTTTCTATTTTCACTAGTTAAAAATACTAGCAAGTTTTAAATTGGTTCATAAAAGAAATATGAATTGATCACAGAAAAGATGTTTATATAAACACACCAGCCCAGTCAGGCACAAACCATCTGTATTAGTTTCTTAGGGTTTCCATAATGAAGTGCCAGAGCTGGATAGCTTAAAACATTTATTTTCTCACAGTTCTGGAGGCTAGAGGTCTATAATCAAGGTTTTAACAAGGGCACATTCCATCTCAGACTCTGGGTAGAATCCTTCCTTGCCTCTTGCTAGCTTCCGGTGGTGGCCACAGTTCATGGCAATCCTTGTCTTGAAGGCTGCCTCACCCCAGTCTCTGCCTCTGTCGTTATATGTGTACGTATGTCTCTTCCCTACTTCTTATAAGAACACCATTCATAGCTGGTTAGGAGCCCATTTATTAGCAGTATAACCTCATCTTAACTAATATACCTCCAATGACCCTATTTCCAAATCAGGTCACAATCCTAGGTACTGGGAGACTTAACCATCTCTTTTGGGGGGATGAATATCATCCAAACAAATGACATTGTGAGAAGATTTCATTCTGTGCCCTCTGTCATGGCTAGGTTCCTGACTTTACACAGTTTTAGAGCTAACGTCCCACTTCTGTCTGAAAAGTGATTTTTGAAAGGAAGAATTGAGAGAACAGCTCAAGCTCCAGGGTCAGTGCCAGTTCCTTCAGAAACACATGTCCCATCCTGGGTGACATGCTCCATGGAACCCACGTGAATGCAGGGGCTGCTAATGCAGTGATGGCATGGTAAACTCAAGCTTGTAATTGGAAGGCCTGCTCATGATTCACGGTTCAGCCCCTTCAGCTTGCCCTGCTTCATTGGCCCTCACCCCTCCCAGATCCTCCCCTTCTCCTGGCTCATTCATTCTGCATTGTTGAAACCATAACTGCTTTGAATCTGGCCATTTTGGGTCTTTGCACATGATCTGTAAACCAAATAAGCCAAGGGAAAAACATCCAGCCATCATCAACAAGCAAGTTATCCAATTATTATTTCTTTTGAGATGGGGGATGGGGTGCAGTCAATGCCTTGTATATCACAAGGCAAATGCTAATCTACCTGCAGAGTCCAATCATCAAACAAGTAGGGCCCCTTCCTAGTTGCACAGGTTGGTCACTGAGGATATTCAGATCAAGGAATAAACCCTGACAGGCACCTTTAGTAAATCTAGCAAGCTTTGCCTTTGCCCTCTGCGTTAGGAAGCAAGCATCCAAACTTTGGTTACAGACACCCAGCGTAAGTCATTGGAGTCATTAGGCTTCTTTGGATTCTGGGCAGATTTCCTAGTGCCACAGGAAACTCTCTGTCTCTCTCTGTCTCTCTTGGTCTCTCTCTCTCTCTCTCTCTCTCTTTCAGTGAGGTTCAGGTTCTCAGGGAGATTGGGGTACAAGGAAAGTATATTTGCAGAATCCAATCACTGTACCCACTCTCACCCCACTGCTTGGCACAGTACCTTCCTTCTGTGCAAGTGGAAAGGAGGTAAACTACTCTGACACTGGCAGAGGATGGAAGTTAAAGGAAGAGGAAGAAATAAAAGGAAAGAGGAAATAGGTGTTGAAGTGGGAAGAAAATATTAACCTTGCATAAAATGATCAAGACTTACATGATATCGTGATCTCTGAGTGAAGGAGTGGATATAGCCAAGGTACTGTAGTCTTTCGAGATTTTGGGGCTTCCTGAAAACCAGTTAAGCCCCAGCTTAAAGCCAGTTAAGCCCCAACTTATCTTAAAACCCATTAAGCCCCAAGTCCACGTTCGCCATGGTTGATACCTTGACTTTTGTATAAATCCTCCCCGGGCTTGTTGGACAAGAGACACAGAAAGCAGAGTTGGGGCTTGTCAGAGTGGCTCATCTCCATGGTGGCTCACCTCCATGCAGCTCAGTTAGGCATACAGGAAAACTGAGTGGAAAATAAGACTCCTGGTATCCAAAAACTGGATTGGAATTTCTATCCAAGGACACAGTTTTCCCATTGGCCTAGTTGCCTGTACAGCACGGGGAGCAAACCCAGGACACTCAAGATGAAAACTTTTTTCCCCCAGTGCCTGGATGCCAACCATAAGTTTTGGGTTCTCTCATTTGGCATCCCTGTTCTGGCCTAATTCCTGCTGTGGTGCCCACTCTTGAAATTAAAGCTGTCTGACTTTCCGCTACCATCATCCAGAAAGGAGAGGATGTGCCACCTTCTTCCCCACCCCCCCGCCAGTTTTTATCTGTAATACTTTGTATTCTTTAACAACGGCTCTGGTTCCCTTTGCAATCTGGAGCCTCAGAGGCTTTGCTCTGGGTTAGCTTTGATTTGGAAGAATGAGTCCCTGGCAGTGAGGAAAAGAAAGAGAACGTGTGGTAGGGGCCAGAAATGGAGGCAGATTTAAATGTTTGGCCTAAAAGTTGTGCTTAATAGTTGGAGGACCAATTATCCCTGGAGCTCTGATTTCCCAGTAGTCAAATACTTGACAGACAGGTTATAGGTGAGGACAAGATTAATTATTAAGCCTTTGTGGAGGTGGAGAGGGGTAGAGGGGAAATAAATACTTTCATGTTCATCACTGTTTATCCAAAATAAGTATTGTTAATAATGAGGGATGCTGAACATAAAAGAATATCTGTTATCATTTTTGCAACTAAGTAGGGAAAATAACACACTGACATTTCTTTTGAACTGCTTTATTGTGATATAATTTACATACCGTAAAGTACACCTTTTTAAAGTATACACCTCAGTGGTTTCTAGAATATTTACAGAGTTCTTTAACCACTCTAAAAGTTTAATTTGAAAACATTTCGTCACCTCAAAAAAGAACTTAGTACACATTAGCAGCAAATTCCCATTCCCCTGTCTCCCCTGCCCCCAGCCCCTACCAACCACGAATGCACTTTGTGTGTCTGCAGACTTGTCTTCTCTGGACAGTTGGTATAAATGGAATCATACTATATGAGGTCTTTGTGACCGGCTTTTTTCCCCTCGGATAATGTTCTTGAGCTTTGTCCATGTTGCAGTATATATATATCAGTACTTCATCCCCTTTGTATTGCCAAGTAATATTCTATGATTAGGATATACTACGTGTGTAACCATTCATCAATTGATGGACACCACGCTATGTATCTTAATTAAAAGAGCCAAGTGCCATGATCTCTTAAGTTGAACACCTTTTTAGCTGTAGGTAAGAGTTCATAAAACAGTTCTTGATCTTCATGTCTTGGATTTAAGGGAATTTAGTACTGAGAGGAAAAATGATTTGTATTTTCAAGTTTGTGGACAGCGAATGATTGCAGGATGGCCTAATAATAATAGTATAATAAGATCATGATATTTCTATTTTTTTCAGTGCCCCTAATAGAACAGATCTATATTTTAAAGTGTTCACCCCTACCTTCTAATAAAATAACTTTGGAATGTATGAAATCTTGCTAATGATGTGAACGCAGAATACAGCACCTGTCATTATATGTTCACCCAACAAGTTTACAGTTGAATGTGAGGTCGCCCTCCAGAACAGCCTGCCAGGGGTCTGCTGGATGCCCTCACCTGCCTGTTGTGTCCTTCTCTCTCTGTCCCTGCTATTGGCTCGGGTATGAATGACGAGGCATGGAAAAGAGGAAAGGTAGGGAGCACAGAGGGTTCCTCGTGTCTTAGGTATTGCCCTGGGATCCATATTCAGGCAGTTCTTACCCAAGGTGGCAAAACCCTTGCTGTCCATTCTTCATACATGTGGTGTAGTGGCCAGACTGAGGGCTCTGGAATTCTGGCATGGCCTTTTCCTATGTTTTGGATGCTGGGCAAGTACTTAATCTGTCTTGTTCCCATCAGCAAAGTGTAGTTCTTAATTTCTTGTTTCCTGAAGATGCTTTGAGGATTTCCATAATTCCTGGCACATAACAAATTTGTAATCAATGTTAACCGTTAATATCATTAGCATGTATTCATTACTTGCTAATTTCTAGATACTGTGCATCAAATCTCTGCAGTAATCTAAAGAGGTAGCTAACAGTATTGTCATCTAACAGATGAAGAAATTGAGATTCAAGGAACTTACGCCTTCCTCAAGGTCACATGATTAGGTGGCATAAGTCATATTTATACCTCTTTAAGTCTGGTTCAAAATTTTGTGCATATCATTGGACAGAACCACCTGTATGCAATGTATCATGCTAGCCAATATACTGTATGCAAGGACATAACCATAATAGTGCACACAAAGTTGTTTTACTAAAAATGAGTGATTGATAGAATAGGGCTACTCTGGAAAATGTCACCAAAACCCATGAGGAAAAAAACAGAAGTAAGAATCTGATATGAAGCTATTGGAACAAATATAGGGACTAAGGAACCTCAAAGGAAAGCAAATCATCTAGCTGGATGCTATGTTCTCCTCAGTCTGGGAAGCCAGTTCCCCTGGTTTATGGGACGAAAAGAAACTGCACATGACATCCTTAAGCTAAAGATTTCCATCAGCCAAGGAATTAGTCTCTTGTGCCCTTATTGACATTTCAGTCCTCAAATTAATGTTCTCATTACTGTCACCACTCACTTCCTAACAACACTTTTAAATTAGTCTTGGGAGCAAAAGAGTAAACAAAAGCAGAGCTTATGATTCTGCCAAGTTCAACTACCTTTAAAAAGCAACATCTGATAGTCAAACAAACAACTAGATTGAAAAACATAAGTGTCAGCATTGACACATGCTAATTAGTTGCTACTCCACAAGGGTTATTAGCTGTGCTGCCCCAGGATTGAAGAAGAAAACAGTTCAAGGGCCAGAGACAAATAGCATTTTGATGGTTCCCAACTGGCTGAAGTCACAGAAAAGCTAATACAGATTTTCCTCCTAACATTCCTCTCTAAACAATCTCCCTGATTATACAGTATAAAGTAGAAACAATTTTGGCTACTAATCCTAAATAATCCTAAACCGTGGATACTAAAATCAGGAAATATTTGTTCTTTTGTATTTCCAGGTGAAAAGGTGTTCTCGATTCATATTACCACAATCATAACAATCTGCTATTTTAATTTAAGAAGTATGTTCTTTCCACACGTATAGTACTAATGGCTTCAAATGCATAAAGAACCTTTTCATAAACCCTTTCATTGGGATTTAGAGATCAGGAGAGAGGTAATATTTTTTAATGGTCTTAATATTGCAATCAAGTAGGGATTTTTTTTAAAACAAATTCCTTGAGAATTCTGGATAAAGTCTTTTCATCAGTTGTAGGTTGTTTTTTATTGTCATTTTAATTAAGAGTATAACCCTCGCTTGTAGATGCTATAAGCTTGTTTAAGAAGGTGGATTTGTACTTGTGGTCCCTGAACTAAAATAAGCAGAAAGTCATTTCGTTCAGGTCCACTGCTAGTGGCTGTCTCATCCCTGCATCCAACCTATGGTTGCCCCAATCACGATGATGACCGTTGGTCAA
This sequence comes from Crocuta crocuta, assembly GCF_008692635.1. NCBI lineage: Eukaryota > Metazoa > Chordata > Mammalia > Carnivora > Hyaenidae > Crocuta > Crocuta crocuta. The sequence continues at coordinate 84,307 of NW_027528806.1, forward strand.
TTTGTGCAGAGTCACATTTATGCCATGGCTGTTCACTGGACTGGAATAATGAGTCTACTTCTCAGTGATCCCAATTTGGTATTGTCATGCTTGTAAAATCCAGCTCTAAACTCTACCCTTCCTTGCTAGTCAATTAAGGAGACCTCGACTTTGGTTCTTTAAATTATCAGTAATACTCTTTATTTACTTTACACTCACTCTCAAAAGCATTTGAAGTAATGTGCTTTAGATATGGCCCTGCTAAACTGTGACCTTGAGCCGGTTGTAACACTCATAAAACTTCTAACCTTTCACAGTGTTTCACTGTTACGAAGTACTTTTACACCCTTTCTCTGGTTAAAGTTATTACCCTGAGAGAATACCAGTTGACCTATATGTTTCTGGTAAAGCTAGCAGGTGGGAAACACTTTAAAAAAGAAGGGCAGTGCATAAATGCAAGGGTCTCTTTGTTAATCTACTGACAGGTAGGACTCAAGTTTCAGTATGTTGGTCCACCTTTGGCTTCAACTCTGGCCTCCAGAGAAGTTCCCATCCTAGATATTTGGCAAGAATGAGAGGCCAGAAATGCCAAGACCAGGAGGTCAGGTGGATATTCTGCCAAGGAGCCATACAAGGAACTTCCTGGAAAGAAATGAATTTGAGGAATTTGGCCTGAGTATCAGTAGCTAGAAAAGGGCTTGAGTTTTCCCAGCAGATGACTTTAGGAGTATCTAAATTCTGAATTTAGGGACTATAGACTGTAGCTTAGAATGTAAACCTACAGCTAAGAATCGCAGCATTTCAGAGTTGAAATAAGTCCCCTTACTGTTCTTACTGTCCTGATCCTAGTCACTAACCCTACTGTGGTTTCATACAGTCTCTGTTTAAAGAGTTTGTCTCCTACCAGATAGCTCACTTCATGCTTGGGACACAATAATCATTAAACAAGTATTCTTCCTCTGGAGTCCAGGTCTACTGTCTCCTAACATGACCCATTTATTTTTCTCTCCAGTAGTGGGCAAGTAGGATTTTATTGAACTCAAATCTGTTTCCATGTAATTTCCTCCAACTAGAGGATTTCTCTTCTTGTGCGTTTGGATATACTTTCTTGGGGATCGTAGCAGCCCTAAATGATTTCAGAGACAACACTTAAAGCCCCTGAGAGTCGACACATCTTCCTTTTTACTCCCAATTTCTCCTTGTCTTCTGCATCTCTTCCTTTTCCTCTGATCATCTGCTCCCAGGTCCCTTTTAGTTCCTCCAGAAATTAAGCGTGAACTCATACATAGAAGGCAAGGGTTTCCAGGAGAAAGATAAGAGGAACTTGGTTCAAGCCCTGACAAATTTCCACCTCTACAGCTTTAAAGTAAATATTACTATTTAATTGATGGAAGTGGGGGTATAATGATAGGATTGAAGTGAATATTCATTATAAATTGCAACATACTATAAAAGCTACCAAATACTTTAATGTTAAATTCTAAAAGGCCTCAACCGTCATGTAAGTCTGGCTTCTTGTTTTACACTAGAACATTAAACAGAGAAGAAAAATGACATGTCCAAGGACCACAGCAACAGTTAGAGGAAGAGCTAGAAATGAAAGCTGAATTTTCCAGCTCACAATTCTCTGCGCCTTCTACTGCCTCTCTGTTGAACAATGAAATCAATAAAAACCATCCACACATAGACCCTAAGTAGTACCCCCACGCATGTTAGATGCTCAGTAACTAATGGCTGAAGAAACATGAGTAAATGGATGAATGAATGACAGTACTTTCATTATGATGACATTTTATAGTTTCCCTACAAATGTCACTTCTATTTTTAATCATTTTTAATTAGGTCTCTGTTAAGGAGCTTGGTGCTCAACACGAACCTGGGAAGATTAAATGGGACCATGCATGCAAGTCCCTAAAAGCAGCATCTGGCAATCAATAAATGCTCCTTAATTATTAGTGTTCTCTGTTTCTAGCCATTTCTCTAAAAAGACTATGCTGATGCTATCGAGGCTCACTAATCTGAATATCACCTTGCAATCTACTAACCAAAGGAATTCTGCAACTGCAAAAGTCATGCTTCGTAGTACTACTCCCTATTGATTCCTACCCTGTACCTTTAACTAGGCCGTCCACACCTGCTCCTGGCTATTGACATCCAAAAAGACATACTTTTCTTCTCTGGGCTCGTGTTTACTCAGCCCCTGACCCGTGGGCTCTGTCCCCCATGCCCAGTCAGGACTTGCCTGTTGCACCTGACAAGATGTTTGGCTTTACCTTATTTGACTCTGGCGTTCTTGCTCCCTCTCCTTCAGTCTCCATCTCCATCATAGTTTTTGAACTTCCCTTGGTTCCCCCAAGCATCCTGGCAGCTCTGTTCCCCTTAACAAGGCCCTCTCCCTTGACCTGAATTAGTGTGTCTGTCTCTGCCTTATACATAAGTCAGATACTCTCTATTGAAGCATTTGTCATAAATATTAATTTTTAATATTTGGGGCTGGTAGGTGGATGTACACTCTTCATACTTCTGTGCTTCAGAAAAGATAAAAAGAGGTGATTTTCTTCCTTATTTTTTAATTCCATGTTTTTATTTAAATTCTAGTTAGTTAATATACAGTATAATATTATTTTCAAGTGCAGAATTGAATGATTTATCACTTACATAAAACACCCAGCACTCATCACAAGTACCCTCCTTAATACCCATCACCTATTTAACAAATCCTCTTCATCCAGCAACCCTCAGTTTGTTCTCTATAGTTAATAGTCTGTTTCTTGGTCTTTGTCTCTTTTCTCTCCCCCTTTGTGGTTTGTTTTTTTTTCTTAAATGCTTTTGTTTTTTTAAATCATGTGGTATTTGCCTTTCTCTGACTAACTTATTTCAGTTGGCATAATACTCTCTAGCTCCAACCACATTGTTACACAGTGCAAGCTTTCATTCTTTTCATGACTGAGTAATATTCCATTTATATATATACCACATCATTTTTAGCCATTCATCGATTAATGGACATTTTGGCTCTTTCCATAATTTGACTGATGTTGATACTGCTGCTGTGAACATTAGGGTACATGTATCCCTTTGAATTGATAGTTTTGTATTCTTTGGGTAAATCCCTAATAGTGCAATTGTTGGATTATAGGATAGTTCTATTTTTAACTTTTTGAGGAACCTCCATACTGTTTTCCACAGCAGCTGCACCAGTTTGCATTCCCACCAACAGTGCAAGAGGGTTCCCCTTTCTCCGCATCCTCGCCAACATCTGTTGTTTCTTATGTTGTTGATTTTAGCCATTCTGACATGTGTGAGCTGATATCTCATTGTAGTTTTGATTTGTATTTCTATGATGATGCATGGTATTGAGCATCTTTTCGTGTGTCTGTTGTCCATCTGTATGTCTTCTGTGGAAAAATGTCTATTGCCCATTTTTTAACTGGATTATTTTTCTTCATTTTTTTGTATTAACTGAACTAGCTCTTTCCACTTCTTTCCATATGTTGCCTCTGGTCTCCCATTTTAATAGTGCTCAGGTTTGACTTGCCCTTGAAGAATGACTCTTGAGTGCTTTATTGAGTTATTTTCCTTTTGAAGGCTTTATACATCTATCACACACATGTGTAAACACTGCCGTACATGATCTGTATCAGTTGCCAGAATTCTTGAAGCTTTCTTCTTAATCTAAATGTATCTGACAATTTATCAAGACTCAAGTCTGAACTTGGGGTAATGTCAGTAAACAAGAAAGAGCCTTGGTAAATTCACCAATTGACATTATCCCTGAAGTTCTGGTGTAGATGATACTTATTTACTATCTTTTTAATTTCTGTGCCTTCTGATGAATTACCATATAATATCTTTTCATTTAATAGTCCATCTACTCCTACTAAATCCCAGCCAGAATGTAAGTTCCTTCAGAGCATGGACTTGATCTGTTTATATTCACAGCTCTATCTTCAGAACCTAAAACACTGTGCTTGGCAAATAGCAGGCAACCAATAAATGTTTGTTGAATAATGAGTGGATGAATGAATGAATGAGAAGCAGAGTGGAATTTTGGTTGGATCACAGCCTTAGGCATTAAAGAAATTCCTGTTCAAGTTTGGTGATGCTACTTTCCAGCTATGAGACTTCTCTGAATTTCAATTTCTTCATCAATAAAATAGGGATGGTAATGTTACCTACCTCATAGGTTTTAGGGAAGAATTAAATAAGAGAATGCATATTTTTTTAAAATTTATTTATTTAAATTCAAGTTACTTAACATACTGTGTAGTATTGGTTTCAGGAGTAGAATCCATAGTTTAGTGATTCATCACTTCCATATAACACCCAGTGCTCATCCTAACAAGTGCCCTCATCAATGCCCATCACCCATTTAGCTCAGCCCCCACCCACCTTCCCTCCAGCAACCCTCAGTTTGTTCTCCGTACTTAAGAGTCTACAATGGTTAGCCTCCCTCTCTGTTTTTATCTTGTTTTTCCTTCCCTTCCCCTGTGTTCATCTGTTCTGTTTTTTTTTTAAAGTTTATTTATTTATGTTGAAAGAGACAGAGCTAGTACAAGCGGGGGAGGGGCAGAGAGAGAGTGAGAAAGAGAATCCCAAGCAGGCTCAATGCTGCCAGGGCAGAGCCACGAGACCATGGTCTGAGCTGAAACCAAGAGTAGGACACTTAACTGACGAAGCCACCCAAGCACCCCCATCTGTTGTGTATCTTAAATTACATATATGAATGAAATGTGATATTTATCTTTCCCTAACTGACTTACTTCGTTTAGCATAATACACTGTAGTTCCATCCACATGGTTGCAAATGGCAAGATTTTATTTTTTTGATGGCTGAGTAATATTTCATATATATACCACATCTTCTTTATCCATTCATCAGTTGATGGACATTTGGGATCTTTCCATGATTTGGCTGATGTTGATAACATTGGGGTGCATGTGTCCCTTCAAATCAGCATTTTTACATCCTTTGTACTGTAATTCTGGGTCATAAGGAAGAAGGTATTTGCAAATGACCTATTGGATAAAAAGTTAGTATCCAAAATCTATAAAGAACTTACCAAAACTCAACACTCCCCCCAAAAAATAATCCAGTGAAGAAATGAGCAGAAGACATGAATAGACAGATTTCCAAAGACATACAGATAGTTAGCAGACAGATGACAAGATGCTCAACATCACTCATTATCAGAGAAATACAAATTAAAAACACAATGAGATACCACCTCACACTTGTCAGAATAACTAAAATCAACAACTCAGGAAACAATAGATGTTGGCAAGAATGCAGAGAAAGAGGAACACTTTTGCATTGTTGATGGGAATGTAAAGTGCTGCAGCCACTCTGGAAAACAGTATGGGGTTTCCTCAAAAATTAAAGAGAGAGAGAGAGAACGCTTATTAAAATTTTTAGCCCAGTAGCTGCCATATTTTTAGAACTCGATAAATGTTGACTAATACCTCTATTCTTTTCAGGGATAGTCCTCTAATGTTGAAGCTTATTAGAGATAATTGAACTAATTTAATGACTGGAGTTATGACTGTACAGAAGACAAATTAGCTTCATTAATCTGTCAGCAAGAGTTTACTTACAGAGTCACGTTGACAAAACATGTATCAGTCACACCTACCACGTTTAAAACATTATACTAGGATTTGAGAAGGGGGCAAGATGCAAGAATGAATATGACATAGTCTCTTTCCTCTAGGAACATAAAATCTAGAGGACCCACTATGTGTGCTGTACTATGCTATGTATATAAGAATATGAGGCACTGTTGCCTCCCACATCATCTGTCTTTTTGTGCTTTGTAGAAAATTATTCTCTAACACTTAGCCTTTCTTTTAAACCCTTACAATGAGCAACACACTCCTCATGAAACATAACACTCTACTTGGAAATGGTAGTCACCATTAGAAAGATTTTCCTTGAAATTAACACAAGTCTGCCTTTCTCTGGGACGCCTGGATGGCTGACTTAGCTCCTGACTTAGCTCAGGTAATGATCTTGCAGTACGTGATGTGGAGCCCCACATTGGGCTCTATGACAACAGCTTGGAGCCTAGAATGGAGCCTGCTTCAGATTCTGTGTCTCCCTCTCTCTATGCCCCTCCCCTACTTGCATTCTGTCTCTCTCAAAAATGAACATTTTTAAAATTTTTTAAATCTTAAAAAAAAAAACACCTGCCTTTCTGTGATTTCTATACATTGATCCAACTTCTGCCTTCTGGACATACCCAGAATTTTTTTTTCCTTATACATCAGAGGTTAACTAAGTAAGGCCTACAGGCAGATCCAGCTACTCATTTACTTTTGTAAATAAAGTTTGTTGGAACACAGCCAAGCCCATTCATTTACCTGTTGTCAGTGGCTGCTTTTGCACAATAGCAGACGAGTTGCAACAGAGAACTTATGGCCTACAAAGTCAAAGATATTTATTACCAGACCCTTGAATAAAAAGTTTTTGATCTCTGCTGTATATTCCAGGCCTTGAAACACTAACAATTAATATGTGTCCACTTAAAGTGGGAAGCCTAGAATTTCTAGATCTAGCATAGCCTAGATCTCTGGATGGGAGCTAATGGAGGCAGAACTAAGGCTCAATATCACCTTCCTTGTCCTGGACACTGTACTTCTAATTATGTGGCCAGAGATTAGGTTGGCCTTTGACTGACCCATAATACCAGAGTGTATAAAGGACTACAATCTCTGAGATTATTTTCTCCAAGAGCTTCCGTTAAGTTATACATCCTACCTTGCAATGATGTAGTTTAGTGTTAGAAACCATGTACAAAACTTTACATCTTTCCAGCCTGTCCAGAGAAATCAGTAAACAATTTAGCATATATTAAAAAGCTGTGTTGGTCAGGGTCAGACATGAAGAAGATGTTCTACTCAAGCTAGGATTTTTAAGAGAATATAATAAAGAGACCGTTGACATACCTGTGGGCTTGCAAAAACAAGGGAACTTGTCACCACCATTTCTCTATAAAGGGAAATGGGGAGGAGGGATTCTTCTGGGACTCATGATAACTAGAGTCACGGAAGAAGGACTGGAGCTGTTAGAGACACAGTCACTGCCAGAACGAAGCTACGAGGAAGGCAGGGAGGGAGGGAAATATTTCCCTGATGTGCTCTTCTCCCACTCTCTGCCGCCATGAATGGAGCCCAACCTGAAGCTAAAGGGCAAGAGAGCCGCTCAAGCCACCCCCCACAGGGCACAGAGCAAGACCATGTAGATGCAGACGTTTGGGCAGAGAATGACAAAAGCTAAATGATGTGCTGGGCATTTAATAAATGCTGAATAAACAAACAGATGAATGAATGAAGTGAGCCCGTGGTCTGTTGTTCAATTAATGTTTGTTGAACTGCAGAAATAAGTGGGAGGACTGTGATCTCCCTTATGGCCTCTTGCCCCAGAACCATCAATGGTACTGGTTGGCGTTCTAGACTTTCTATTCCCAATGGAGTCCTCGTCCTGTGCTCCATTCCCTTTGCACCTCCCCTAGCTTCAGCTGACCATTAGGGTTTCCTACAAGAGTGTACAAAAAGTCTAGATTCTTCTGAACAGAGCTAGGACATTATCAAAGAGAGGGCTATAAGTCCTGAAATTATTCTCAGAATCTTAAATGTATTCTAGAATGTTTAGAGTTTTAAAAATGAAGACCAGGGGTGCCTGACTGGCTCACCTGGTAGGGCATGAAACTCTTGATCACACGGTTATAAGTTCAAACCCCATATTTTGTACAAAGATTACTTAAAAATAAAATCCTAAAAAAAGAAAAAGAAAAAGAAAAATTCAGCATCACTACACTACATGGAGAGAAACTGGTGGCTTTTGAGAAAGCTACCCCAGACATTTGTGTTACAGGCTCTGGATTCACCAGACACCTCATTATCAAGTGCCTTAGGGCTGGCTGTTTGATGTTCAAGTGGTCTTCATCACATCATAGGCTTTTATTGCAAAGATGTCTGGGCTCTCCATTCATTTTGCTAGTATCAGTAATGTGGAGATAGTGGGGTGTGTGTGAGAAAGAGAGATCCTCAGTGGCCTGCTTGTTGCCTCCTCCAACAGTTGAATCAGCGTGGAGAGTATTCATCTTAATTCCTCAAAGGATATTCATTCCTAAGGGTTCTGAATTTTGAAGACACAAAAGTTATTTGAAGACATTATTTGGTCTGCTACTCTAGCTAGATGGTTTTAGCATGGAATATGCAAGACAAAATTGAGCACTAAATTAGGAATTGCTGTCCATACACCAAAGCAAATTTTCAAAAGTTAACTGCTGCAAACGTATAACTCACAACAATAGCCAAAACATGGAAAGAGCCTAAGTGTCCATCAACCGACGAATGGATCAAGATGTGGTTTATCTATACCATGGAATACTACATGGCAATGAGAAACAATGAAATCTGGCCATGTGTAGCAACATGGATGGACCTTGAAGGTGTTATGCTGAGCGAAATAAGTCAGGCAGAGAAGAACAAATATCATATGTTTGCACGTATAGGAGGATTAGGAGGAACTTAACTGAGGAACAAGGGGGAAAAGAAGGGGAGAAATGGTGGGAGAAAGGGAGAGAGGCAAACCATGAGAGACTCTTGAATGCTGACAAAAACTGAGAACTGATGGATGTAGGGGGGAGGGGGGATGGGCATGGAGGAGGGCACTTGTGGGGATGAGCACTGGGTGTTGTGTGGAAACTAATTTGACAATAAACTATTTGTAAAAAAAAAAAAAGTTAACTGCTGACATGTATGGGCTAATTTTGTACCCAAGTCCTGAAATCATTTTTGTTCTCACAGTGTTACAACTAGCAGTTTTTACCTTGTGCCTCACAGACTGAGGCCAGTCAGTTCCTAGAGTTTAAAATGTCCTATAAAAAACCCAGGGCCAGATATATTGGAAGGAGCAAGGTGGGAACCACAATGGGCATAGTCTAAGTGGGACAAGCCATACCTGACAGCCCAATGATCAACCTTATCGTCACCAAAAGTTAGTCACACATTGAAAAGCATTCTTCTGCCAATGCTCCCGTGTTTCATGAAATAGAATCAAACCTGAGCTTCCGCTTGGTGTGGCCAAATGCTCAAAGTCATCCAATGATGTGATGGGATTTGTCAATAAATTTTATTCAAGGTCTCTAGGACCAGATTTCATAAAATCTATGCCAATTACGATGACTGTCAAAGTTTGTGTAAGATCTACAGATTTGATAGTAGTGCCATATCAATGTTCATTTTCTGATTTTAATCATTATACTGTTAACGTAAGAGAATACCATTATTCTTGGGAAAACACACTGACATATTTAGGAGTTAAGTGGCACCATGACTGAGGCGCCTGGGAGGCTCATTTGGTCAAGTGTCCAACTCTTGATTTCAGCTCAGGTCATGATCTCACAGTTCATGGGTTTGAGCCCCACATTGGGCTCTGTGCTGATGGCAGAGAGCCTGCTTGGGATTCTCTCTCTCTGCCCTGCTGTCTCTCTCTCAAAATAAATAACTTTTAAAAGTGTTTTTGGGGTGCCTGGGTGGCTTAGTTGGTTAAGCGTCCGGCTTTCGCTTAGGTCATGATCTCACGGTTCGTGGGTTCGAGCCCCGCATCGGGCTCTGTGCTGATTGCCAGCTCAGAGCCTGGAGCCTGTTTCAGTCTGTGACTCCCTCTCTCTCTGACCCTCCCCTGCTCACGCTGTCTCTCTCTCTGTCCCCTAGAAATAAATAACATTAAAAAAAAAGAATCATAAAAAAAATAAAAAATAAAAGTGTTTTCATCTAATCAAGTGATTCAGGAAAAGATAATAATTTGTGTATGCGGAGAAGAAAGAATGATGAATTAAATGTGATAAACTAACAGGGCATCTGAGTGAAAGGTTTATAAGCTTTTATTTTTTTATGATTTTTGCAACTTTTCTGTAAGTTTGAAATGACTCCATAATAAAGTTACCAAAGAACGAATGACAAAAGCCTAGGGCTGTCATCGGCCTGTTCCAGAAGTGCAGTGATGGTGGTCAAGCTGGAGCTGCAGAATGAGTCAGAAATGATGTCTCCTCTTCTGTCATCCTTAAACTAAGATGACTCACTTTCTTTTTCAGCTGAAGAACTCTTCTATTCATGGAGGCGAACACTAAGGAAGCTTTCCAAATGAACCCTGAAGGTAAGGAGAACTTGATCACGTGTCCTTCCATCACATCACCCACCGGAGTGTTGTCCGCATCACCCAGGGCAGGGCCTCACCTGTCTTGGCTCACAGAGGAAATAATCTCAAAGCAGTCCTTGTCTGCATGGTCTCATTCTGCTATTCTCAAAGACACTTTCAATCTTCTGAGCCTGACCTTTTTCTAAAGGGAAATACCAAAGCTATTAATAGCTGATATCTTTTATGAGAGATTTTTATTTCTTTTTATGCTTTTCTGTACTTGAGATATTTTCAATAATGACTGTGTTGCTTTCAAAAATCAAGAAAAGACATACTATTCTTATTTTCCCAAGCAGCTCTACATAAATTCCTCCCATAGCTTTCTGTGCCCCTCTCTGCCCCCTGAAACTGTCACTGCTGCAGGTCTCCTCCCTCCTGCCCCAATGACAGACCTCATGGAAAGACTCATATGTGACAGGCCCTGGATATTCTCCATCTACCATTAGCAAAGGAAATCATTTCATGGCCCAATCGCCATAATCTCACAAGCTATTGGATGCCTCTCCCCGCCTACAATATCCTATTACCATTTTGCCATCAGACTTGGGTAGAAGTATTTAACTCAGATTTTCCCTCTTCATCTCAATTCAGATACCATGGCACCTATTTCCTGAGATTTCCTGAGGCCACCCCAGGATATTTACTAGTTTTCCAACATTGAAAAAGTGATAGCCCTTTGAGGGTCATATAACACTTCACAGTCAAGAACCAAGCCTGAGCTTTCCATTTGTGTCAGAAGCTCTCAACTTGAGCACTGTTGACCTTCTGAACCAGCTAATTCTTTGTCATGGAGGCTGTTCTCTTCATCCCTGGGATCTTAGCAGCTTCCCAAACCTCTCGCTGCCAGTAGGATACCACCCTCACCCTACTTGTAACAATCAACAGTGTCCCCAGACATTCCCTAAGGTTCCAGGGAGGACAAAATTTCCCCTCAGTAATGATAATACAATAATACTTGTAGACATTGCCAAATCTCCCCTGGATAGTTGGGGGGGGGGGGGGAGGGAAGCACAATCTACCCCATTGAGAACCACCACTGTACGGGTTACCTCAGCCCAGCAAGAACTTCTGTTTTTCATGAAAATGGACGGAAATTTATAGTATTTGGAGTAAAATCAGCAAGGACTTGCAGAAGGGCTGCCATAAGTTGTCAGGATGATCTGACACAACAGGACCCTATGACATAATGTACCCTGCCCAGGAGTATTTGGTGATACTGCAGCTGATGAATCAACCTAGCCTGACAACCAGCCTCTATGAGTTTCTCCTCTCTGGGTTTCTGCCCCTCGATGCCAAATGTCTCATAAGATTTATCTGAATGAAACACAAGCAAAGGAGAACAGGGTAGTGCTGAATACTGTGCATTGTCCTTCCATTCACAAGGGCAAAGAGGTCCAGAAAAAGCACTGTGTAGTCTGAACTGTGTTGCAAAGCACCAGGAATTTGGCTGCTATTTTTTATTTTATGGACCACATTAATGCACTTACGACTTGGGACTTGGTCTCCAGTGATTTCATAAATTTTGATATTTTTCGACCAGTAGGAACCCATTCTTGGCATTGGTTTGAGTGAAAATCCCGTTTTCCATTCCTCAAAGAGTGTAGAGCAAGTGACGCTGTGGCCACAGATTTAACTGTGGTACCAATTGACGAACCAAGGCCCCAAGAATAAATCCCAAAGTGCTAGGATTGGTATAAACTCTTTCTGCTCATCTCCAAGCATGTATCTTTTTCCCTGGTTATTCTCGCTCCCCCGCACCCACCTCTCTTTATCCTCCACCCTTTACCCAACTGAGTGTTTGGTTTGAAAGGCTACCTCTGCTACCCATGAGTATCTGTGAAAACACAGGCAAGAATCTAAGAACAGTCACATAGTTGTCCAAGAGAAACAGAAATACAGCTCAGTTTCAGAGTGAGAAGAATGTCCGGAAAGCAATGTTCCTAAGGGAATCCAGGGAGAAACACCTCTCTAAAAGCGAAATTGCTATTCCTGGTCAGGATTCCACCAAAGGTGCCACTGCCCATCTTGTGGCCTTTAATCTGGTTTTTGGTCTCTTAATTATTAACCCTTCAGTCTTGGTCCAATGTGATCCCTCCCTAACAAGCTCTCCCTGGCACCTCCTCCCAAGGGTGGAACAGAACACCGCTCTGACGGGCACACCAAGTTCTTTTGCAAGAGCTTGGCATCCTCTGGACTCTTCTCATTCCATCTCTCCCACATCCAGCCTTTTTCCAAGCTCCCATCTGCACAATTCTGACCTTAACTTTTTCTAGACTGTAAGAAGCTGAGAGGAGCTTAGAAGCATCCCAGGGCACTGGGAAGGATGTGCCCTCCACCGACTGTGCTTTGAAGTGCGCCTACAACTTTGTGTCTATAATCTTCTCACCTGCCATGCTTGCCTGCAGAGTCCTTCAAATTCTTATCATTTGAACCTCTTTGACTAAAGTATGGTATTACTCAAAACTTTGCACTGACCTAGAAGGATATGTATAAGGATTTGTTTATCACTTTGGCTTATTGGTACTTCATTAGGATGAGGGCCTTGGAATTCAGACACAGGACAGGTTCATTTGATTGCTGCAGAGAGATTGCAGTGGTGGAGGTATTGAACTCCAGACCTACACTGTCTGGTACACTAGCCATTAGCCACATGCGGCAATTTACATGTAAATTCATTGAAAATAACTTTTAAAACTCCGTTCCTCAGTCACACTGGCTACATTTCAAATGCTCAATAGCCACATACTCCTCTAGCCTGAGGCTCTTACTGGCAATGGGGAGTTCTGGAAAAGGGGTTCTGGAGAAGAAGCCTAAAATCACCAGTTGTGTAGGGAGAAATAGAAAAGAGTACAAGGAACAAAATTCCAAAGGGAAAGTGAAAGTGGGCCAACGGCAAAGTGGATATCCTTTGCCAAGGGCCTAAACCTAACCAAACAGGCATCTACTCCATCACAAAGCTCTCTATGTTGACACTTGCAAATAAAGGAAGCCCTGGGGTCAGCTTTGGATCTTGCTTCCTCCATTATATGGTCCCTGGGTTCTGTGAGCTCCTTTTAAAGCAAGATACCCTATTCCAAATGCTGAGCTTGAGAGGGCTCAATGCATCACTCACACACATAGAAGTCACTGGGATCCCAGACAGAGGGAAATCAGCACCCCAGTAGCATAAGGCATCCCATCAGTATCCAATGGTCCACTGAGAACTGGGACTTCCAAATCAAAAGACATACAGGGGAAAAGAAGTAACTTCTTCATCAGGAATTAGACCTCCATAGAGTCTGGGGGACAGGTGGATCCAAGCAGTGAAGGGCCACATTTCATCGATTGGTAAGTGGCAGAAGCAGCTCAGGAAACTATCCTCCCACTCTATCTGTGGCTTGTGTCACCCTCGCAGGTGATGGGGCTTATCATGCACCTGTCCAGATCCCTACCTGTGTCTGCCCCAAACGGTGTGACTTCGTCTTAGATCATGACTCCAATTCACATCCAAGCCCAAGTCAACAGCAGAGCCCCTGGCATCCTCATGGACTCTTCATTGGCGGTGACCCATGCAAGCTGCCAAGCAGGAGGGCAAGGTGGACTTGTGGCTAGAATGAGAACACTGATGTGATTTTCTCAGAAGATCCTTCTACACAAATGCTGATATCCAGAAAATGGCAAAAGGGAATGGCATTCAGGGCAACCCCTGCACCAGGCTTCTTGAATCTGTTTTTCTGTGCATAAGACACAGGAAAATACTGCTTTCCTAGCTCCCAAAACTCGGAGTCTGCTGTGGGAAACATGTCGGTGGCTTTGGTTTGCTAGAAAAAGATCTAGAAAAGTGAATCAGATTAATCCATTTATTGGACTTTCAATAGTTTGGGCTAAATATTTATGACTTATTCTTAGATTTGAAAGAATTTCTCACTGTGTGGGAGCCATTTACATACATGGCCAAATGGCAGATCAGATTCTATATTTTCCTTTGACATAGTGTGTACATAAACAAATATATTTGCAGAGTAATTATTGGACTTTGGCTTCAGGTGAGCTCTAGTACTAAATTAGCCATTGACCAGAGAACTAGAAAGCAAAGATTGAAAAGATAATCAAATAGATGAAGCAACAACGAGGATAGTAACAAAATTAAATCATTACTTTAAATGTGCCCAATAAAGCAATACCCCTACCAGCATACTACTTTATTCCTTCCCTTTAACAGCAACACCCATATACTTTTCTTTTTTTAGCACAAATGTTTACAATCATCTTTATTTCTTTATTAATTTTTTAATTTACATCCAAGTTAGCTAGCATATAGTGCAACAATGATTTCAGGAGTAGATTCTTTAATGCCCTTCACCAATTTTGCCCATCCCCCCCCACAACCCTTCCAGTAACCCTCTGTTTGTTCTCCATATTTAAGACTCTTTTATGTTTTTTGTCCCCCTCCCTGTTTTTATATTCTTTTTGCTTCCCTTCCCTTATGTTCATCTGTTTTGTATCTTAAAGTCCTCATATGAGTGAAGTTATATGATATTTGTCTTTCTCCGACTGACTAATTTCGCTTAGCATGATACCCTCTAGTTGCATCCATGTAGTTGCGAATGGCAAGATTTCATTCTTTTTTATTGCTGAGTAATACCCCACTCATTAGGGTGCATGTGTCCCTTTGAAACAGCACACCTGTAATCCCTTGGATAAATACCTAATAGTGCAATTGCTGGATCGTAGGGGAGTTCTACTTTTAATTTTTTTAGGAATCTCCATACTGTTTTCCAGAATGGCTGTACCAGTTTTCACTCCCACCAGTAGTGCAAAAGAGCTCCTCTTTCTCCGCATCCTCACCAACATCTGTTGTTGCCTGACTTGTTGATTTTAGCCATTTTGATGGGTGTGAGGTGGTATCTCATAGTGGTCTTAATATGTATTTCCCTGATGATGAGTAATGTTGAGCATCATTTCATGTGTACGTTGGCCATCTAGATGTCTTTTTTGGAGAGATGTCTGTTCATGTCTTATCCCATTTCTTCACTGGATTATTTGTTTTTTTGGGGGTGTTGAGTTTGATAAGTTCTTTATAGATTTTGGATACCATCCTTTATCTGATATGTCGTTTGCAAATATCTTCTCCCATTCTGTCAATTGCCTTTTAGTTTTGTTGATTGTTTCCTTAGCTGTGCAGAAGTTTTTTATTTTGATGAGATCCCAATAGTTCATGTTTGCTTTTGTTTCCCTTGCGTCTGAAGACGTGTTGAGTAAGAAGTTGCTGTAGCCATATAGTTCTTAATATCCACCTGGCTCACGTCTAAGCCACAGAGTTGAAAACATACTCATATCTTCAATTAGACCATTGAACTCTACGTGTAAACTTTGATGAAATGTTCCCAAGACCAGATGCCTGGTTAAAAGTGGATTAAACAGTGGGCATGTAACACCAAGAATTCCTGAGAAAACCAATTCAAGATTTGATTAGCAATTCACAATATCTCCGGGAACCCAGACTCTTTCCTTTGGGGGAGTCTTCTCCTTCCTGCTCTCTCTTTTTACCAGGGAGGAAAATCTTTTCCAGAAGATCCCAGAAGACTTCTGCTATGACTTAATGGCCAGAACTGGGTGGGAAAATCACTCCTGAACTAAGATGAAGGGGAAATGAGATTACAGGATAGCCTTAGACTGATACCTCCTCATCCTCTGGGACTGGACAGCTGCCAGCTGACAAAACTGAGCCCTGTGAACAAAAGCAAAGGGGAAAATGTAACCAGCAGTGTCTGCCATGCGCTTCCATGTATTTACACCATGAAAGGACAGTTATACCCAGAGCTGTGGATAGGAAAGAGGGGCTTTCTACCCCTCATCCCTGAAGTAGCCTCCACTGAGAAGCTCCTTAGCTTCTCCACCAGGTCAAATCTGCCCAAGGCACCTGCAGAACTCCCTCAATACTCGTATAAGTTATATGAAAATGTTTTACTAGCTTCTCTCCACTACCAGACGATTAGTACTAAGGGGTTGTTTGAGCAAAACTCTATATTCTCAGGGCCCTGCCCATGCCTGTTGCACTATCGATGCTTAGTTTTGTTGAAAGATGGATTGATGAGTGGATGGGTGGATGGATAGATGTATGGGTGAGTGTTTCACCTCTGTGCTTCAGAGAAGTGGAGAGAATTCTTAAAAACAAGGAAGCAGGCTGTGGGACATCAAGAACTATTGTGGGGCGCCTCGGTGACTCAGTCAATTTGAGGAACCGACTCTTGATATTGGCTCAGGTCATGATCCCAGGGTTGTTGTGAGACAGAGCCCCACATGGGGTTCTGTAGTGAACATGGAGCCTGTTTGGGATTCTCTCTCTCTCTCTCTCTCTCTCGCTCTCGCTCTCGCTCTCTCTCTCTCTGCCCCTCTCCCACTCACACATGCATGAGTACAGTTTATCTTGCGCGTGATTGTGCGCACGCTCGCTCTCTTTCTCTCTCTCAAAAATAAATAAATAAACATTTTTTAAAAGTTAAAAGAAAAGAACTATTGCACTCACTCTTTACTGTTTGGCGGGAGATGGGGCTCATGCTCAGTCACTTACATTGAGTGACACAGGGAGGTTTACTGTCAGCAGCTGCTGAAATTTTTGCCACAATGCAAATAAGCCATTTCTGTAGTCTCCAAGTGGGGACCTTTTCC
>NW_027528806.1:105246-105533 GCF_008692635.1 Crocuta crocuta
CTCTCGCTCTCGCTCTCTCTCTCTCTGCCCCTCTCCCACTCACACATGCATGAGTACAGTTTATCTTGCGCGTGATTGTGCGCACGCTCGCTCTCTTTCTCTCTCTCAAAAATAAATAAATAAACATTTTTTAAAAGTTAAAAGAAAAGAACTATTGCACTCACTCTTTACTGTTTGGCGGGAGATGGGGCTCATGCTCAGTCACTTACATTGAGTGACACAGGGAGGTTTACTGTCAGCAGCTGCTGAAATTTTTGCCACAATGCAAATAAGCCATTTCTGTAGTC